>NC_140303.1:40598617-41166117 GCF_964211825.1 Aythya ferina
TTAATATAGAAAAAAAACCCACACTCGTCTAATGAGGAAGAATGAAAATGAGGAAGGTTCTCGAGCTTCAGAGAGGACGATTTGTCTTCCTGAAAATCGTAATCTCCTAAATTGAGACAAAAGCCCAGTGCAGACCTGTTTTCCAAGCTGCAACTGTTGAGAGAATCACAGGATGGCTTGCGTTGGACGGGACCTCAAGGACCACCTCCAGGGATGGAGCATCCACATCTTCTCTGGGCAACCTGCTCCAGTGCCTCACCAAGTCATTTTTGTGGCTAATGTATTTTTTTTTTCTATTTATTTTTGAAAGTAGTTAGGGTTAAGGAATAGTTACAGACCCGAGCCTGTACGGCGTGAAGCCCTGCCTGCAGGGAGAGGCGCCTGCAGCCTGGCTGTGGTACATGAAGCTCTGTGGGGTGGCACTTCCACACTGATGGCTTCTCATTGGGATCCCATGGCAGCAGCCTGTAGGGTCTCAGCCACCACCACGGTTTCTTTCTCAGGTGGGTTTTGGGGCAGGATTGCCGCAGTGCACCTCGTCCAGCCTGTTGCCTGCTGCAGCTCCTTAATTGCTGCATTGATCAGAATTAATGGGCACATCCCAAGTGGTGTATCGTGAATAAATAAAGGAGAGCCCAACTAAATCAGCCTGTTCCCCCACTCTAAGTTTGCTTTCTTTGCTCCCCTTCCAGCCGTTGGCCATGGGGCTGTGCTGCCAGCCTCACTGGCAATGGGTAGACTGCTCGGGAATTAATCTAAATGGAAAATTGCAATGTTCCTGACTCAGTGATGGTTTGCTCTTCCAGTAAAGGGAGAGGGGGTAATATGTAAGCGAATTTTGTTTCTAATGTGAGCACGTTCATCCTAGCCTTACTTAGTGTGATGAATTTCCCAATTTTGTATTGCAGGCTTTGTGCGGATTCCACAAGATCAATTAATATGTGGCAGGAATTGTTAAAAAAAAAAAAAAAAAAAAAAAAAAAACCTTCTCAGGGAAGTAAATGATTCTCAACAAAATTTCATATGGGTTCAGCTGGGAAGTAGTGACAAGAGAAATACCGCATAATTTAATTATGCGAATGCTTTTTATTTCCATTTTACAGTTCAGGTTTTCCATTGGAGTATGTTGCAAGCTGGAAGACATTAGCTACAAGACTGTCCTAATTTAATGGGAGTTGGTTTCTTTTATGGTTCTTCTTTCTCGGTGTTTGCATTTAAATGAGAAACCTTGGTACGCTCTTAGCTATGCATTCGCAGCTGTGCTATCTTCTCTTCCAGGAATATCTTTCAGGAAAGATTGCTCCATAGGAAGCTAAGCTTTCAGTATAAACCATAGAAAGACTTTAATATAAATCTGTATTAGCAGTGTATTGTTAATGGAAAATTAGTTTTTACATGATTTTATGGATTTTTTTTCTTTTATCAGCTCTTGATTTATGTGAAAAGAATGTGCCTGTGAAGCACAGTTTATTGTGTAGTTAGCTCTTTTCAAAAATAACAGTGCTGTATCGATCATCGCTGGTGTCCCGTATACCTGTGTGTGCCTTTTGCTTTCCTCCATCCATTTCAGCAATTAAAAATGCATGAAGTGCTTTAATTAATTTGCATGTAGGGTGCAGCTTCTTGGAAGAGTAAGTTCTGCCTGTGGAAGAATCACTGGCTCTGCTCTGCCCACAAACTGATATTGCAGTGGTGATCAGCACTTGGTGCATTGAAGCAGAGCATCTGGCTCAGCATAAGCTGGGTGGAAGGTGCTGTACGCCCAGGGCATTTCTTCACTGCCTGAAAAAAGAAATGATGTTTTAGCAAGATGGCTTTTTTTAAAAAAAAAAAAAAGTTAATTGGACATAGCTTTTAAAATTAAGTATTTACAGTTACCAAGTCATACATTCATATGTATTTATACAGAATGAGGTATTTGGGAACTGACTTGCATCCAGTAAACCGTACGAATGAAGAGACTGGCTTTTGTTTTGAAGTCTGATTCTTCTCCTACCTATGCATTAAAATGTCTCCACTGTAGGCGTTGTGTATGTGCTCCCCTTCTACATGTAGGTCACTTTGGGGTTGGAAAGCCACCTCGTGCTTGTGTTCAGGTGCAAGTTTAAATTTTCCAGGTATTTAACTCATAAAAGATTTCCCAGTTTAATCTCAGATTGCTTATTTTGTAATTGTACTTTTTTTTTCTTTTCTTTTTCCCTGTGCCTCTGTAGGACATAATCTATATTGGTTTAATTTTATTTGTCAGTTACTATATAGACTGGTCAGTTGGCTACATATGTAGATATGAAACTTTGGATTAAATAAACCAGTGATGGGACACATCCTTCTTACGGATAATGTGGTCCTCTCTTCAGCCCTATACAGCATTCTCTAACAGGATTAAGATGTGTATGTGGCCAGGAGGCTGATGTTTAAAATTTGATGTGTATAATGCCACCTGCAGAATTCATTGCCTGCAGCTTAAAAAAACATCTGTAACACTACAGATCATCCCGCTTTCATTTAAGACAAAATCAGACACAATTTCCTATCACTTTGGCACTTGACCTCATTGTTAATTCATGAATGGGAATTTACAGTGGTGATGTCTGATAATGAAAATCCTTCTGGAGGCATCCCGATGACCCATGAACAAGCACTGCAGCGTCTCATGTTTTTGGCACTGCTTTTGGTGCCTGGAGCGCCAGCTGGAGCCGCAGGTACTGGGGCAGCAGGGATGGGCTCTGCTTTCATGCTTTCCCTCTGGGTTATGATCACCTGAGGTGTTTCTGAGGTCAGCTGCTAACTCTGTCTGTATTAGAGAGTTTCCTTTTAAAAAATACATACATATATATATATATATTTTCTGTGTTCTGAACAATAAGCCGTGGTAAAATTGTAACACAACCAGAAACCTATTTCATTTATGCTTTTCTGCTTGTCTGTAACTAGAAATAAGACTTTGATTCACGGCTGCTTTCAGTCTCCATCCGTTTGGTGTTTTCTTGCTGCTTACCAAATCCTGGTGTAAAACCAGAACCTCTTGCTAGAAAGCAGTTAACACGCAGAAATCCCTTCCTATCCTACAGGCATTTGGCCTCGCTTCAGGAGAGGAAGCAGTAGAGCTCTGGAGGGTGAAAGCGGTAAATCCCGAGCTGATTGAGCAGCGTTCACAGTAAGAGGCAGCCTTACAGAAATGTCCTTCATGTGCAGCTGGTGGCAGGCCTTTTGGGGTGCCTCAGAGAGCTCCAAGTGCCCTGTGTAGGGGTGCCCTGTGTAGGGGTGCCCTGTGTAGGGGTGCCCTGTGTAGGGGTGCCCTGTGTTGGGGTGCACAGCTTCCCCACCAGCACGGGGGCCCCTGTGCTTGCCCCTTGGTGCCGGGTGGCCCTCAGCAGGAGCAGGCCCCGTAAAAACCAATTCCTCTCTGGAAATGGGTTTGCCACTTGTCGGCAAGGAGTATGAATTTCTCAAGGAGGTTTCTGAAGTTGTGTAAGGTTGATTTGCAAGGCAGTGGCTCTTCGTGAAAGATCCTCCTTCCTTTTTTCTTGTGCCACGTTTTGTTAGTAACGTTTTGTAACCTAGACCAAAGTACGTGGCTTCCATGAGCAAGAGATCGATGCGTGCCGCTGAGATGTGACATAATTGCCCATCAGCCCTCGCATCAAATACCAATTAGGATAATGTATGGTGCTGTGCACGCATCCCGGCTCGCAGCGTGGCGATTCAAGCGGCAGTTGTCTGGAAAGCAATTAATTCCAGCGCCTGTAGCTAAATGGGTTTGGGAACCGGGGACAGGCCCTGAGACGGAGCTGGGCAGGGTGCTGGGGCAGGCTGCCACCCTCAGCCCCACTCCATGCCCTCTGCCCAGGGCCATATGAGGCCTCTTTGGTGGCAGGGACCTTTGGGGGGTGTCCCATGGCCATCACGGCCTCTCCTTCCCATTGCCTCCCAGGCCTGTGGCCTGCTGCCTCTGGGGTGCTGGTGAGGGGAATTTGGGGTGGTGACACTTGCTGTGGGTTGAGATGGGGAGGGAGAGGGACTGAAAACATCGAACTGTTCAGCCCGGCAGGAGAAAAATATAGAGCAACCACAAAGAAGAATCTTTGAGTAAAGGTTTACGGAAGATGCAGCCGCCTGGGTTTATTTATACATGAAACATTTCCCTTTCCGGAGATGTAGAGAAAGCAAGCGTGTTGATGAAAGCAGATAAAGCGCTGAGATAGGAAAACTGTATGTCAGTAATGGTTTGACTTCATGCAAGGCACTCTAAAATATGAGGCTGCTGTTCAGGGAGGGTTTAAAAAATAAAAATAAATGAAACTCCTCTTACCTTCATTCCATTCAATTACTGGCTGCTTAGTGGTGCCTTGCAGAAGATTGGTTTGTCCGCCAGGATAAATCACACATCTTTTACCCAGTCTTCAACATTTTGGGCTTCATTTGTAATGGTGAATTTTTCAAACTAACTACTGCTGCTAAAGCAGCGGGTGCATGGCCTGTGGCTGTCACCCCACAGCAGCCCAGGGACCTGGAGCTGCCCCTTACTGGAGCTGATGGGGCCGGTCCCAGTGAGCACAGGCGGTCCAGTCCCCACAGGCTTTTTGCTTGCTCAGCAGTCAGCATTGGTTAGGTATTTGCATTGCAGCTAAATTAATGTTGATATCCTGATACATATATCAGTATATTTGTTGTTGCTCACTTATTATTTTGGGAGAGGTAACTCATACCTCATTTTACGTACAAGCGCAGAATTCATTTGTAAAGCCCTATATGTGATAGATGAGCGAATGATTTAGTGAAATGCCATCCTTTCCTTTGGGGAACGGGCTCGTCTCCAGCCACTCTTGTTTATCTTAGTCCATTATGCTGGAAAATTAAAGTAAGCAATACCTGGGGATGCTGTGTTTTCTTTTTGAAGATGATATCAGCCTTTCATTGCCACAGTCATAAAAGATACTGCTTATTAACTGCTTAGGTATCATGCAGTAAGACTGGAAGGGGATTGCTGGAAGGGGATTGCTTGGAATAGGGGATTGGTGGTATCCTCTTCAAAACAGCTTGACTGTTCAGCCCAGTATGTGTGGCTTCCGAATTTTGTGTTACAGCTGATTTGCTAAACAAAATGATTCTGAACTGCATTGAATTAGCATGACATTTAATTGGACTTTTTTTTAATTTTTTTTAGCAAAATCCAGTAATAGCTATTGCTGTGGTGCAAACAGTGCTGGTAACTGCAAAGACCTTTTAAGCCTAGGGGATGGCACCGTGCGGTTATGTAATTGTGTGTAGGCTTCTTGGGAACTCACGAGGAATGTTGGGGAGAATGGGCTGCTGGTTTTGGTGTGAAGATGCCTTCCAGATCTTTCTTAGAAAATGACAGCCAGCATCTACAAGTAGAGCTCACATCCCTCCTAAATATATATATATAATATATATATATTTATATATTATATATATATTATAATATATATATATGTATATATATATATATGTATATATGATTATTACTTTATTCACACTCCAGGCCGCCCTGTACCCTTTCAGGCATTTTGCCTCCAGGCTGTCAGTACCAGTGTAGTCTGCTGCATCTCTGGACAACAGGTGGAGTGGAAATGCTGAAAAAAGGGTATTTACTGCAGGAGTTACAGTGAGTTACAATGCCTTTACTATTGGAAAGCAACTTCGTTTTTTTCTTCCTCCAGATTCATGGAACTCTTATCTTGGAAGATATTGTAAAGTAAATGACCTATTTAATGATGTTTATGACAACTTTGCGGGATTTATTGCTACTGTATAATTAAAACTAGAATTCTTTATGTTCCGGATTAAGATAAGTCTGCACATAGTTCGGAGCAGCAAAAGATGCATCATGAAAATGGCAAGGGCTGTGAATTGATCCTGTCATTTATTGGATTCTGGATGGAGTTGATAAATTATTTGGGCATAAAATATTAGGATTATATAGAGAGCCTTATAGCCACTATGGAGATGCAAATTTATGAGGAACCTTGGGATAACTTTCTGACTGGACAGTTCCTGAAACTGGAAAGTGCTTTTTGATGCCATAGGCGTTTTTCATTTTTTTAAAAGTATCTCTTGATGGTGTTTGTACAACCACATAACACCCTCACTGTTCAGAGCACAGGTGATGTGCTAAAGCCCTTACCCAAAGTGTCCTTGGTGCTTACTCCATGGAGCTTTGATTCCTGCTTGCCAGCATCGCTGCTGCTCGTGTCTCTCTGAGGGGCTGGAGGCATCCTGGCGGTCATGCCGTGGGCTGCAGTCATTCTGCTCCCTTTTCGTTGGGAGGAGCTGGTGGCTGGGCTGGCTCCCTGCCCCCGGGGACACCAAATAGCCCCCTGGCTGCCGGAGCACCAGCACGTCCTGCAGCGGTGGGACAGGGCTGGGGATGGACCATCGCCGGGCTTGAAACCGAAGCGCAGGTGTTGCACTGAGGTGTATGGAAGGAAATCAAACGCTTGGAGAAAAATCAAAAAAATGCATGGATGATGAGTCCTTGTATCTTCTGAGTGTTGCCACGTCTTTGTGCAACAGTCCCCGTGCAGAGCCTTCACTGAATTGTTAAATAAATTGAATGCTTTGCAATTGGGGTCAGCTTTTTTTTTTTCTTCCCTTTCTTTATCTTGAATTTTGTGCTTTCTATTCTCCACTCCACCAAAGACCTCAGCACTTCCCGTAAGCCCTTGTGAGGGGGTTGTTTTCGTTTCCAAAGGAGGCCTATCTCCTCTGGCAGATGATGAAAAATGTCTGCAGGCAGAAAGCAGGAAAAATAGCATTTTTATTCTTTGTGGGCATGCTTCGTGTCAGTTCCATTATCCCTGCATGCACCAAGATGGTCACTGAAGAGATGAGCAGTTAATTCTTGTGCTTGGAGGTAAAGCTATTTTTGATGGACACTTTTTTTTTTTTTAAAAGAGCCCATTTTTGAAAAAGCACAGTATTGGAAATCCCCTTCAGTAAGTTAACAAGCAAAACTGCTGAATCACTGCCGCTGCTTCGTTGCAACTATTAAACAGAATTAACTGCAAGATGCATACGGGTGCCTTCTTTGGGTAGTGTTCAATATGTACAGCTCCTGTGAAATTACACAAGTGTGACAAGGTGCAGGAGTCTGCAGGGGATTGTAGATTGCTTTGGTTTCAAGATCTTGAAAGATAATCACGGAAGAAGGGTTCTGCTGCTAATTAAAGCAGCCTTGCTCGCTTTGCTAGGAGCCTGTGAGTTTGTGCCCTGGCAGGACAAAGCCTTTCTGGTGTGCTTGGTTCAAGAGGGACTGCGATCCGTGGGGCAGGGCTGATGTGAGGCTCTGCTCGGCTTTTCTCGGTGGAGAGGCTGAAGGAAGAAGTGACACTGCTGGGAAATGGAAGGGTGAAGTGAGGATCTGTAAGGGCATCGACAGCCGGAGAGGGTTGGTGGGGGATTCCTTGTCTCCCAAGATAAAAACCAATGAAAATGGGAGGCAGCAAATGCAAATCCCATCAAAGGGAACAGGGCTGCTCTGCTAAGCTGTGCAGCTTGTTGTCAAAAAAATTAAGTAGATTTCAAAAGGGAGTACACAGGCTGCCAGCTCTCAGAGCCCTGGGGCTGCCGACACAACGATTTGGATGCGGCCCCACCTCAGCACAGCGAGACCTGGGGAGGAATCACGGTGTAGCTCTGCGTGTCCTTGCCTTCCCTGCAGTGATGGGAGAGGTGCAGTGCACAGCCAGAAGGGTCCTTGTCCTGATCTAGAAAAGCCCTTGGATTCTGTGACCGAGTGGAAGGCTGTCCCCAGCCGGGTGCAGTGAGCAGAGGTTATTGGTTCCGGGGTAACGAGTGGTAATATTGGAAACTGCAGGAGGCCTGCAGACACTGCGTCTAATCAGTGCTGCTGCTGATATTGTTTTACTCTTGTGTTTTTTGTAGTTCTGCTGTGAATTACTTGGCACACGAGTTTTCCTTAATTTGCATGCTGAATCCTCAGCACGGACTTTGGGTTTAGTTGCTGGGCGCCCGACCTCCTCTGTGTCCTCCTGTGCTGCTTTCGCTGAGATTTCTCTGTGCTCAGCTCTCCCCTCACAAACTTCTGATTTTGTCTGTCTGAGCTCAACCCTTAATAATCCTGAGGAGCATCAATTCTCCAGTTTTTATGCGTTTTATCCTGAAAGTTCTGTTTCCTCGGGTGGGTCAAGGTAGGAGCCCAATCTGCTCACTTACCGCGTTGCTTTGATGTGATGGTGAGGCTGTAAAATGCCCATCTGCACAAGTTTCAGCGGATGCTTTAAGTGCAGTTAATTGTGTTGTGTGGGGGAAGTTTTGGTGACCCCCTGAGACCCACTTCACCCCTATTTTTCTGTCCCCTGCTTTCATCTTTCATTTTAAACAACGGCAGGCACGCTACAACTCCATGTTCTTAACCATCAGGCTTTGATGTTTACCAAGGATTGACTTGATTGGACTTGATGATCTTAGGAATGGTTGGACTTGATGATCTTAGAGGCCTTTTCCATCCTAAATGGTTCTGTGATTAATCCATTATTTGTGAATTCACTGAGTGTATCAGGGGTGTCACCGATACCATATGAAACGTTCATGCTCCTAGAGCTAGCAAAGAGCTGTTAATGAGAGACCGAGACTCATTGCAGTCTGTGAAAGGGAACGTGGTCAAAGTGAGATAAAAATCTTGAATATAAATGAAAATACAATATTTTGATTCAGTTTCTCATAGAAGTGAATTAATCTGGTAGATAAAAATTTAATTTTCCCCATTTCTTCAGTGTATAAATGTATAAATATATTGGCTGAATGGATATAAGTAAATAAATAAATGTATAGATAAACGTCCTCTATCTCTCACTGGGGCTTATTTTGAACTTTCTGCAATTTGTTTCCAGCGCCCTTGCAGTGGGTGGGGATGCGTTGCAGGTTTTGCACAGCAAATGAAAACTCCATCAAATTACCAGGGACTGGTACAACAGACCAACATGAGGCTGTGGAGACCTCCTGGCAAGGCCAGGCCACAGAGTGAGGCAGGAATAGCAGAGGGCAGCCCAGCACGACATTGAAGCATTGCACGAGTGTACGGACAGAAGGAGGAAAGTGTGATAAGGACTGACTCGGTTTTCAACAGAAAGAGAAGCTTATAACAAATGAGGCAAGGGGTTTGTTTGTTTGCTTGTTTGTTTCGTGTGTCATTAGTATTCCCTGCAGGTTTTGACTTAGCAGTGGTAGAAGTGTTTCCAAAGCGTTTGTGGATCAGGCACAGCAATAAGCTCATTGCTGCTCTGCCAGGTAATGTTGGTAGAGGAAAATCAAACACAGGACGTGGCAGCACAGTCTGTTACCCGTGGGATCGGGCTGGGAGGGCTGCTGCTGGTGGGCAGCCTTCTGTGGGGTGGATCAGCTCTTCCCGTGGGGAAAAGGGCCTGGAGGCAGCCCGGATTTGACAATTTGACCCTCCTCTTGTTGCTGCGGCAGAGGGTCAAAGCTGTTCGCTACTCAATCTTTTCAGTCAGTGATCTTCACAATACTATCAAAAAGAAGCATAAAAGCTACTTGGGAAAGGTATTTTGCACAGTAAATCCTAAGTGATATTTTTTAAGGCGTACTCTGTAAGGAAATTGCTTGCTACGCTCGTTTTAGCTTTTTAACACCGGTACAGACGGAGTAATTCATAATCAGCAGCAGCGTGCCTTTGCTGATTGTTGCCTCTTTTACCATGCACGCGTTCTGAATATTTAAGAAACAGATTATGGTGATGTTTTTTTTTAATCCTCTAGATGCAGAGATTGTTATGTTTTTGTTCCGTGATTGAAATATATATATTCACATCGTGATGATTTTGGTGTGAAAACCTGGCATACAGGCTTGGTATTTCATAACATGTTGGAGTGGCTGGGTTTGCTTGCTGCACTAGTGAAGTGTCCTGTATTTCCTAGGAAGAAGGTAAAGAAGAAAATAGAAATGTGATGGTATTACCATAGTATTGTTATCTGAAAAAAAAGAAAAGAAAAGTTGTGTTTGGGTTAAATAAATAGCAAAGCACTGAAGTAGAAATATTTGTTGTGGCTTTAGGCAATTAGAAAACCAAGTTGAATGACATACTTGGTACTAGAAAACTTTTAGCAAGATCTTTAGTTTCTCGGAAATATTCAGTGCTAGCAAAAACGTAAATTCAATTTTTCTATGAAAAATTGGGTCAAATTGAACGTTTGCAGTATATCTGTTTGCTAAATATTCCTTCCATCTCTGGTGTTATGATATACGCTTAGTCCTGGTTTTAGTATTTCACCATGCAGCTTGGTTTAGTTATAGAGCCAAACAGCGTGGCCCAGACTTCAAGGAAGGAAACCACAGAGAACTAGAACAGAACTCATGAATTTCTCGGTCACAGATGTGTCAGCCAGGGCTGCGATGTGATGTGGTACTGGTTGGCTTTGAACAGAGCAGTGAGAGAGGAAAGGCTGGTTAGGAAATTCCTGATTAGTTTTATAATAAACTTCAGGACGGCAAAATCTCTTCACAACTTCATGTTGATGAAGCTTAGCAAACAACAGAACACGGAATCTTGTAACAAAAAATAAGCTTTGCAGATGGAGTATCTAACTCCTGCTTTCAGGAAGGATGAGCAAAATTTTTCAGGCAGAGATAAATTGAGTCCCCGTAACAGTACAGTGCAAACGAGCTGGGATTTCTAATGAATTTCCAGTGAATTTACACTGGAGCATGATGTCCTCTGCAGCTGTCTTTGTTGTCTGGGCTGCAGCCTGGAACCCTTCACTGAAGGTATTCTGCCTGTTTTAGGGAGCACAGCTTTGGTAGTGGGTTTACTATAAGGAGAGGCAGCAAATTTACTGTCATAATTATCGCTCTGCTAATAATACACTGATAAATCATTTTCACAACATGTTTTTTTCATAGACAATATGTTTTAATGAACAGTTTCTGATTTCTATAGATTAAAACTGTCACTAAGAAGTTTTTTAGCCAAATCCAAAGAATTTCAGCAGAAAATCAAGTCAAGTCAGTATTGTCTGCTGCTTCAGCTGCGTTTCAGTTTGGGTGCCTTGTTCCCTGTTTCATGGGGAGGTGGAACTGACCTCCTGCCTTTTTTGAGGAATTTGTTCCTTTCTATTAATATTGTGTTTTTCATGGAGGAGGGCACTGGCCAAGCTTCTTTCTGTGCTTCTCCATCATCTCTGCGGCCAGGCTGACTCATTTATACAGTCTGCTCCTGGCTGCTTTTGGAATAAATTGGTGCCCTCAGCCTCCAGCAACTGGAAAAAGGCAGAATTTATTTCCATAAACAAAATTTGCAGCTTGAGGGACCAGCTCTTCAAATGACAGCCTCTGCAGAGCCTCATCCTTTCTCCAGAAAGTGATGATATAGCAGACTTTAATTACCAGCCATTAATTCCACGTATTTTATGTTCCTATTACGTACAACATAAATATTCCTTACGAAATGTTTCGAGAGGAGTTCATCAGCATGCACAACATGTACTGGTGTGCATGTGCGTACAGTGCAGGACGGGGAGGTTCCGAGCAGTGCTGGGCACCAGGTACAAGCGGTGTGGCTGCAGAGCGCTGCAGGATTGCTCGGAGAGGCAGCTGCAGGAACAGCAGGATTGGTTTTCCCATGCTTGCTTTTCTCCTGGTGGTATGTCTGAATGGGTTTGGCTGTGAGGTATGTTCTCTAAGATAAAATTCTGCCTAATAGGGAACATAAAGAGCAGCATAATCATTAATTCCCTTCCCAACGCCAGGTGAGAGGAATCAGCAATTCTGCTCAGATATGAAAAAGGTATTTATCTGGTAACGTGTTGAGCATGCACTTAGTGCTGGTGCCAGTGCCGCCGCCTGTTTGGCTCCGGGGAGGATGCTGCCTACCCCAATACACGTTAACCACTGAGGCTGTCATCCTTAGGAAATCACGCTGGGCGCAGAGAGCTTCCGAATCGCCACTTAGGATGCCAGAGCAGCCCTGGATTGAAGCAGCCGTCTGATAGTAATTTCATCTCGCCTGTAATCGCAGCGAAACCTAATTCATTTCTTCTTGTTGCAGCATATAAAAGTGCTGCTTCTGATCAGAGGGAAGGATGAAAATACATCAAATAATGCCGCTAAAATGTTCTTTGCTCAAATGAAGCGTAAACTAGAACTGCAGAAACAAACCTTTTAGGAAATTTCTGGGAGATTCTTCTAGCAAGCACTGATGTCTGGCTTGCTCAGAAAAAAACCACCTTTCTCCTTAAGAAGTAGCTTAGTTTACTTTCTGTGCGTTGCTTTAGAAAAGACTTTATTCTCCTCGCACTCTTTGTTGCAAAACCACCTGATTTAATTACTGTTCAGCTAGTGGAGCCTTCATAAGCGCCAGTCTTTGAGGACAACAAGAACCAAAATTTTCAAAATACTTTTGCTGCTAAAGATGAAAAGAGGTGGCAGAAAATAAAAACAGGACTGCTGGATCCCTTCCCTAAGGCAGAAAGGTGATGTTGGAGCCAGGGCCGTGTTTCGGGCACTCAGCCTGATGAAGGTCAGGGCTGTCCCTGCTGTGCCCAGGCGGTCCCGGCCAAGCCCCGCTGTGTCGGGATGTAGCTGTGCTGCTGGGGCACAGAGAGCTTTGGGTTTTGTTATTCAGGAGAGCAGCAAGTAACAGTTATCGCTGCCGAAAAATTAATCAGGATTAATTATTCAGCCTGAGTCAAGAGGCTGATTTGTGATGTGAATGTAAAATTAGTCACAACTCAGGGTTTTTCCTTGTCCCGTTGGTTGATGCAGCTTCTGCGTAGCGGGTGGGGGAGCTGGGCTCTGCTGGTCAGCTGCACGTTGGGGTCGGAGGAGCACACAGATGATGCTTCTGTCATCCTTGTGGTGGCTGCTTGCCTCAGAATAATGGTTATAAACACTTCTGTGCTTGGGAAGTTTCCTTTCTTATTACATACTGTCTTCTAAAGAAGTATTCTTTTATTTTATTCATTTTTGTGTGTGTGCGCTTGCATGGGACTAGGATAACATCATTTTCATTAAAGTTCAAATGTTGTCACTGTGTTGTCACGTTTTTCTAAGTTAACAAGATGCAGACCTAATAATGAATTGACTGTACAAATACTGCTCAAAACTGATCCATAATTGTAACAAGGTTGGGATACTGTATTTTCCAGGATGATTTTGGGGGCAAGAAAATGAAATGGGGGGAAAGGGGTTTTGGTTGGTTTTTGTTTTTTAAAGGACAGGTTTATAATGTCATATGCCTGGCAGTTGGGACTAAATCAATAATAAAAAAAGTTAGTTAGGATGACTTTAATTTACATGTTCTTCAAATACTTCCAGTAACTGCAAAAGTGTTGTCCAAACCTTTTGTTTGCAGGATCTCTGAGAATATGATGCTGTGCGCTGTAATTCTAGTGTATCTCTTGCGAATATTCATGTGCTGTCAGTGTGATTCCAACTAAAAGCTGGAAGTGCACAAATGTGTTTTTATCATGTTAGAAAGGAAGCAGATATCTTCAGATCGAGATAGACGTAAAATCTCACAGTTTAGCATACAGAAAATTCTGATGTGTTATTATGTTTTTTGTTTTTTTTTTTAACATTCCTTCTCGAATGCCCAAACCCGTGGAGCCCTGTTGGTGCAGAATAAAACGAACACCCAGGTATTAAAAGTTGTCCTTTTGCTATCTTGTATTCCAGCTGTTATCTCTCGAAACCAAGAAGGACCTGGAGAGATGGGAAAGGCTGTGCTCATTCCTAAAGATGACCAGGAGAAAATGAAGGAGCTGTTTAAAATCAACCAGTTCAACCTTATGGCCAGTGACTTGATTGCTCTAAACAGAAGTTTGCCCGATGTGAGACTAGACGGGTGAGTGCCCAAGGTACTGTCCAACTCTTGGCACGGGGGGCCAGCTAGCAAAGCCACGCCAGGCTTCTCCTCATTTCAAAGCCTCAGGTACAGCCTGGTAATCCCAAGTGGGTGCTAGGAGCAGTGCTTGCCTAAAGAACCTGCTTGAAAATGCCAGGGTTTACCAGTTCAGCATTTGGCTTCTTATACACACATTCTTAGGAGAAGAGTTACTGCATCACAAATGTTGTGATCCTATGCAATTTGTTTTGTGAATAGATGAAAATTGTTAGCTTACAGCAATCAATTTACATTGTGGTGCATAACAAAGTGCTGGTTTGCACTTTTTTCCAAGGAAAACTTGTAAGATTTTAAAATAATATGAAAAACCAATGTCTACTTTGTAAATGTTCATAATTGTGCTATTGGCATTTGAAAAATGGCATTAAAAGTTGACAGCTTAACTCTGATAAGAGGACACTACCAATACTAGCAATTGGTGTACAGGAAGTAATTTTCTTTTAGTTCTGTCCTTAGGCATTTCTGGAGTAATCACAATTTTAAAGAATTTTTTTCAAAATGTGCTGTTTTTCAAATCTAAAGGTTTTAAAGTTTATTTGTTTGTTTATTAATGTAAGTCTTCTAACTTACAGCCATTGTTTTTGGGTGATGCTTGAAGTTTCCGTGTTGACTTTGAGACCGCGATACAAACTATACAAACTATAGTTGTGAATACTGATGCCTGTTGTTGACTTGCCAACATGCATAAAACACCTCCTTTTTACAAGAGGTACTAAAAGCAAAATGCAGAAACCCAGATGCACTTAAGTGTCCTGTGTGTTTTCAGTTTGATGGGAATTAAAAGATCAGGGATCCTGTATAGAAGCTACTGTCTGAGCAGGTGAGAAAGCTCGTGAACAGCTCTGCTGGCTGAAGGCTCGTGTGTTCACGGCTGGGTAGCCACCAGGTCTGCTGCACTGTCTTCTCTAGGCTCTCAGCTCTGCCTTAAAACAATTCTCCCCATTCAAACCTGCTGGAGCGTGCACTGCTGGTAATGTAATGACCGATGCTCTGAATTCCTTAATATGTACTTGGGAACTGATTTATGCACATGAGTGTTTGCAGGGTTTATGAAAGCTTTAATGCAAGCTATGTAGCACAAAAAAAAAAAAACACTAAGTATTTCCCCTTATTTTACAATATGGCATTTTAAGGATAATTTTGTATCCTATCGTTCTAGTTGCTGCAGCTTGTAAGAAATGCAAACGTAGAGAAATATTAGCAGAGCTAAATGCATACAAGTTGCCAGTTCTTCTAAAGTCTCCCATTATTTTTAATTTTTAAGCTGAATTGTCACTTAGCTGAAATCCTTCTTATTATGCTTTGTTTCAAATTAAAATCCTCAGGTTCCCATCAAATTTTAAATCAAGCAAGTACATTTTTCCCCCTGGATTTTGTTTGTAAGTGTATGCAAATAATAGAAACATTACATTAACAACAGACCTTGTTCACAAGCAACACAGACGATGCTTCTCCAGAGCATGATCATTTGTAATTTGTTGATGCCAATTTTCCATAAAGCAATACCTAAGACTACTGCCAGTAAAGATGTACTTCATGTAATGGGAGCATCAGAAAAGCTTTATTGCTTTTTGCTTGTTTGCTCTTCACTGCATGCCCTTCAGAAGAGCACTGAGTGCCGTCGTGATGAGCTGGTGGAGCTGGCTGTGGAGCTGAGGTGGTTCCAGCAGGCGCAGGGACCTCGTGCAGTTCTGGGAAATGAGGGGGATGCGGTGTGCTGCTGGCCCGGCTTTTTCCTTACTCCTACCTGATTGTTTTCTTGTACCACGATGCTCTTGGCAGAGGGCCCACGTACATTGAAACCACCCAAGTAATGGTCAGGTCAGCACGACATGATCCTCTCACTCGAGACCTGAAGCAAGAAACAGGAGCGAGTGTTGTGCACGCTGGAATGAGGATGGCAGAGCTTCTCAGTCTGCTTCGAGGAGCCTTTTCCTTCTCCTGTCAGCAGTATTGAAAGGAAAGCGAATTCTGAATAAACACGGAAAGTGAATGCCCAGTCTAAGAGGGAGATGAGTTACTTAATACTGAGAGAAATCAAAGTGCTTTTCTTTGATGAAAAGAAGTTTCATATTCTATCTGCGTTGAAAAGACAAAGTGTTGCGGGGTTTGGAAAAAAATAATCATTTTCATACGTTCCTCTTCTGACAGATGCTTTCTGTACATATTCTGTCTTTAAGGAGTATTAAATTGTTCTGAATCCCACCTCATAATGCTTTACTATTAAGGAAGAATATGATTTTATGGTTAATGCATTTAGTGTCTGTCAGAAAGACCTATTTTTGTTGGTGGGGGATGGAGGCATCCATCAGATTTGCACTGGGTGTCTAACTTACCACACCTTTTACTTACAAAGACAAGCTTTTCTTCAGGAAGTTCTCTTTGACAAAATTAGATGAATAATAGATGCAGCAACCCTTGGTCTGGGGCCAGATTGACGCCAAGGTGCTGGAGAAGGGGTTGGGTGCCTCCTTCTCAGTGATGGCACTGCCGAGCACGAAGAAGACAAGCGTAGGCTCAAAGCAGAAAACGATGTGTCTGAATTCCCACACCCACACTTCAACAAAAAATGTGCACTCAGCTTGCACATAGGTCGTCTGATGACTGTGAGCTAATGCAGAATTTACACAGCACCCACAGTACTCGTGTTTGTAAAATGAGGGAGAAAAATGTTAGATTTATTTAAAAATAATTAAAAAATCATCTCTCCCTTTCTCTCATCTCTTCATTCTCCCAAACAGGGATGTTTCTGAATAGACCTGATGTGAAGTCAATGAGAGCTTGCTTAGACTTCAGCAGGAATGAGGTCTCTCATCGGGAGATCACAAAATCCACCTGCTGTGTGCTGAAAAGAATGTGTATGCCTGAATTCCACTCCATCCCTGCTTTGCTGATATTTTAATTCCCTCTAATGAATGCAACTGTCACGCTAACTCTTTAACTTGCTTCCCATTACGCCTGGCGTAGCGCACCAAAGAGTGCCAGTCGATTGCCTGAGTTCTGTTGGTAATGGCCAACTTGAAGATTTTAATCAATGTCAGATCTAATTTGAACTAGCTATTGATTAAACCTTAAGAGCAGTTTAATTCAACATAGAAATGTGTAATTTTGCTTCTGAGTGTATTCTGCAGCGAGAGAGGAAATCTATCTTTTATGAATGAATAGCTGCAAGTGCTATTCTACAAATTGCTAAACCATTATAATTGGACTTTCTTATCATGGAAATTTCGGTTTAAGTTAGCTGTTGTGCTGTGTGTGTGTGCTTATGAGCATATATTTTCTGATCAGAAACTCACATAAGAAAATGCTTTTACTTTTTTGCTCTGGAAAACCTCTTTTTTTAAAAACAAAACCAAAAACAGACAGCTGGCAGGGGTATGCAGAAATTGTTTATGCCAATTATCGATAACCACAACATTTTAGATTCTGTATAGAATCAAAACAGGGATGTAAGCTGTAACAAATACCTGCATCATCAATCTTTACATTGTCTGAAAATCTTAGATTATCTTTGAAAACTTCGAGTAGGCTGTGGTTAGTTCTGACTGGCCTCGTTGACTTCGTGTTATTGAAACCTCTGAATATTAAGGGACTTATCATAACAATGCATAACAATGTTTCTTGACTTCTGATGAAGGCAATAGAATCCATATTCAATTTAAATAAAAATTCTTGATATTCTTAATAAGTAATATAATTTTCTGAGCAATATGGTAAATTAATGTTTAGTATTTTTAGGTTGGTTAAAGAAACTGCATTTAAAATTATCCACCACCTTGGGTTTCCTAAACAAAGGCTGCAGGGAAGCCTGGGAACAAGTAGTGATTTTCTGATGAGTTGTGGTTTGTTGTTTGTTTTTGGTTCATCATACGTTGTGAGGACTGAAAATGCTCAACTGTTGCTCTGACACTTTTTACAATGCAGAAATCGTGGTTATATCTTGCTGGGTTATTTGGTTTGCCCCAACTCCCTGACAGCTCTGATGCAATTTACAAGTTGCTGGCGCTTCTTTCTGACATTTCACAATAGGAAAGGTGAGGAAGAACTTCAGATCTGATTTTCGCAACTCTGGAGGGAAGATTCAGTAGCAAATGCCTTAGGTGAATGTAGTTAACAAGGTCTTCTGTGACTGTGGTCTTTGTGAGATTATTTTTGGTACTTGGACCATTATGTGTATTGCTGTCACTGCACGTCCAGGAGGCCTCCTAGAAAGTGCATGGTACGAAATTTCAGAAGCAAAAGGAAATGCTTTCATCGCTGTTTTGCTCAGCCTCACCTTTTTCTCAACCATAATCCTGGCTTAAATGCAGAGCTATGGTTTTGTGTTGGCTCCTTCAAATCCAGAACTGTGATATACAGTCATGGGGTGAGAAAAGGAGGCCCTGAAAGGAGTGGTGTAGAAATAGCAATCACTGCCTGTGAATATCTGTGAAAGTCCTTGGGTGCCTCCAACTCTCTGTTCCCGGGCAAGAAGCTTTGATTCGATTTTTTGGTAAGGCCACTATATGTTCTTCATCCGATTTAGCCCTGATAAGGGAGGGCAAATTGTTGTGTTTTGTGATCTTCACATCTAATCCGTTTGTCTTGCACCATCAAATATTGCATTAGTGCTTTTCCCAGCTCTCCGTTGCGGTGGTTAAAGTACACGAGTTCCTTTAGTGCCAGGTTTTGTCTGCCCACTGCTCCATGTAATTAAAAGCTAATTTATGTTTTAAGATTTTACTGTGAGTATAAAGTTATGCATAGAGAAACTATAAACCACCCATGAACAAGAAAGGTCAGGGAGAAAGCATAATTAGTTTCAGCTAGAAATTATTTTTAGATGACGATTCAGACATTATTCCACTTTGCCTACGTGGGGCAGGGAGAGGGGTGATTACCTGGGGAGACTGCCGGTGGGGAGGAGGGTACAAGCAGGTAAATCTGTACAAGATCGAAGGCAATTCCCGATGCATAAATTAGCTTTAATTTATAAGAAGGCTTGTTAGGATTAAGAAATGAAAAGTAGTTCTCCAACAGTGAGAAAGATACGCTCACAAGGCAACAGATGGCTTCTAAACTGAGTCTTTCACCTGCACTTTTGTATCACTAGAGGCACAATTACCAATTGTCTCTGTTTCCCCTTTGCTGTCCTGTCCCCCATAAAGCCAGGGTTCGGTCCCGCCTGGCTTTGTGCTGTATCTGTACTGCAGCTTCCCATGGGGGGGCTGCCCGGGGCAGGGGCAGCATGCCATCACCCCATTGCCTTACCTGCCCCAAGGGAGAGGAGCTCCTCTCGGTTACGCTTCCACATAGACGTTTAAGTTGGGGCTTCCAAATTATGGCCTCTCTCAAAAGCATCCTGGTGTATTTGGGAAAATGCTACCTACACTCTGTTTTCTAACAACGTGGCAGCTGCTGTGTCTCGGGGCAACCCCAAGAAGCCACAGGAGCTCACAGGGTGTTTGTTAATTCCCAATTCCCCTGCTGCCAAAGCAGTACCCACCACCACGAGATTCTCATGCACAGGATTGCTACTGAAATTAAAAATGGATTGGTGGTGTTGTGTTGATTACCCTTGGAGACCCCTAGCCTCTACCAAGCGTGCCAGAGCTGCAGGAGCACCTCTTCAGGTGGGTTTGGGATCACTCCTGCAAGCCCCGCTCAACACCAGCAGTTTGCTTTACTTCACGCCACTACTTCCTAGCAAAAAGTGCCTTTCTTCCAATTACTTTATCAGAGTGACAACCAGTTATTTGTGGTTTTGGCAAGGAGGGAGCGATGCAGAGATGAGGATGCTGTGCGTGTGCCAAGTGGAGCCTGCTGCATGTGGGAGAACAGCCGCGGACACAAAGGGGAGGTGTTGGATCCCGCACCGCCGGCAGAGCGCCCGCGCGGAAGGAGAGCAGAACATGTGAACGCTCAGTAGGGTGTATTTGTACAACAAGTTGGAATGGAAGTAGCCTACTGGTGTTGATCTGAACTTGGATGAAGCTTCTTTACATCTGGAGGTGCACAGAAGTGGCAGAAATGCTGCTAGAAAGGACTGCGTGTGGAGGCTGGGCAAGCGTTCTGGGCTGTTGGCCAAGTTCTTGGTGCTTAGCGGTGGCATTTATTTGTAGACACTGATACACGTGGATCTTTGAAGATGTCCTTTGTTCAGAGAACTTCCAGAGAGTGTGACTTCCAGAAATACAAACCTACTTCTCGTTGGTGTGCTGCTTTATGTGCTCTGCAGTCTGCTTTGGAGTTGGGCAGTTAATATGGGGACATAGGAAATAAAAGACCTCCTTCCTTAGCTGTAAAGTAGCTGAAAACAAATTTCAGTTCCTGGGAGCACTGCTGTCAGCTTAGGGCAGTGGCCTCACTGGAGAGACCCCAAAAGTCATTCTACTTAAGTGTAAAGAATGGTATTACTTATGGAAAAATTGCTCTAAGGCAGGATCAAAAAGAAGAGCTATTTCCTTTATCGATGATTTCAAGTGACTTTGGATATTAATCAACACTTTAACAGTTTATATAAAATGAAGCATATTTAGTTCCTACGGCAAGGACCCTAATGGTATTTGGCAGGTATTGTTCTCAGTTTCCTTTCAGTCAAGAATTTGAAGCCAGCCCCAGTGGCCCCTTAGCACCGCTCCTTTCCCACAGCACCTGCAGGTCAGGGGGCACGCAGCTTGTCCCCAGAGCCTTGGAGATGGGGATGGTGCTGGGGGCTGTGAAGGGGGTTGATTGAAGATGTTGATTTACCTGGCTTGCTTGTCTTGTAAAACTCTGTTGCTGTTTCACGTTTTTTAGGGTTACCCACATTACAAGGATGAGCATGTTCCTAGTTTTACTGCAAATACCCTAAAAGACATAATGACAGGTTGAACTGTTAGGTACTAGTCCTCACGCAGTATGCACTTTAGGAGGATATGTAGTATTTAAAGGCAAAATATGCACATTTCTGCTAGATGATCTTGTATCAGTTCTGCTTTTCCTTCGGCAGCAGCCCCAGGGCAGCACCCCCGTGTACCCCCAGACCGGTCCCGTCCCTCTCCGGCAGCAGCATCCACCCTGGGAAGCGGCTCAGACCCAATTTGCTGTTTTAATAGTACAGGGCTGCTCAAGCATGAAATTGCTTCCTTCATGTAGAGCTGTCCCCTCTGCCGGGCAGGGCTCGGAGGCTGCCGATGCTGTGATTGCTGCCGCTGGCCCAGCCGGTTGTCGTTCAGCTTTCCTATGTACCTGTTAGGGAGACGTGGGGATGAGCCTCGAGGTTCAACTGAGAAGTGAGAACACCCTGCAAAATTATATTCCGCAGCAAGAAACCAGCCGATCATAGTTTCTTTACTAAAATAAGAGCCCTTAGTGGTTAAAATGCATGGTTATGCTTGTTTTTTCTTGTTTGTTTTGTTTTGTTTTGAAGAGGTCAGGGACGTGGGGCAAGCAAATGCCATCTCAGCCCTGCAGTGTGATAGATGCTTCTACAACCGGATCATCAAGCACTGAATGTGGACAGCAAAGGCGTTAAGGACCCCTGGTTCAGCTTTTATCAGCACTATGCAGGGGGCTTTGGCACTGTGGGTGCGCACATCGCAGCATTCTGGCTTCGCTGAAACAAAAAGTGGCTGTAAGGGAAACTGCCAGCTTTGGATGGGCACCGTGAGCTGGCTTCTGGGCTTCCAGTTGTGCAGTGCTTGACTCGGGGATGTGCTCCAGCGGGTCTCTGGGCAGTGCAGGGTGTGGGAGCAGTGGCATGCCCAACGTGCTGCCTTGGTGAGCTGCCCCCGGCGGGGTACTCCTTGTCCCCTGTGGTCACTCCGTGGTGTAAAGCAGAGGGTGCAGAGCACCAGGATTGTGGGTTATGTCCATAAAAGAGCTGTTTCATGTGGGCTCAGCCGATGGACGGGGCTGCTGCAGAATGAGAAGCAGCCATCTGCTCTGCATCCAGCACGGCGCTTACCTGCCTTGCGAAGCACATCATCGAGCAGTGCCTTACTGGAAACACGGGGTGAAGAGCCAAGCGGCTGGCACCAAGGTATGGCACTGCTCTTGTCTTCACGTGCTGTGAGCAGAACTTCTCCCTTAGCTGGCAGCTTCAGATCCTGCTCTAGAGGCTGCTACAGAGCCCGAAGATCAGGCTGCCATCCTCTGCGCCAGGCAGATTGTGACAGACAAGGCGGTCTGTGGAAATGTTCCAAGTAAGAGGTTTTGGGACCCAAAGTTAATACTTGCTAAAGTATTTTGGGAAATACATTAAGAAGTAGGGGAGGGTTAGCCTGGTGAATTTCAAAGAGGATTCAGCAATGATAAAATAAAAAATGGCGATGGAAATGGAACAAAATTAATGATGAAAAGCCATCGCAGAAAGCCTCATCTGATCGATTGTCACTTCCATTACAGACTTGTCCTGAATTGAGCTGCAAGCCACATGTAATTGCTATCATTTTCAAATCTGGGGGGGTATTGATACTTCCATTTAAGGGTAATATAAAAATCCCTTCAGCTGACGGTTAAAGTACTTAGGACTGGCAGATCTTAAATTTTTTTCTTAATTGGAAAAAGTAGAGAAAGAAAGAAGGGGCCTGTAGTAAAGTCCCCCGAAAAAGCATCCTCTATGCAATGTTGTTTGCTTATAATATAGTAATAATTATGATAATAATAATACTGTGTTGTGTTATTATGGTCTTCCTCAAACATAAGAAGAACTTTGAGCATTTAGTAAATGACTTCAGAAGTAACTTTTAAAATATTGAAGCAGAATTTGGGGTTGAAACCCCCCAAGGAATATTTGCTGTTCAGGCTATACCCGAAGCCTGATGAACAGAGGTAGCTGAAGGGGTGCTTGGAGGGTCTTCGCTCCTGCAAAGTGCAAACCTGTTTATACTCTGTAATGACATACCGGAGACAATTTTCATGAGATTTTCACATCTTTCATCTGCTGGATGTAAGACTTGATTAGCTTTGGAGTATTTTGATACAATAACATTCAGTAAGGCAATGTGGATGCGGTTCTGGCACAATTCTTTCCTCTAAGTGAAATAAATTCCTTTTCAGTTATTTCCTATTTACCTTTTATTTGCATAAAATTCAGTTTAAAATAGGAGCTGGTGCAATTTAAGTGAATTTATTAAAGCAGAGTTTAAAGCGGTGTGTATTGAGATGTGGCAGCAGAATCTCATCCATGGCAATGCGATGTTTTCCTGGCTGAGTGCTGGTTCTCTGCACGGCCATCAGAAATGGACCCTTCTGCAGCTCCTGCTGAGTTAGCATTTACGTGGGGCATGGCAGGGGGGAGAAATGACAAATTGAGCTGAAAATAATTCTCCAATTCTGGCAGGGAATTCAAGCACTCAGTCTTTTTTTCCGTTCGTAATATTGTACCACGTATTTCATTAGAGCGGTCTGAATTTCCTTGCCTAACAGATCTCACACATGCTGTATACGAGGAAGCTGTATTTAGGCCACAGGATTCTCTAGTCCAAAAGTTACTGCTTACCCAGGAATAAATTATTGCTTGCTGTGAGTGGTTGACTTATACTCCAAAGCGTGATTTTTAGAAACCAAAACCAAAACCCCAAGCAGTGGTGATCTGAACACGGCGCAGTTACTGGCATTGAAGGGAAGGTTTGTGGCTTGGGAGCATTCCCCAAATGCAGCTCTCCACAGGCGCTTGCGGAGGGCTGTGTCACGCCAGTGCTGCATTTAGCGTGGTGTGAGGTGCATGGTGATTTTTGCCAAAAGGAGACGGGCTTCTCCAGGTTGTCCTTCTCCAGGAGGGAAACCAGAAGTGGCCCTCTCTTATTACTGACCATGGAATAAGCTGTTGGCTTGTGGGAATATTTTGGAACTGAAGTGTGCCATTCCTTACGTTTTTAAAGCCTGTTTCAAGATGAAATTACTTCGAATTCAGTTATCTATGAATATTTCTGTGGATACCAGCGCTACCCCCCTGGAATAATGCGATAGCTGTGTGTGCTTGAAAGCCTGATACAGCAGAGCACAAACAACTTTCGTTATGTGCTATTAGCATGGAATAAAGCATCATAAAGTGTGGAATAAAGCATCATAAAGTGCCTGGAGTATAATCAATACCCATTAATGTGGTTTGGCATCTTGTGAGGCGATGATGGCAGCTTGTTCTGGTTCCAGAGGGAGGTAAAGGAACAAGGCTGACCGCCAGCTTTGCCGAGCAATGGTGCATGCCCCTCGGCAGTGGTGAGTAACGCCAGAGCATCGAGACCTTGCACGCTGGCTTGATTTCATAGGGTCACAGAATGGTTTGGGTTGGAAAGAGCTCACAGCCCATGTAAATCCAACCCCCTGCCATAGGCAGAGACACCTCCCAGCAGCCCAGGCTGCCCAAATCCCATCCAGCCTGGCCTTGAACCCCAGGGAAGGGGCAGCCACAACTCTGGGCACCTGTGAAATCCCAAGAGCAGAATCAGCTGGGTACACCGGTGATCCGCCCGGCTCAGGTCATCCAACATCCACTGCCCCAAAGGCAGCACCGAGCGGTGCTGCTCCCCCTGCACCGCCTGCCTCCCAACAGTGCCTGGCAGCAGCACGACCAAAGAGCAGTGCTTAAGTCACCTATAAATAAATATCTGAGTTTCCCTGAGCTCACTTGGGAAATGGTAAGTATTTTCCCCAGAATTGGCATGTGACACATACTTCTTTCCAAATAAGAACACATTTAAATACATGGCGTTGTTCTAGTATGTGTTAAAAATTAATGATGTTTCTTTCTGTTTTCTTCTTTGTCCTTTATTTAAATATTAATTCAATATTGATTCATCCTAGGAGGAAAACCACTTTGGGAATGTGATAACCTATTTAAAGGTGAATTCTTTCATTTTGTGTAAAGTAATTGTTGATCATTCTTGGCAAAATGACATACCTGGACGTGACACTAAGACAATAATAATAAAACTGCAGAGAATTAAGTTTACTGGAAGGTAACCCTTCCATACAGAGATGAGTTTATTGATTTAATTTGCTGTATAACTTCTGATGCTTTGGCAGTTAAAGAAACTCCAGTGTTGTCATTTTTAGCAGGCAGTGCTGCAGATGAACTTGCTGCATAATGGGAAATTCATCGCTTCTGGTTATGCCAGTCTTTGTTACGGGTCTTAAGGTGCACTTCTGTTAAATTACGAGTGAGTTTTTCTCACGTCCTGACACTGCTCTCAGTTTTAGAGCTCTGACCTTGTGTTGTATGTGGTAGTGTAGGTACGAGGCGTGATGGCTGCCCTGGATGAACTGATGGCTTGTGGTTGCATGAGCTGCAGGGAGGCATCCGTGCTCAGGAAATGGGCTGCAATAAGGTGGTGGCTGTGGAGAGCTGCAAGAGGAAGAGGTGTGTGTGGCAGGGCTGTCCGAGGGGTGTCAGGAGAGCTCTGCCTCGTCCACCCACCTTGCTGAACCCCTGTGAGCACCTGGCAGGTCGGTCACAGCTGGGGTTTAATGGGCACTGTTCAAGTCCTCTTCATATCTGCATAGGTGTGTCTGTACGTGGTGATACAAATAAATGCGTGCTGGATACCTGAATGAAAATGCCACCACAGCTGCGCATGTAGTATTAATGAGAACATGGATCTGAATTAAAAATGGACGGAGGACGCACTGTGTGGCAAGCCAAGGGTTTACTAATTCAGTGCCGGGAAGTGGTGCATTCATCCTTCTTCTCTTCCTATTACCTCAGCCTGCGGCATGCACTGCTGCTGGATGCTCGGTCTGCCTGCGCCTGCAATCTGGGATCCCCGTGCTGTATCGGGCCGATAACCCCTCTATATCACTGATTCCTGGGCTGCCTCCTGTTTCTCTTTCCTAACCTGTCCCTGAGCTGTGTGAGACAGCTGCCCTGCCCTGTCGCTGATGGGGACGGAGCCACGAGGGCACATCGTGCTGCTGTGCATGTGTTGGTGCTGGTGGCACCGTGGTGGCCGCGGTCCTGCAGCAGGGTGGTCAGCAGGGCTGGGCTGGCTCAGCGTGGCACAGCAAGTCAGCTGCAGCAAGAGGAATTGTGCCAGTGTTCAGTGTGACAAGCCTTTCCTTTGCGTTTTCATGTTTTGCATTTTCACTGATGCAAAGCACCAGAAGGTAATGACTAAATAATCACGAAAATCCCCCGAGCCGTATAAACCAGATATATTTAACATAGTTCTTTGTTCCCCAATGCGTCGTATCAAAAATACTACATAACAAATAGTATATAATTGTTATAGTCTCATTTTTTTCCTCCAAGTATTTTGCTTTTCTGCATGACTTTCTGTCTTGAGTTGCTTCCTGAGAGCTTCGGTACAATTCTGCAAGAGAGAAAATCACAGCGCAGCCCTTCATGTGCACGTAATTTGCCAACGGGAAAGATGGTAAATAGAGTCTCACTCTGTTTCCATGTTATTGATCTTGAAAAATGTGTTTTTCTCGCATTTAAACAGCTGTATTTACTTCATGTGTATTCATAAAGTAACATCTGATGACTGCATGAGAAAAACCAATGTTTCTGGGAACGTGTTTCCAGTGTTGGTGCATGTTGAACAATCAGCACGCATTGTAAATAACGGAGGGGAGGCAAAGCAGGAGTCCTTGTGCTTGATAGCTGTGTGAGGAGCAGATGACTTATTTATCACTTCGTCAGTGCGCGGTGTATTTTTGAAGTAGAAAAAATGCAGCGTGAGTCACTGTAATTATTTCGGTAACGGGAAGTGGAAGGTTTTTATCCTCCCTGAGCTTACAAACATCTCCGTGTGAGCAGGGTGCTCAGCAGGTGTCTGCTCGCTGGAACACCAACAGGGGTGGGACAGGGACTGGTGGTGATGAAACTGTCCTGGGGAAGGGCATGGGACGGCAGCAGCAGCAGTACTGCCCTGCAATACTCAGGTCTTTAAGTTGAGCGTAACGTATTGCTACGCCATGGTGCTTCATGTTTTTCTTGGAGCCAAAGTGGCTGGCATCATCAGATGGCCTAAATAACTTAGGCTGTCAAAATCTGTGATGTTCAAAGACTTGGAGGAAACCAAAAAATGTGTACAAAACCCTTTCTGATAGCTAAAGTACAAACATAGACAGCCCCAAATTTACCTTTGCTCACAGCATTACTGCCTGGGCAATGCCTTGCCCCTGGCCTCTGCCTTACGTGGCAGAGGTGCCGTTTAAGCTCCCAAAAAGCTCCCAGAAAGCTTTCCAGAAGCTCCCAGAAAGCAGGAGGAAGTTAAACTCGCTGCAGAGCCTCGGTTTTCACGGCTCCTGGGTTTGCTGCGTGTTGTGGGTGGAGGTCAGCGCGGGGCCCACTGCGCCGCCCAGGCTGGGCTCAGGGCTGCTCTGGGCAGGTTAAGTGCTGCAATAACATCTAATGAAATATGGATTTTATGCTATAATGCAGACAAAGTACTGGCATTTACATTTTCTACTGAAAGCAAATGACCCAAATTAAACAAAGTGTATGGGTTTAATTTAGTCTCTGATGAGCAGACCAGATATCAACAAATCCCAGTTCATCACTTGATGTAGCTGAGAAACTATACATAGCACCCCGCCAGAATGAACTCGTTTGGAAATGGAATAATCCTCCTCCAGGGAGGATAATCCCACCGTGTAATTGTCTGAGAGACTAAGGAGGGGCGTGCAGAGAGCCCTCGGTAGTGACAGGAGAGGGATTCCTGCCTTCATGGTGCATTACCTCATGTGGTCACTGTGGAAGCTCTGAAGGACGTGCAGTAAGGATGCTGCTCCCAGGCTTTCATGGCAAGATTTGTTATCATTTAGATGGCTCTGCTGCAAAACACAGGACATGCAACCTCTTGAGAAACGTCCTGAACTTACCTAGCCCTTAGCTTCTCTGGGTACCCTCACGTACCTTGGAGAATAACCAGAACGATGGCTAAAATTCTGGAGATCTTGGCAAACACTGCCTGATGACAAACATTCTGTTCCTTAATATTCCGCTTGTACTACCAAATTAGCGTTAAGCTGCAAACAAGGAGATATCTGTTCCTTCTCTTCTTGTCGTTTCACTGCTGGTGAATATTTCTGAACATTTTTAAACATGATCTTATGTAACATCTCTCTTCCGATTTCCAAAATTGTATCTGTTTTAAATGTAATTAAAATGATTGTTGTGAAATATGGGTCAAACAGACTTATGCCAGCTTTGTATATGCCCTTTCAGTGTGCTTTTGAAATAAATAAATTCGAAATGTCTGGGTTTGGACACATTGTTCTGCTAAGCTTGCACTCCTAGACACCTCAGTGGACGTGGAGGTTAATGAGTTACAAACTTTTTGAATATGAACTTTGAATCTAAATCATAGCTGATGTCTAGACATATAATTAATCGGGTGGCTGAAGTTGCAAAGGCGGGATGCTTACAAGCAAACTCCAGTGGTGCTCATCAAAAGGATGTCAAGACTGTTACGTACATGTGCACACATATATATGTGCTTATGTATATGTGGATAGCTACTGTTAGCCCCATTTTAATGGCAATGAGGCAGAAGAAAAGCTTAAAGAGAGTTTTGTTATGGTAGATGATGTTTGTGAAAGAAACTTTATGGACAAGCTGAGTTTTGTTTAGGGACTTTAGCCATTTGTTTCATGGCTCTTCATACAGAAGTTTGATGTGCTAAGGAGGCTTCGCCTAAGGAAGTATTGCATTTTCTGGACTGGTTGATTTTTCAAATAACATAGATAAAAGTGATAACATTGTGCTTGTGTCACAGAGAATGCAGAGTATGTAAATGCTAGTAAATAATTCATTAATTTAGATTTTTTTGATGAAGCTTTGAATATGCGGTATTATGAAGAATATGCACTAAAATCCATACATAGTTTATTCGTACTTCATGTACAAGTTAATTCACTAATGTGTGTATACCTCTGCTGAAGAAAGCAAATACATGCTTACCTATCTGTGCTGGAAGTGCCTTCCTGCATTAGGAACATGGTAATAATATCATGGTTAGAGTAGAAAATCCTAAAACAATGAAATATCAAAAAATAAAAAATAAAGTAGTGGAAACTATTTTAAGTCACCATGGTTAACAGTCCATACTGAGTGTGTTTAAATAGATTTGACCTGTGCTGACAGATGGATGTAGGTACGCTTGTATTTTTGAAATGTGTCAGATCTGGAGAGAATACACAGATTTCCGGATTGACTTTAGTAGGAAGCAAATAACTCTAATGTGCATTTGTAAAATCAGCTTTGTTTGGTATTTGTTGTTCACTTTGCCTTGATTTCTGCAGTTTCAGAAAATAGGTGAGATATTCGCCGCTTGTTCTTGCACTGAATGGGCATACAGAGTGTTCTGGAAAATAGCAATTTTTTTCTTCTTTTCAAGAAGCCACTGAAAATGGGAAGGTCTCGGAGGTGTGTGCATCTGAAATCACAGGATTTGGGATTTGTCACAATAAAAGACTTACTTAGCCTAACTGTTAACTGCTTGATATGCTGTATGTTAATTGCACCTTGTCTTGTGCACAGCCGATTTTTGCATTTGAGGTGCCAGAAGTGCTCAGGCTGTGGCACCGGATGCTGATTTCTGGGTGCAGAGACACATGGGAGCGAGGAGCCCTGTGTCTCTGTGGGCAGTGAGTGCAGAGAAACCCCACCTCTGGGGGCTTCTCCATGCATTCTTAGCAAGAAAACAGAATTTACAAGTCCCTTTGCCTCTTGGTCTTCTCCCTTGGGAGCATGAAGAGATCAATAGCTGGCTTGCAATATATCCTGTTCAACAGGCTTAGAGCTCCTTTTCCTTGAGTCTTTCCTGTTGATAGAGCTCCTTAGGATTTTCTTAAAGATTAACTTCACCCTTTCTATCTATTTTTTCTGTATGTGTTGGCAGGTGCAAGACAAAAGTCTACCCTGACGAGCTCCCGAACACAAGCGTAGTCATCGTGTTCCACAACGAAGCCTGGAGCACTTTGCTTCGGACGGTGTACAGCGTTATAAACCGCTCGCCTCATCACCTGCTTGCTGAAATCATCCTGGTCGATGATGCCAGCGAGAGAGGTGGGTGTTTGCAGGGAGGAGTTGCACTTCATGTGTCCTTGTAGCGCCGTTTGGGGATGCTGCACCATTGCATCGATAGGCAAGAGCTAAAATACAATTTCAGATAGTAACAGAGACGAAGGTTGGTTATCAGGCTGGAAGGCTGTGTGTGGTGCTCCTAGCCAGAATTTCATTAGTCCTGTTTTGCACTATGGTTTCTCATTTCACGTTGCTGCGAACAGCAGAATCCTTCTCCATCTCTCTCTTTTTGTCTCTCCCTCGCTGTCTCTCAGGAGCCCTGTGCTGTGCTTCAGGTTTTACTGAATGTCCAGGCTGAGCCAATTTCCTTCCACTGCTCTATTGATAAGCTGGTATTTGCGGTTCATTTCTTTTGGTGTTGTCCCTTTTAATTTAAAGTAACCTTATTTTTAAATCGGTGTTTAGAAATAAAGCTGTGAAACGTGAAACTGATATTATCTGGAAAAGGGAATCATGTTCTGTAAATGGAATGGATGGAACCGTAAACATCTTCACCTTGTGCAAGACCAAGTAATTTTTCTAAAAGCAACAAATTTAGGAGTTCTAGAGGGTTCAAATGGTGAAATTCATCAAATATAGCCATATTTGTATTTGGCTGTAGCAAAAGCGTAATCATTTTACACTCAGTATTAATTGTTGACTTATTTCTAGGAAACTGATTGTGACTTACTTAAAAATCTTTTTTTCTGTGATGTTTCCATGAGGTGCTGGGATAATTGTGTGTGTCTGCACAGACTGTTTTCCTTGGCTGCGTTGAACCAAGTTGCAGTATGAACCTCTGTAGCTCTGCTCTTGGTCTTCAGATAATCTATAAATGTGTCCAAATGCATTTCCTGGGTTATGGCAGCGCTCATGCATGGCAGCCCTTGGATGGCTGAGCACAGCACAGACACTCTGCAGGTAGATTTGGAGTCCTCAGGAGTTGCTGAACCCAGCTAAAATACTGTGTTTTTTGGTCTTTTCTTTTTTTTTTTTTTTTCCAATTATCTTTGGCAGAATTTTTGAAGACCTCACTAGAGAATTACGTGAAAAAGCTGGAAGTCTCCATAAAAATCATTCGGATGGAGCAGAGGTCAGGACTGATCCGCGCGCGGCTGCGGGGGGCAGCAGCCTCCACGGGGCAGGTGATAACCTTCCTGGACGCGCACTGCGAGTGCACCCTGGGCTGGCTTGAGCCGCTGCTGGCCAGGATAAAGGAGGACAGGTGAGGTGGCTCTCGGGTGGCCGGGTGCAGGGAACCTGCCTCCAGCCTCAGCTGGGGCTCCAGGCCATTCCTTGATCGCTGTGCAGCTAAAAATAATAATAATAATAATAATAAAAACAAAGTAAAAATGAGAAAGATGCAGTGAGCTGAAAAAGATTTTAAAAGATTTAAGAGAAAGATATAGTATTCTGTAACATTTATGTCTAAATCTCATTTGAAATATATGATAAGCTTTTGATTCTTAGAGCAGATTTCTGTTGCAGTGGTCCTAGCCCATCTTTCTCCCCTCTTTTCATCCTGCGCTTCTTCTTGTCCCTGTGACCTCCAATAGTCTCTGAAATTTGCCTGCCTTTTCTTTTTCCTGCACGTGCATGCCTGCAGACACAGGAGGTGGGCTTTGTTCTCATTTACCAAAGGTGTGTTGCGTGTGCTCCATGAGGCATGGGCACATGGCTATGGTAAAACCAGCCCTGCTCGAGTCCTGCAGCCCCAAGCAGAAATATTCTTGTGTTTATCTCACCAGTGCCAGTGTTAGAAAAGAGGAGAGGTACATGGGGGGAACTATTACACATAAGTAAGAAGTAAGTAGAAGAATTTGCCAGCACTGAATGGTTCGTGCTGCAGGGGTGAGGTGTGTGGCAGTCACTTCTGCCATGCGGAGAGGATTTGGCTGACGAGCAGGAGGCCCCAGGCAGGGTTAGGAGTGGGCAGCTTTCAGCTTTTGGGTGCACAGCAGGAATCAACATCCCCAAAAAGCTGCTGACCACAGAAAACATGAAGTTTGCACAACCTCGTTTGTGGAAGAGAAGCTGGAACCGTGGTAAATTGGCTTTTGTGCACAGGAGCCTCAATGTAAAACCATGGGATATTCAGAAAAAAAGAGTTTGATTTTAAAGCCATTCTTTTTTCTTACAGGAAAACTGTTGTGTGCCCAATCATCGATGTGATCAGCGATGACACATTTGAATACATGGCTGGGTCGGACATGACTTATGGGGGGTTTAACTGGAAACTCAACTTCCGCTGGTATCCAGTTCCCCAGAGGGAGATGGACAGGAGGAAAGGGGACAGGACCTTGCCTGTAAGGTAAGGAGAGTGAACCAAGAATATTACACATTTGACTCTTTAGCTTGTCCATGCAGATAATAACATCTAATACTTAAGATTTTGCTGCAGTATCAGATACTGTACATGTCAGATAGCTGCGGCACACTGTTCAGGGCAGAAAAAAACATCTGACCTAGCCTTAATGCTGAAAGGTGGTTATCAGAGCTGAGAAAACTCATTACATTTTCTTTTGAACATTTAATAATTCAAACTAATACCAGCTATGTAAGTATTGAAGTTTCCTGTATGTTTGTTTTCTGCCAATAGCCTTGTTGAACTTATGTTTACAGTTATTACTGTTTCCATAATTTAAAATAAATATTACAACATATTTCTGAAAAGCAAATTTTTGAATGTTTAACCCCACCATTCGGTTATGATAATTTGCACTTCTTAAAAGATATGCTTCTGTTGCCTAGAAAATAAAACTGATGACAGTGCACACCCAGTCAAAACTGATCTAAGTATATGTCCAGAATTCCTCTGATCCTTCCTAACCTCCTTCATTTAATTGCTCAACCAAGGTCTGTAGCAAAACCTTGAGGAAAATTTTAAATGAAGTTGAAACCAAACAAATTGAATAAATTAGTTGCCATGGGTTATTTGCTCAGCTCTAATAGCTTCTTCGGTCTTCATGAAAACTAAAATAAAAAATAAAATTAAAAATAAAAAAATAAAAAAGCTCTCACAAGTGGATGTAATGGTTTCAAACCTGTCTAAGAGACATGATGAAGTGGAAAGAATTTCAGTCCTGCATACCCCCAGTTGTGGGCAACAGGCAGATAAAGAGAGAGCCAACTCAGGGGACAGCAGCTCACAGCAAGGCTTTGCAAAAAAAGAATCCAGGTAAGGCAGTGGGTGGGCGAAGAAAAGCTTTTCAAAGCTACTTACGCTGCAGATGGCCAAAATCTGTCATTTTATGTCCTTCAAAGCCTGGAGTCAGGGAAGCGCTGCATTTTTTAGATTTCTTTCTGAGGAAGCCATCTGAGGAACCACCTTGTTTTCCTCTTTACCCAGCTAAAGAGGAAAGCCGTGCCTCACTGCTGAGTCTGGTACTCAGAGGAGGCAGTAGATGCTCGTGCACAGGCAGAAGGGAGGAAGCCGCAGGAGGCTTCGGGGCCGTGTCTGCTCCCAGCGTGGGCTGCTCTGGGCAGCTCCCCGGGCATCTCAGCCCTTCCCCAGCTCCCACATCACACATCCCTTCCTTCTGGGCACCGATGGGTCAGACCAGGACCCGGGTCAGCTCTGTGCCGAGGGAAGGTCTCAGCAGGGCATCTGCCATTGGGTTGTGGTCTGGGTTTCTCACCCTCTCTGGGCCAGTTGTGCCTGGTTTCCCAGATATGTGCATGTCAATGCCTTGTTTGGGTGTAAAACCCTTGGGAAACGCACGGTGGGCAGGGAGCAGAGCTGTGCTGGAGTCCGTGGGGTGGCTGTAAATGCAAGCGGTGCCCCAGGGAGCAGAAGCGGACCCTGTTGTTAGCAGAAGGGTGATGGAACTGATTTTTGAGTCAAAAGAACTGTTTTTCTCATGATCTAAAATTTTATCAGCCAGCTGTGAAGTCAGCTATTTCAGTCAGCTGTGCCAGAAGCTATTTCATTACAGCTGAGGTGTGCGTTAAAATTCGTGGAGTTCATTATCCTAACGAGCTGCACAGCCTCACGCCTCGCTGGCTGCTGCTCCCCTCGCGTCCTTCGCCTTGCGCTAGTTCTCCTGTCTCTCCCGTGTCGGACCCATTCACAGACACAGCGAGTTTTCAAAGAAATGCAAATCCAAGTCCATATTTCCTTATTTTGAAATAAAGGACTACTTAAAGTTAATCCAGAACCGTACATGTAATTGGCTTTTAAAGTTATTAAAACAAGCAAACAGAAAAAGCAGCTTTTCAGTTTTTTTCCCTGCCAGCTTGTAGCTGGTGATTGTGCGTTTTGGGACTCCTCCTGGTAAAGATGGGTGTTAGTGAGCAGAGTGGGGGGTGAAGGAGCCAGAGGTTAATGACAAGTGCAACATGCTCCATAATTATCCCTTTGACAAGTGTTTCAGAGTGAAGCAATAGCTCCAGGGGTGTGTAATTGTGCTGGCTGAGGCACAAATTGTTAGCTTTTTGACACAGATGCCCTTTCTGGCCACCTAGGGGAGAAATTTTGGTCTCTTCTGTATTGGCATAAGATGCTCCCTACTGCCCATGTCATCTCCCATTTTACCTGGTGGGAGGGGAACCCGAGAAGCAGCTGAAGCTGCCCTGCTCCGGCGTCTTACGGATGCAGGAAATGAGAAGTGAAGGCAAATGCATCCCTCTCACTTGACCAGGGCGACTGGGGACCCAAACAGATCATCCAAGCATCTCTGTTATGGTACAAAACCCTTGCCATCCCCAAATCCTTCTGAGTTCATCCTTCCTAGTCAAAACTGGGATGTGAGATTTCATCTGGAAACACTGGCAGCTGGTGGAAACTGGGCAGAGGTGAAACGCACTTCATCTAGGAAATAACAGTCAGTAGGTCATCAGCTGCTTGCAGTGCTAGCTGCTATCTGCAAATGCTTATCAAAAGCGGTCCAAGAGATTGTAGCAGTAAATCAGTCTCAAGGTGTCAAACACAATAGCAAATTCAGCATCCCAGGAGAAAAGGTGTAATATTTCAGCTAAGTTCAGAACGTTTTTGGCAACCGCTGCTACCTGACTATTCAAGAATTGAGAGGCTACAAAGAAAGAAAAGTGTAACCCACACCACAAATTTCGAAACAAATTGATGGCTTCATTTTTTTGTTTGTTTTATGTTGCTTTCACCATTCTATGACATTATTTTAGTCTTACATATATTGAATATGTATGCATGCATATTTTTAATTTGTAATCAATGGAATGAGCATAGAGTACATAAAAATTGTTGGCTTACATGTTAGTTTGTGCATATGCATAATATAATCATTGCATTCAAATTACACTTTTTGTTACACTAAAAAATCCATATAGTTGGAAAAATTACTAAAATTTTTACCTTTCATAATACCATTGATAAATTCCTACCATTCCTTTTTAGATTTAATATCACACTGCATGCGTTTTCAAACTATGAGGGCAGTGAGGCCGTGGCCCAGGCTGCCCCGAGGTGGGATTTGGGCAGCCTGGGCTGGGGGAGGTCCCTGCCCATGGCAGGGGTGGCTCGGGGTGCGCTTTGAGGTCCCTTCTGACCCCAACCCCTCTCTGGCTCTTTGAATTATTTTATATAGGATTCACTGTTTGGGTGTAACGTTTATTATTGTATATACATTTTTATGACAAAGACCAGAATAGCTTGCTGCTGAGAGATCACTCGTTGATATGGACAGCGCTCAGCCATCCACTAATCCCAATGCTAAGTTAAACGTAGACCATGAGGTGTTCCCAGAAGGTACCAGGTTCTTTCTAGCTAGTGGGTGTGAAACACAGCTTGCTTGTTTGTTTTATGGAATTAAAGAAATGGTTAAAGTCGTAAGTTAGGTGTTTGAGTCAACTGCAACATCCACCCTTGCTGGAATCTCTGGAATTGATGGGAAAAGGTTAATTAATTCAGTGACTCTGATGTTCAAGCCCTACAACTAATTGTCATGCAGTACAGCTGTAGAACTTTCTTACTGGAATCTATTAGAAAAGTTGGGCTGTTTGTCATATTTTTAGCAAACAGAACGGTGGGATGTGTAGGTGCCTCCCATACTAATTAGCAGTGCTTTGCCGTGGACAAAACGGGTTCTGGTGTAGGTACACGCACGTACGCCATTGCAGCTGCTGGGCTTTACACGTGAGCCCGTAGCACTTTCCCCCCCCTTATTTTCTTCTTTTGATTCTTAAGCACTCACTTAACATCCTTTTCCTTGCTTTCGTGTTCTTCTTCCTTTAGCTAGCGTTCTGTCAGGTCAGCTAACACCGTGACAGCGTAACCTTTCCCAGAGCAGTCGAAGCGGGTAACCTTTCCCCAAAGAATCACAGTTTTGTGAAGGTATCAAAAGCGTTTCCAGGTTGCAGATGCTCCTGTTTACAAGTGGTAGGTGAGGGGCGGCAACACCGACAGTGTGGAGCCCACTCAGTGCCCCCAGTGGGAGGGAGGAGGGGATAGGAGTCAGTGGTCATTAGGTAATGGCATTTCCATCCTTGTTTATTTTTTTTTAATGTAATTATATTTTTTTACATGTATAATGATCAGAAGCAAAAGAAAGAATATCAGGGAGCTTTCAGTCAGTGCAATATCTTTGCTAGGACCAAGACCATAAAGTGAGAATAGGAGGTGGAAATATGTAGAAGAAATACCTGAAGAAAAAATTGGTCATAGAGATAGAGCTGTTGAAGACAAATACTTCATTCTGAGGCGCATTGCAGAAATCAAGTGCAATCTTTGGCTTTGAGAGCAAACATTACCTGAGCCAGAGAGCTTGGGAGGCTTCCAGGTGGTGCTGCAAGGTGCGTTTTGTACTCTGATGGTACAGCACCCCTCAGGGCTCACGTCTGTGGGCCGATATACACCCAGGCCCTTTGGTTTGAATAGTGAATTCTGTTCCCTGCTGTTTTAAAGCACCTCAAGGATTTGATCTTGTTTCCATGCAAAGTAAATGCAGTTGCTTCCAGCAATTGCGAGTAACCTCTGGCTTTGCACACTTTGTAAATGATTAGGCCTTTTCAAAATATGTTATTTAAGTGCAAATCTGGCTTCTGTTCCCAGAGGGCTGTCTGGGAGCAGGACCTGGGTGGCTGCCCTGAGCACAGGGGGAGCTGGCAGCCAGAGCTCTACCCCCAGCAGCTCCTCGATGCCCCTGGCCCCGAGCCTGGCTCCAGCATAACACCCTGCTCACTGCCCGGGGAGCAGTTCTTGGGGTTAGCTCTAGATAGGGCATTTTGGCCCTAGACAGCCATGCAGTAAAGGTGCTTCCTGCAGGTGCTCAGGTGGGTGTGGGTAGATTGGAGAATTACTAAAACAGAGTCCTGGGCAATGCAGTCAGGTCTCAGGTGTGGCCCATCTCCCATCCAGTGGTAACTGGTCGTGGAGAGTGCCAGCGAAATGCAATGGTTTTGTTAAAGATTTCGTTATTACCTTCCTCTTTTTCCACTGAAAAATCCTTGGCCAATATTTGTACACGTTTTGTCGATAAGTGAACTCATTGCTCCTTCCATAATTTTGCCAGGGGCACTAGAAAACTGCCTGTGCCGTGGTCAATTTACAAACATCTCGTCTTACATCCGCAGTATCAGAACCACAGCAAGTTTCTGTGGGTATTCCCATACTTGCCCTTCATTTAGTTAGGACTAATGCTGAACTGATCAGCAGGAAGCAAGGGCCTTGCCCACCACTGCTTGAGGAGTGTTCCTGCTCCCGATGGCTTCATTGAGCAGAGGTTGAGCCCTGACCATGGCACAGACGTGCACTTAGAGGCATGACTTTAGACCACGCTGAGCTGATGTGCAGGGTGCAGGGCTTAGGGGAGGTGATGGCGGGTGGCTGTGGGCCCAGCTCCCCTGGCCACAGCATGGTCTCGAGTCCCCTTGAGGCTGCTCAAGCTGGCATTGGGGGGGCATCTTTGGGATGCTGCAAAACCAGAGCTGTTAAAACCCCTTCTGCTGCACTGCTTTCTTTCTGTGAAGTTAGAGATGTAGGTACAGGAACGGGAATCCTGCTTGCTGCCAACAGTTACAGAAATGAAAAGCAGACCGTATCTCCAAAATGAAATGAGAAGTGGGTTTGAATGATGATTAGCATTAATCATAACATATTACTGTAGTTGCTAGTATGACTCCAAGTAGGCAAAATATAGCTAATAAGCAAAAAGCTGAGAAAAAATGTAGAAACCCTGCCTCTTGCTAAAATTACTGTTTCAGCTGTTTTTACAGTGAGAGCTCTGCAGATCTGTTTATGCAACATTAAATTTACATAGCAGAGAATAGTCCTGCCTGCTACATTTCAGTTATTTAAGAATCTGTGGCATAGATTGGTACAGAGTTACTTACATTTTTACAGCCTGAAATTCAGCACTTTCAATTTCAGTTAGCAAGTAGTTAGGGGAACGCATTTTTATTTTTCATAAACTTTTGCCTATGGCATTTCAGAAGAATCCTGATCTTGATGTACAACTCAATTGCATCATTCAAAAATCATTTACGTTGAATCTTTGCAAGAATGGAAAAGTTGACGGTATTCGAGCAAACTGCCTTCCTCCAGGGAAGGAACTAAAGGGAGGAAGGGGAAGGACAGGGGGCACAGGCTGTGGGTTTCAGTCCCAGAGCAGCAGGAATGGCTTTACTTGTGCCACACCAGTGGCATTTGCCATCTCACTGGGTGAGGTGAGGGCAGTGAAGCAGCTTTGAAGCCTACAAAGGTTCAGCTGTGTCCCAATGCCAGCTGGCTAATTAACCAAGCTGTGGGTGCTGAGAGCCCAGGGAGAAAAATAGAAACAAAGTGTGGGTAACTGCAGTGTTGTTAAACTGTGCTTTCTTTTTTTTTTTTTTTTATTATTTTTTTTATTCTTTTAATGGCAGTAGCGATAGGCAGCTGGAAGATAATTGCTCAGCAGACAAATTGCCCTGGCCGAGGTCTGGGGGTGAGCGGGAGCTGCTCGCGGCCCGGCTGTGCCCCATGGCCCTGCAGCACGCGGCCTGCGGGGTGCCAGCTCGCCCCCCTCTGCCCCTGCCTCTGCTGCTGACTGCAGGCTGCTTTCCAATTTTACTGCATTTTCCGGAAGTGCACACGAACAATTCTTGTTGGTGTTGACTCATTTTTTGGAAAAAATCTGGGATGGCGTTTGCATAAGGCTGTCCCCAAACACATAAACGCCGGTAGATGCTGTGCTGTAGGGCAGAAGTGCTGCTCACGCTGCCCCTGCACAGGGCCAGGGGACAGAGGTCTGTGCTGACCACCGAACAGCAACTATTCCTAGCAGAATGCACAAGCAATTCCCTAAAAAAGACCATGGAGTAAACGAGTGTGTTTCTGTGACCGAGTCCTTCATTAACAGCTGCAGGCCGCAGCTACCTGCACGTGTACGTGTGTGCATACCCGTAGGCACCGGGGCTGCCTTAGGGCTCCCTCAGCAGTGGGCAGCTGTGGTGGCAGGGTTGTGGCTCCCAGCCCATGCCAGGAGCAGCCCTGTGGCCTCCCCTGGGGTGCTGGGGGTCTGCCGGCACAGGCTGGGGGCCGGGGGCAGGCTGGGGTCCAGGCTGGGGCAGGGGCACGGGGCTGTGCTCCTGCCGGCTCCAAGGAGCAGTCTTCCTCCAGTGCGGGCACTGAGCGCTAAAAAAAGCCCCCAAACACGTAGAGCAGATATTTACAGGGAAGTAGGACATCTTTACACGAAGGGAAGTTGCACTCTGACTGGATTTGCCTGTTGTAAGGATTTATAATCCTGTTAAGAGAGATTATGCCTGGTAATTTTATGCACATTTAGTCTCCCTCTAAGGCAAAGCTGAGGCATTAAACTCTCTGCGCTAAGCATTTCCGATTGGATTTACGCTGCTGTTCTGGGTGCAGCAGGCCCAATTCCATCCACTTTACCATTGCAAGGCTGCGCGGGGGCAGCCCAGCCACTCACGCTCGGGCAGCGCTCTTGCTGGCGCCGGGGGGGCTCTTATGTCTGTACATAGCATATATTTACAGTCAAAATGTCTGGGGAGATGTGTGCTGTAGTATCACGTGATAAATTCCACAGTGTCTTTCAAAAGGTATTTTTTCTTTTCTTTTCTTTTTTTCCTCTTTTTTTTTTTTTTTTCTTTTCTGTTTGTTTTCAACTAGGACCCCTACTATGGCTGGTGGCCTATTTTCTATTGACAGAAACTACTTTGAAGAGATAGGAACTTACGATGCAGGAATGGATATCTGGGGTGGCGAGAATCTTGAAATGTCTTTTAGGGTAATTGCCGTTTTCCTTCATTTTCTGTCGACGAACACGGTTTTGCTGTAACAGTTGCTACGCTGCAGATAGGGCGATTGTGTTTTAGCTGTCATGCAAGTCATGGGTTAATTTTAATTCTGAAGATGTTTGGGGATGCCTCATTATAGCATTCAGTCCTTTTTACTGCATGAAACGTTTTATTACTGTTTGGAAACTTTTAGTCTACACTTCTGAGATGATAAATATTTTAGTAAGATCCTTTTGTATGAAAGAAGCAAGGCGTTCTGTGAGATAGTGCAAATGCTAACTGACATAAAGAAAGTATAAATGTGTATAGTTAAAAAAAAAAAAAAAAAAAGAAAAATCAAATATATGTTTTAACAGAAGTTTTTGAAAGTGTATGCTGTCATGAACTTGCAAGTTCTGGCTGGGATTTTTATTCTGTATGGGATCCAAGCACACAGAAATTTCACATCCTGCAGAGAAGTGGCTGTATTTCTACCAGGGGTAGGTGTGCTGTCCATGAGAAGATGAAAATCTCATTGAATGAAATGCATTTAGTAATTGTCCTCAAGGCATAAATGAAAATTGGAAAGCTGAATCTTCAGTAAATCATTTTTAGAAAGGATGTTGAAAATGACTCTTAATATCTCTGATGTATAACAATTTTTGCATTTTAAGTAAGTATGCAAAATAAAACCTGTTATACCTATCCACAGCCCATAGGGCAGCATGGATATATTCTTCTTTCCTTTTTATTTTTGTTCCTCTTCTGTCTTCAGCCAGGGGTTGGTGGAATATTTTCTATTGACAGAGAGAACTTTGAAGAGTTTTGTCAAACAGATATTTCTGGAGGAGGTCAACTGAGAATTTGAAAGCATTTTCAGGCCATTTTCTATTAACTATACATGGTTCACTTTCCAGTAAAATAGAAAGGTAGAGAGACTTCTTCTGAGTGTTAATGTCTCAAATCCACATTTGTTGGTATGTAGGCTACTAAAAATGCTCCTTGGATGTATGTGGGCCTCTGTATAGGAACATATTTTTAACTTAAGCCTGTAGGATAGTAGACTTGTTTCTTGTGTCATTAGAAGTGATCCATGAAGCAGAGAGTGAATAGCACTGCTTTAAAGCATTAAATATGTGCCTCTGTAGTACTGCATGTTAGTACTGTTCACTTTTCACTTAGTGTCAGTGAATGGTTTCTGTGAGGTGAAGTTCACCTCATTTGCTGAAATTTTAAAAATCAGAAATGCTGATGCATGTAAAAGCCTGACTGGGTGAATCCTGAAGCAATTTGTTTTTGTTACTGCTTCCAGAAAACATTTTACAGAACCAGTTTTGGGCCTTTCCTTTGGAAGGGTCCCATTCTCATTAGTCTAAACATTCAACTGTTTTTTTGGAAGAACACTGGGTTTTCATTGTAAAAAGGGTAGTCCCTGAAACACTGACTCCAATACAAAGAGACAGACGAGATGATTTTTGGTCAGAGTGGGTGATAGATAATATGGAAACTGATTCTATGTGTGCTCCTTTTGGCAGTGGCTGGTTTTGTTAACAAAGATGCAAACACCGATCATTTTTCAGCCAGGCCCTGCAAATGCAACAAAATAAAATAATTTACAATTCCATGGTCTTTTCCCACTCCCTGGCATAACAGATCCTTCTTGGCAGAAAGCATTTGATCTTCTGCTGAGAGCAGCGTGTGAGCATGTATTCGGCTTGCAGCCTGTGCTGGAGACATGCCCTAAATAGGACGTTCCTAATGCATCCCCTCGCTGAATAATGCTAACCTACTCTGAAAACCTTTCCTGAGAGGTCTGGCGGTTCCACTGGGTTCTTCTGTCTCCTGCTTCCCCGCGGTGCTGCTGGAGGCTGCGTTCCTGCTGGGGGCCAAGGGAGTGGGGCTGGATGTGGAGGATGGAGCTGGTGAGGACCGCTGGCCCCATGCACCTGGGAAGGGCATGGCCACCCTGGGGACCCTAACCCCAATGCTGTGGGGCTCGTGGTGGCAGCAGGGCCTGGGGAGCTGCAGCGGCTGTGCTGGGGGCTGCCTTTGCTGTGGCTTGGAGTTCTGCTGCCTGGGCTTTTCTGTAATTGCTACTTTAGATGTTATTTATTTTTTTTTCCCTAAATAATCATTGCTTGAGGTCTGTTTCGGTTTGGATTTGAAAGCTACTCAATGCTTCTGTGAGCAAGCCGGTGATTGGCCTAAGTTATATAAATTCCGTGGGAGTGCTGTCATGAGAGCTGTTTCGGCTTTAAATTAGAAATGTCAGCCCGAGACATGTGAGCAGCCCAGGAGCAGTGAAGCAAGGCTCTCAGCGGACGGCCTTGCTGCTGCGAGCTGCCCTTGTGGCCAGCAGCTTTCCCTTGCTCCTTCGGGCTCCTCCGAGCAGCTCCTTGGGCATCCTGCTGGAAAACGTGCTGTGCCTTCACGTTTTCCCTCATAGACTTCAAGAAACATTACTGGCTAGGAAAGCATGCATTGGATTAATCAGAGGGCACGGTGTCACAAATGGAAATGAAGTGATACGTTTGCAGTGCAGGGATTGCCGTGGAAATGGAAGATGGCCGAGCTGTGCTGTTTCCTAGCATTTGGAGCCTTTGTCTTTAAAGGAAACCAGCCCCGTAGTCAAGTGCAACAAGTACAGCTAGATCAATAAGGTACCAAGGCCTCAGAATTTAAAAATGTGCCTGATGTAAAGCACCTGCAGGAAACGTGCCACCCTGAGCCAACGTCTGCAGCTCTTCCCTGGGCAATTAGAGGCGGTGGGATTATCCCTGATGGGATTATCAGAGGGATTTGCAGAATTACTTGGGTCCTGCCCCCCTTATTGCTGGGGGCACGTGGGTGCCGAGTCCTGGCCAGACCTGGCTTCCCCAGGGATTTCCTCTTCTCCCTGTCACCTGGACGGGCAGCGCAGGGGTAATGGCAGGTGATGGATGTCTGTCTGTCCGTCTGTCCGGCTGGCTGCCTGGCTGTCCTGGGGGCAGCTGCCCAATTCCTGTAAAATATCGAGGTAACGTGCACTGCTGTTACAGCTTCCTCACTCCTGGGCAAATCGATGTTTGGTCTATTAGCTGTGCTGCTGCTCACTGCTGAGCGGTCTGTAACGATCCTTTCTGGAGGATATCTTTTAATAACAGCAATTTGGAAAAAAAATATCCTGGCAGGAATCTCTTATAGCCGGGGACTGGAACTTTATTACACTAATGAAGGCATCATTTATTCTTAAAGGTTTTATATATGTATGTATATATATATATATATATATTACTTGTAGAATTCTTTGTACGTTTTCAATCTTCTCTTAAATTCTGTGTTTTTTTCTTCCAGATCAGAAAATGCCCTGAAAACTTTATAGCCAGAAAGGAGCTTTTATAACTTCAGACAGGCTATTGAAAATAATCAATAAAAAAAAATAATCTGTCAATCAGAGGAAAAAACAATTATTAATTTTTTAGAAAAAATCCAAACAGGGCAAAACAAGGCTGGAAGAAGCCAATGCACATGCTACCAAGACTGAGGTGCTGCTTCCCTTTGTTTGCTGGTAGAAGCCAGAAGTGCAGCAGGCTGTGCAGATGTGTCCGTGTGCGTTTCCTAAGAGGCGTGACGGGCTGATGTGTCGTGCTTGCTCTCTGCAGTGTGTGGTTAGGCTGATGTAGGACTTTGCACAGTAAATGCTGAGGGATCAGGGGTGTGTGATCCACTTGGCTCTTAGTGCATGCAGCGGCAGCCGCGCGTTGGAGGTCGCTGCTCTCCCGAGGTACAGCTGTGAGGCGGGGTGCTGGTGAGGAAGCTTTTCTGCAGAGCACAAAGCACTACTGATAGCAAATTTCCAGCCCCATGGTATGTGAGGCCCCTACTTTCAATTGCAAAATTACAGGTGTAACAGAGCAGTTAAACACGTCGAAGTAAGCGCTCTTAGCACGGTCGCCGATTTGGGCGACTGGGAGACTTGTGCTGTATAATTACGGGCATGATGGGATGCAGCATCCATCAGGCAGGAGAGGTTGCGTGAATGTGAGATTATTTTATTTGCAGAAAATACGCTGTGACATTGAAAATCACTTTCTGTGTGGCTGAGTGGAATTTGGGGTATATAAATCCCTAATCGCCTGGCAGACGGTCAGATGGAAAGTGCAGCTCTGTGGTTTTCAGTATTCCGTAGGTGCTGGACTGTGCTCACTAATTTTAAGAGCCTGGTTTGCTCATATATTGTACTCAAAAGATTTGTATACATAAGTCTAAAATATACGGCATTTCCCCCTTTTTTTGGTCCCCATTAATTTTTATGTATGTCATGATTCTGGTGTTTATGTAGGGGAAAATATTCAAGGTACACCGATTCAGCTAATTTGATTATGGTGATCTTGTAGATGGGTATCAGAGTTTTCAGGTTTTTTTTTTCATAACTATTACTTATGCATCACTGCACAGCAGCCAACAAGTTTAACGGATGTAGTGTAACTGTGCTCAAGTGTTAACTTACTTTCTGACTGCAGAAATCACTGGGGATTTTTGCCATAGCTTCGATCTATGAATATACAAGGTCGGTTTAATCTAATACCATCATCAATGAGCACACATCCAGAAATGAATCCAAAAAATCCCCCTTGTGTAAGTAAATATTTATTTCCTAATATGAAGTAAATAAAATCATTAGCATAGGAACAACAAAAACAAATGCTTAACATCTTTTTAGCCTGAAATGTTTAGTTTTTTTTTTTTTTTTAATCCCAACCCCAAAAAGCAGCCTATCTCCTGCGGGGTTAGTTTTACATGTTCTGCCATGGAAGGAAGTTGCAAGGAAGCCCCGCTCCCAGGAGGGAGGCAGCGAGCGGTGGCGCAGCAGCCGGCGCCGTGCAGGTTTGCTGCTGCAGCAGCTGTGCCAGCACCTGGCGGGCCCCAGCTCCACTGGCATCGAGGGACAGGGCAGCAAGGGGAAGCTGGGCCCGGAGCTGCTGTAAATGTGCTGCTGAGATGCACCCACAAAGGAACACTAGGCATGTGTGGTGGTTCATTCCTGGTTGTACGTAGATAGTAAGTACTCCAGCCACCCAAAAAATAAGCAAAACCTAAACTAAGCCACAGGATTATTATTTTTTTTATACTTGTTTTAATATTTGGAGTAAAGCCTCGGTGTTATTTTTATTTGCATACAAATGATTGTTAGTAGCCTTAAACATTCGTGACTGACAGGTGCTGAGATTTGTGGGAAATGACTTTACCTTGGTGTTCAAAACTGATGGAAGGGAAAAAAAAATCCTGACAGCAGGCTGAACAGAAAGCAATCTGATGGAGCTTAATGCACTCATTTTGTGCAATAATAGGGATGACTTTCAAAGGTCTATGAAAACAAAGGTAGTCTTAAATAATTAACGCCCATATTTAAAAAGGGATAAATTATGTGGGCACATATGAGCCATAGGTTTAATTCCATAGTGTGCAGTGTCTTACCACAAATTTTGAAGGAATTAATATTTGTAAGCCAAAAGATAAGTAGAAAACAGATTAGTCTGGCATGGATTTGCAGAAGCTAAATTACAAAATGCTGTGGGTTTGACAGCTTGTTTTCCAGACCAAGGCTATGTGGCAGCTCCTCTCTTCTCTGACACATTTCAACAAGTGGCACTCTGGAAATTATCTGCCGTGTAAGGAGAAGATGGAGATTGTGAACTGGGTACAGGAGGAGAGAGGTCCTGCAGCGAGGATGCAGTGATGGAGACAGCAGTTGTGAGGCAAGAGCTCATGAGCTGGAAATTTCCAAGGGAAGGAAGAACCTTGGTGATGAATTTTTAAGGCTGTTTAAATTTTCAGACTCATAGCGGGAGGAAGGCGTCTCAAAAATGATGACGTGACAACAACCAGTTTATGAATAGTTTAGTATGAAAATTAGAATTATAACTTTTTTTTTTGTTTTTATTTAAATGCCATACATCAGTCGTGTACCAAAATATTTGTGGTCAGGAATTGGATAGGAATTGGATACCTGACCTGAGGTGGTGTCCACAAGTAGCTCCTTGATGTCAAAGCGTTAGGGACAGTTTTGGTACTCAAGGTACTTGCGACGAAGTGTAATCAAATGTATACCATCGTAAATCTTGCCTATATTGTGCTCAGATCTATGCAATCCCACAGTCTCCAGCTGTTATATAGGAACTTCTGGAAAGCAGTCATTATTTCACCAGTGAGCATTCAGGAAAGGTTTTTCTTCTTAATATTGAAAAGATGGAAGGCCTCCTCTTCTGAACACCGTGCAGGTTTATCGGCATTCCTATGGCAACTGTAATAAATAGCAGATTGCACCGAGGGCAGCCAAAAATGTGCTTTAAAAGCCTAGAGGAACACACGTTTTAATGTGTTAGCGTGGGAGGAATTTCCTGCCGAGGAGGGCGCTGGGGGGACCTGCGGGAACGCCGATCCTCAGGCAGGGACAGGGGGTTAAAGTGCACCCACAGCTGTTTGTGCTCGTTCCTGGCCTGTCTGGAGGGTGAGTGCCGTGGTGCTGTGGTACATTAGCAGCGTGTATTTTGGTTTTAATGCGTTCCCTTTTTGGGGCAGCCGTATGTTCCTTGGCATCCATCAACTTGAAGTTTCACCTGAACTGACTGGTTGTCACTGAGCTGCAAAACACGAGATGTTAAACACAAGAATATTTTGATGTTGTCATTGCTTATCCCAGCGGAGTACATCACTTAGCATACTAATGAAATTATATAAAAGGATCTAGCCCTAATTAAATAAAATCTGCATTAAGTTACTATGGTAACTGTTATGTCTGTGTCAAGGAGCTCTAATTACAAGCCTGTACCAGCCTTCTTAAGACACCAAATGGTTCTTAAACTCTGCTTTTTATTAGGAGGAGGTACTGGAAATTTTGGTCCAGCTCTCTGCTTAGGCGGAGAGTAAAGTGAAGGGTGGGATGAGCCTAAATAGTGAACCGGGCAGTTGGTAATAACCTTTGTTGATGCCAAAAAATGTCAACAAACCTTGGTGCAGAGCGAATCTCAAGGAATCGACGTTGTCTGGCAGAGCAACAAGGTTTTGCAACCCTGCTGGCACCCAGTGGAAATCTTCATTTGTCCCTGTTGTACACACCAAGACCCAGCTGCCCGTGTTATGCCTCTAGTTCTGCAAAGGTGGACCTGCAGCCTTCTGCAGTTCCTTCCCTAGTTCTTTCCAGAGCCTAGAAAGACGGGATATTGCAGAACAGATTGCAGGTAATGCACCAGCTGATGTGTATCATACCAAGACTCCAGCGAGCTGCCAGAAAAATATGTTACTTCATTTAACAGCAGGGTGCTGAAGTCCAGGATTAAATGATTGCTTATTTTTGGGCAGTCACACTGAAGGCACTGAGCTTACTCAGAATGTAGGTCTGGGATCCAGCAGAGGAAAGGGAGAATTCACAACTTGAAGCCATCAAATTCTCTTCTTTGTCTATCTTTTTGGGTGGCCATGAACATAATTTTGCTTTAAAAATACATGTGTGTGAATGGATACACGATTAAAAGTTCTGCTCTGTTTCTTAAAGTATTGTGTATTCCTGCAAAACTTAAATACACAGATAACATCTGTACCCTACACTTAACCATCCATTACAGGATTACACCTTTCTCAGGCTCGGATTCGTGTATATTTATGTTCACAGAATCACAGAATGGCTTGGGCTGGAAGGAACCTTAAAGATCATCTAGTTCCAGCCCCCTGGCCATAGGCAGGGGCACCACCCACTAGATCATATAACCAAGTGTGCCATTCCCAAATGCTTTCATGGTGTAGCAAAAGTCCGTGAACTTTGATTGCTATCACAAATTGTGCCCTTGCTGTCTATTTATTATTTTGTTTGAAACTCCTTGTTGAACTGTGACCCAGGGAAATAAATCAGGAGATAACTGCTAACCTGTTAGAGTCCTTCCTGCTGTAAACTTGACATTTTTTGTATTGGTTTTAGTCAACGTTTTCTGCATGTTTTGATTTCAGATTTGGCAGTGTGGTGGCTCCCTCGAGATCGTCACCTGCTCGCATGTTGGCCACGTTTTCCGTAAAGCAACACCTTACACCTTCCCTGGTGGCACGGGGCACGTCATCAACAAGAACAACAGGCGACTGGCAGAGGTCTGGATGGATGAGTTCAAAGATTTCTTCTATATAATATCCCCAGGTAAGAAATTATTTTCTTGTTGTATAATGATTGATATGTAAAGTTGTCCAAAAAAAAAGGAAAATGTCAATATGAGGTGCATATAGGTAAGTGTACACATGTGTACATGTGTATGTAGCAAAAGTTATATATGACATGGCAGCAAGGGGCTTTCAGAATTCAAGGGAGTGTTCTTTCCGTGTGTCAAAGCCTATCTCCTGTTCCCAAGGTAAGAATACTAGCTAAGGAGGCGCTCCTTCTGAAGATTATGAGGATTTCTTTTGAGAATGATTCGTATCTTACCAGTTTGAAACCAAGTAGAAAAGCTCTTTGTCCCCTGTTTGGTCTAAGAAACACAGAATTTGGCCAGATTGTCCTTTTGCTTTTATAATCCCTGAAGGTCCCTTCAGGAGATGTCAGTGGGAGGGACAGCAGTGATGCTCAGGGTCACTGCACAGGAGCCCTTCTGCAGTGCAGGGATCAAAGTGCCATGAAGTATTTTCACTATGTCTTCCTGGTTCCCCATTACCAAATATCAGTTCTGAGGAGAAGCATTTAAATAGATTTTTCTTCCCTGTGTAACTGATTTTCATTTATCTTAGTATGATGCCCAGAGCATGCAAATTATGTACAGCTATAGTCACATAAATCACACATACAATTACATGTGATAAAATAGATCTTCCTATTTGATCTTCCAACAGTTAAGGGCTATACTGTGGGTAAGTATTATGATGAAATAACCTAATGTTGATGTATCAAACCTGGGGATGTTTTTACCTAAAGATAAGTAAGGCCTCCATATGAGTGAGCTGAATGGAGTGGAGCCCTTAAATATGAAGTGGGACGTGAAGGTTTCATCAGTCTCTGGGTCTCTGATGTCTCCCTCTGAGAAGGATGTCTCTCCTAAGTCAAGATCAATAGTTTTATGTAATTTGATTTGGCTGAAATAAATGAAAAAATAAATAATATTAATATACTCTATAATATTATCTTTGTTTTAGAGATTTATTTATAAAAAGGAAAACTGTTTGGGTATTTTTTTTCCACTCTAGACAGTTTTACTGGTACCACAAAATTCTGAAGTGAATAAATACTGAATCGTTTCAGTTTAAAAGCCAGAATATATAAAGTCTTCATATACGAAAATCAGATATTTATTTTTTATAATATTTATAAACCATTATCTAAAATGTTTGTGATAGAGGGCAGTTGTAGATCATATAAGCTATTCTTATTTTGTGTTCTGGGGTAATCTTCCCATTCTTCCATGTTTAAACTTTCTTCCAATTAAAATTCTGTAGCAACAGAATCAGTTTACATTTTCACTGTCACCAAGAAGTAAACCCCGGACCATATTATTATCTCCATAAGTTTTGTGTTTCATCTCCAGCACAATTTACTGTCATTATACCTCAGCACATTCAGGCTGTAAGCCTGCTTGTTCCCACAAGCTGTTTTGGTGCTTTGATTTTCCAGGGCTTCATGACATCTCAGTCAATCATCGGGTGCCAACATGTAATCATCAGCTGTGATGTCTGAAAACTCTTCGTTTCTGAATGGGCTATCACAAGTGTCCTGTGGCTGTCACAGCATGCGCTCATAAAATATTCTCAGCCTGTCCTGGAAAACCTTTATCAAGCCAAAGAATTGAAAATATTAAAAAAAAAAAAAAAAAAAAAGAAAAAAAAGAAGTCTATGCACAAGTCAGGTGCCTTGCTAACGGTGTAAAAAAGATATAAATATCTGCACCTTTATGTGCACTAAATATAACCATGTGTAAATGTGTATGCAGGCAAGAGATGGAAGCATGAAACCAATGGGAAGCACGACACCAAACTGGTTGCCATCAAATGGAGGTTGAGTTGGTACTGAGTGTTTTGGGGAAGTGTTTGTAAGCTCTGTCTCCCATCTGGCAGTGTAGTAGGAAAGGCTGCTGCATCGCAAGGCAGGTTTTCCTCACTCTTTTTGAAGTCTTCTCTCAGTATTTGCATCTTCTGCTGTGCCGGCTCAAGGCCAGGCTGGATGGGGCTGGGGGCAGCCTGGTGTCGCGGGGTGCCTCTGCCCAAGGCAGGGGGCTGGAACTGGATGGGCTTTAAGGTCCCTTCCAACCCCAATCATTTTGTGGTTCGTCACAATGAGGATGAGTGGCTCTCAGTCTGGAGGACCAGACCTGTTCTTAATGCTACTGGTGTTTTGTCATCACTTGGAGCACTGAACGGGCATCTGCCCCTGTGCCACCCCTCATGGAAGGGCACTACGGGTTTCAGCAATTTAACAAAATGCAGAGGGTTCACACAACGCGAGTGAAAAGCGAGTGCACTGATGGAATCTCCTTAACTAGGGAAATTGAACTGTGTGTGAAATAGGCAGGATCGTCTCCCTTTATAATTGGTACTTGTATCTACCCAATTAAAGCTGAAAGAATAGAGTACGTGATGGAAAATTTGGCTGCTACTAATGTAATTGGTTTCTATCCTTCTACAAGAGGAAAGAAAAAAAAAAGGAAAAAAAAAAAAACCCACGCTGAGAAACGGGTGTCTAAGATGATGTAGAAGTGAATTCAAACCCGATATACAATGCAATAGAGTTCAAACCATAAATGTTATCTCATGGGATTAGCCGTTCTTTTGTTCAGTCGTCTTTTATTAAGTTCTGGTTTTGTGCAGTCTCAATAATACCAGATTCCCATTGTATTTCTGCATAAATGCTTTTCTAATAATTTATCCTGAAAGCGTACGTTTTCTTATGAGTCTAAGGCATGCAAATGCTGACAATCCATTGCATCCAGGGGGCTGGCACTACGTGCTTCTAGGGTCTGCCGTGGCAGTAGGTTTTCGAGTTAGCTGCTTTAAAGCATTTAGGTAAGCTGAAGCTCCAGAAATACTGTACTAAAGTCTATTTAAAATACAATACATTTTAAATGAGATTTTATGAAAATACATATAAATGTGACTAGAATAGTGATATTCATGGTAAAGAAATGCAAAAATTCCAGTTTCCAGAAGAGTGCAAGGTGAAATTGCTGATGGGTAGTTTCTTTTCTTTTCCTTTTTTTTTTTTTTTTTTTAAAAAATGTGTTCAGATTTCAGCTAAGAAATACATCAAAATTTTCTGTATTTTAATTTTAAGTTTCCTAAATGCAAGACTAAATATCCTGGATTGGAACAGCTTTTTGCTTTTTGTTTTTCTTTTCTCCTCTCTCTCATTTCTTTTCTTTTGGTTTTGGGATCTTCTAAGCAAGGGTCCATTTGATTACAGCAGGACTCCCCCAGTAGGCAATGATTTTTTTAATATGTTGTTTCCAGAGAGCTTCTACTGAGGTATTCTGAGTTGAGTGAATAATTTAGTGCTGAGCAAAAGGTTAGGTTTGGCTGTAGAAATTAAAATAAAAAGGACATGGAAAAAAGTCTGATTTAAGTCTACGCTTGACAGGCTTGACTATTTCTCCAGCACATCTGCAGAAGATTTTTCCTGTTCTGCTCTTTTGATGATTTGATGTGTCAAAGCTCCAGCAGAATGCAGTAATTTGGAACCAACCAATTTAAAGGAAATACAGCTCGGGAAAGTGGACGTGTTTGTTGCCATCTTTATAGTACCACCTCCAGTAAGAGCACTGTGCCTTTCACTGTGTGCTCAGGCTCTTCGTGCCACCCTTTGGCCATCAGCACTGCCAGGAATGAGACCTGCAGTGTTTTGGGGTGCACAGATCGTATACAAGGTTTTAAATACTTGTTTGGAAATTGAACTTTATCAAATATTTTCTGGAGGATAACACAACATTTGTAGGAAGCAAATAAGTTAGGGGAAAAAATGGATTTTAGTGGTTAGTAGGGTCTGGGGGCAAATGCAGGCAGCTGAGAAGGTCAGATGCCAAGTGAATTCACAGGTGCTTCTTAGTGTTTTGTTTGGGTCAAGGTACAACAGTGAAGCACTGCCTGCTGAAAAAAAATAAATGCTTTTCAATGCTATGAAAAGTGGTACATAAGCTGCAGTATATAAACTGCCAGAAATGTGATTTCTGAACTCTGTAAGCCAGGTGGCTGAATTACCTCACTTTGAGGGCTTAAAAATGTGGGACAGTCGAAAGCAGAGATATAAATTTGATTTTCAGAATATATTGTTACAGGAGGGCTACACGGAATGGCGATAAGCAATACCTATTCCCATCTATCAGAGCGTGCACATTGCAGAGGGCCGTATGAATTGTACCTCAAAGCCATCCCTGCGTAGATTTAAGTAGTTTAAATAGGGGATTTAGTTTTGGAAGTGGATATGAGGAATGTGCCGGGCGATACAAGTCAAGCCCATAATCCTTCCTGCTGCTGGTGCTCGGCCGGAGCTGCCTGCACAGGGCTGCTGGAGCGGCACCGCTGGGTGCTTTATGTCCCGGAGCCAAGGGGATGCTCTCAGGGTTTGGGAGTGGGGTGAGTATCGACATATCATCTTCTGAGCTCACTGCTATCCTGCTGTTCGGCTGGTGGAAAATGCCCAATTTGAAAGTTTGGAAGCATGCAGACACCTCTGGCAACAGAAGCCATTGTGAAGCTCTGTCTGGAAAAGTGCCTGCAGTGTAAGAGGTCAAATGAATGTGCATTTTGAAGCTTCCCAATTAGAAGTCGTGTCTTGGACAGGGCTAACAGATTATTTTCTATTATATTAGAGAGGAGCTTCCGCAGTGACTTTGGACAGCCAGTTTTGCAGCTACCTTTACAATTTGCTGGGTTTCAGCAAGCAGCGGGGGAGACTTGTCAGCACCATTTTTTAACTTGGATGCCCGATATTAGGCTTCCCAGCCTGAATTTCATCAGCTGGTTTTGGAAGTGAAAAGACATCCCTTTTCCCATTGAAAAGATCAGTTCTTGCTGCAGGCCATTTTAATTTAGGCTTCTAAGCACAGCTCTAAATGCAAGGCTATCTTTAACGAGCCATTTTTCAGCAGCCTGTCAGCTAGGGGGACAGCACGCGTTGCAAACACCGCAGTGCCGCTGGAGGAGGCAGCGTTTTCCTCCCTCCACCTGGGGAAGACATTTCTCTGTCAATTCCCCCGTCAACATTTCCCCGGGGTCGGCACAGGGCTGGGCTTCTTTGCCATTTCTTTTGTGGCAGAGGGGTGCTGAGATGGCTCTAAAAATGCAGTTTCCATGGGAAAAGAGGTGAAGCTAATAAGATGGAAAATTAGAAGAAGCCCTCAGTGTTTCAGCTGGGGGTGTGGGACTGTGTGGGAAGGGGATGTTGGCTCTGCACCCCAGGATGTTTGGAGACTGAGTTCAGCCCAGACCCAGCTCGTGTCCCCCTCCCTCAAGCAGGCCAGCCTTGAAGTACACATGGGTCGTGCTGCCTGGGGAGGGAGGGAGGCAGGTCTGTGCTCAGCACATGCATGTGCCTGCAGAAACTGGTGATTTCAGCATGGTGTTAGAACTGTGCCAGGGCATCCTTTGAAGAGCCCTGACCCAGTCACTGAGGAGACCCTCACAAGCCCATAAATTAACACCCTATCACCCCTCTTCATCTCCCCTCAGAGCCAGGCTGGGAGATTATCCCACCTGCCGAGTTGTGCGGTGCGTTGGCTGTCCTGGTGGTGGTTCCCCCCCGATTGCTGTTCCTTCCCTGATTGCCAGCTCTTCCCCAGTTCACCTGATGAACTTTACTTTTTAATCTCCTCTGTAATTTTGCATGTTCCTTGCTGATAAGCATCCTGTGGGACAGGCATCCCCCCTCCAAATGCGTGAGCTCAGCTGTGGCGAGCTGCTCCAGAGTGCTCTCTGCAATCCTCAGGTGTAGGCACAGCAGCAGAGCCAATCCAGGACAAAAACACTTGTTTTTTCTCACAACCATTTTTAATGAAGCTGCTTCTTTCTTTTTTTCTTTTTCTTTTTCTTTTTTTTTTTTTTTTTAGAAAAGTTAGGGCAAAATACCAATATACTTTCTGTATTTGTTGTTAAACTGGCTTATCTTTCTATGAAGAAAATTGCTGTGTGCATCTGAAGTGAGCAAGCAGCAGAAATTTGGTGCTGCTCAATGTCCTCTCTCTTCTTTGCACAGTTGTGCATTTGCATATTTGCACAAGATTTCGATAAAAAATTCAAACAGAGAACCTACAAAATTTTATTAGAAGAGAAGAATGAAATTAGGTCAGTCATATGGGGATGCTGGCAGGACAAGATTTGTTTAATTCAGAATTTAATGACTGCTGCTATTTCAGTGACTGGGAGGAATTTCAGTATTTCTGTCCTTCATATTTTCAGATTTTTAAAAAGTTATTTAAGAATATAATTTATAAATTCTCAAAATATGGTCATAATGTTTTTCAGGATTAAGAAGCAAATAAAGAAGTATATTTTATGAAATTTAACAAAAGTTAACAATAACATTTTAACTAAAAACAATCTTAACAAAAATCCATAGGAAATAGAAGATTTTTTTTATAGGTCATTGCTAGATGTCAGAAAGTGTTCCCAATATTGTTAAACTTCTTTTTTATCCTTTTGTCCGACATACATTTTCTTTAGGTTATTAATCTGAAATATGCAGATCTCCAGATAATTCTGGTAGAGAACAAAGCAAGTTGCATTTTAGTAATTAGGTCTCTGAAGCTATTATCTATCAGCACACACTCATCTCCCCAGCTCTCCTCTGGGACCTGGCTGGTTTGAATTTTCAGATTATGTACTCGGAGAAAGAGGAACCGATGGTTGCTGACAGTGGCATTGTGTTAAATATATCTCTCAGCATAATGAGGGTGCACACCTGGTAATTACAGTTGGAGGTAAAAGTCTTGATTAATCAAGTTATGAATTGTTTTCTGGAGGCTGTCTACTATTAAAAATATAGCTAACTCCACTACAGGAGAGCCCATCTAAAATTTTTTGTGGTCTTACGTATATTTAAAACTGCTGCCTTCCCTTATCTTTGTAGAAGCTGTGTGTGGATAAGAATAAAATCTTCTTTTTCTGCTACCCTTGAATTTGGCCATCCTGTGTGTTGCCTGCTCATTCATGCCTCATGCTCAGGTGAGTTAGGTGCCAGAATTTTTAACATATCCAACACAGATTGAAGAAAAATGAATAACACAGTGGAAAACCTTATGGGTTAAATTTTGTCGAAAATATCTCAGGCTGAAAAAATAGGCTGAATTTGTCACGTGGTGCATTTTTATAGATGTGCAAGGACAGGTGCATCGTGTGCTTAGGGAAGGAAATTCTTTTTTTTTTTTAGTGCTGCTATGCTTTGGTTCTAAAAGATGAGAGAGGTGTCTTCTTTGAAGAAAGTAAGAGGGCAGGGAGCTGGAAGGACAGGCAGGGTGATGCTGGCAGAGGCTCAGGAAGCAGGGAGTGAGCTGGGGCCTCAGTGCCTGGAGAAGCAGAGCTCTTGTCCTGGCACTGCAGGCTTGGCAGCGGGCAGTGGCTGCTCTCTGCCTACAGCGGGGTCCCAGGGCTGCGAAAGCTCTGCTCAGTGAAGCTGGCATCAGGTTGAAAGATCCCAAAATATAGCTGTAGTAAGGAGCACTTTTTTGTTTTAGTGGAAATACTGCATTTGACAAGGAGCTTTGAATTTTACTTGGCAGGAGCCTAGCTATGAGTCTGCAGAGTGATTACAGCCTAAAACTGTAAGAGCTCAATTCAGGAGAGTTAAAAAAAAAAGTCTCAGAAATACTAGATACACTTCAAAAGGGATTAAAGGAAATCCCTTTCTTAGAGAAGAAGAAAATAGATTAAGTTGTTCTGAAAAACAGTGGAGCTGCTGCGTACATATGGCCCACGTTCAAATTGCTGTCAGCGGTACTCTGAGACCCGCCTCATTTCTGACGGGGTTAAAATGGTGCCGGGTGATTGAGCCAGCAGAGGAGACTTTCCTCCTAAATCAGTACAAATCCGTGCAGTTTTCTGAACGCAGAAAATGCTCTTTCCTGCCTCCTTTGGAATACAAAGTACCCCCAAAGCAGGACAGCTGACCTCACGCCAGGGAGGCAGAGTGTGCCCCAACGTAGCACCAAGCGGCGAAGCAAGGTGCTGCCTATTCATGTTTTCACCAGTTCCCACACTCTCCCTCCCTATCAGTCTCTCCTTGGCATCTCTAATAAAAAAAACTATTAGCTTAATACTAACACATCACTGTTAGTATATTTAGTAGTCCGTTTTGTGTTATTTTCCGTGGTTTGCATTAAAGTATCAGTGTAATTGATGTAACTCTAGGGTGCAAGGTTACACTCTGGGTAGTTTTTTGCTACTACCAGTGTCTGTCTTTCTCATATGCAAAATGTACATCTTATTTTATTGTTTCGTATAAACCTAAATATTTAGGTGTATACCCAAATGGATTTGCACATACATGCCTCCTCAGCTTGCTCCAGTTACCTGCCATAGTATTCCTAGCAGCATTATTCACTTCTTTTTCTAGCTGCTCCAGCATATCTCATTCCACTCAGCCTGTGTATTTCTAAATGTAGGCAGTTATGTCAATTTATGCATTAAAATACTGTATCTAATCATTGAACGGAAATAATTATATGCTCAGAATAGGCCTGCATTTGCACAGTCAGCTGAAAAAGATAATGCACATAATAGTTTGGGTTCTCTGTGCACTCACTGCATTGCTAAACCACTTATCGTCTTAATAATCAGTTAGTATTCAATTCCCAAATACTAGCTAGTCTATTAAGGCTAAAATGCAAAGTTACATTATTTTTCATGCACTTTATTTAAGGCATTATAGGGAATTTAAATATAGTACTTTAAAGTTTTAATTTGGGATTACAAGATAAGTGCTTGTGTTTTACTGAGATTTACTCAGCAGATGATGTGCAATCCTCCTTTCAAGTGTAATTGTATAATTAGGTTGATAATGACGGTATCAATTTAGCAAGTAAGAGCTCTTGATAAACATTTTCACTCTTCCCTTACCGATTTAGCATTTTAGTGCTAAAGGACTGCCAGAGCTGTGAGAGCAGTCACTCCAAAATAAGTTCATTTGACCCGTGGCATCACGGTGCCGAAGGGAGATGTGCGTGCTGCCCTCGTGCACAATGTGCTGGGACCAGGCTGTGCTGGCACAGGGATGGAGCCGTTGGGGAGAGCTGCATGGGACAAGTGGTGCCAGCTCACCCTGAGCCTGCCTGCCTGGGCCCTGAGCCTGCTCAGAGTAAAAACAATGAGGGAAGGAAAAAGGAAGCAAGTACAAAAAATATTACAACTCTTCTAGCATCACAATTACCAAAGGGGCTCTCCGGGTTCCTTCCTTGACCTCATCGTGCAGTCAGTGCAGCTGTAGGGCTGCACACATCGTGTGTGAGGGATGGAAATCCTCCTGATCGGTCAGGCGTGGCTGTGGGCTAGGCAGGAATTCTGCCCGAGGCAAAAGTGAATGTAGGCCCTCATAACCACCAAAACTGTTCCTTGACTCCAAATGCACGAACGTCTTCTGTGATATCTTGTTCAGGCCTTATGCAGACAGCAGCAGTACGGCTGCTGCTGCATCAAAAAATACCTTTACTTTGTTCTTTCTGTTAATTTTTCAGGCACTGATATTGAATACCCAAATCATAATAGTCCTTTCTTATTGAGTTTCTCTGGAAAAAAAGAAAACAACAACACATTACATAGATTAGAAGTGATTGCATTGCACAATACTCATCTTTATAGCGTTATCCACTGTTTCTAAACCGTTCACATAAAAAAATACTCTTGTCTGTGTACATACCCCCAAAAGTGTTCTGCACACACAGGAGAGGAGGCGATGAGGCTGCGGGAGGGCTGAGGACAGCGGGGTCAGCCCAGTGCCTCCTGTGTACCCACGGGCTGTGCAGCCCTGGCAGTGGGTTTGTCCCCAGCATTGCTTGGGATTGATCAAAGGTAAAGGTCCAAGAAATAATAATGTTCTTCAAAGAGCACTTCATGTTCGAGACTCACCAAAATAGCAAGTTACTAATGTAGAAAAAGAGCAGAAGAAAGCAAACAGCGGGGCAGTGATGGAGCACAGGAGGTGCAAGGATGACCGGAGCCTGGTCCCTCTGTGGGGTGTGGGAAGCAGCCGCTGGCCGCCTGCCCACCCGTAGTGGTTTCCCATGGGAAAACTCGGAATCTTCATTCCATGCCATGTTTGATAGCATGAAACAACTGCCTCAATTTATCTTAAATTGCTTACGAATTGACGCAAGACCCTTTCAGACAGAGGCATTTTGTCGGTGGTGCGTTTTCTTAGCTTTGCTTTTTGAGTTAGCACGTTTTTTGGTTGTTTCGCTTTTTGGTGAGTTATGCATGTTTTCCTGGCAGTAGAAACAAGACATCGAGGCGCTCCAGAGCCAACTTCATTAATGTTTTGGCTAATTAGAAAATGCATTTGTTACCAGTGAATGTCTGCTTTTGATAGAGGTATAAAACGGAATTCCCTGGATTTTGGAAGCGTACAGCATCACGTGTTATTTTCTGAGCTGTTAGAAGCAGCGTGGAAAGCACAGCCAGAGCTGCCTGGCGTTCAGCTGTCGCCCTGGGCAGCTGGAGGAGGTGAACGGCTCCTCTGACGCCAGCAAAACAGCAGTGGGGAAAAGGAAAAGGCAGCAGAGCGTGCTGCAGACAAGTGTCCTCCCAGGCACCGGTTGAGCCACAGTGATGCAGAAAGAGGTGTTTTTCCAAAATGACTTGCAAGGGTTCTCAGTGCTTCTCGGTAACATGCCCCAGGCATCCTGCTTCTGCAGACTTAATTCAGCACTTGGCCGTGTTTACCCCTGTGAAGCATAACACAATTCCAAGTACAATGTTGGTAGTAAAAAAGCAAGCGTCGTCAAATAAAAGCAGTGCCAGCTGTGGAGTTTGCAGGTAGGCTCGGTCCTTAGCTTTGTCATTTGAAGGGGGCACTGCAGATAGCGGGCTGGCTGCTGTGCAATGCAGCACAGGCTTTCAGATCTGAACTACAGCCTGATGTGTGTGGACTGGCTTCTCTGGTCCATTGCTCTCCATTTGAATGCTCTGGAATATCGATTCAGTGAAATGTTTTCTCTTAGGCTTTTCAAGGCAGCAAAGGACAGCAAAAGCCTCATTTGGATTGAGTTTTCTAAGGGTTATTCTTACAGAAAGAAAATGATTTCCAGTCCTGCAAGTTTGTACTTCATTCCGGTGAATAGTTTTCATCTTTATCATCATGAATAAATGTCTTGTTACGCAGAAATGGTGCATTTAGCCAATTTTGAAACTGTGTCCTTGTATACCAATTTACAGGGCATGACCATTGGGAAGAATGCAGGTGTAATGCAATTCTGCAGCCATTCAATTTGTTCCACTCGAAGCGCATCAGCCGGTCTGTTAATATAACCTGCTTCTTTCCTGAGATGTTTGCTTTTGCACATTACACGTCCTTTGGCTTCTTGTGATGTTTTGTTTCTTTTTTTGCATCCGAGAACATTTCACTTCCATTTTCTTAGTTTAATGTAAGCAGGCTTATTCGTCATTAATTATTTTTATATTTCCTCTGAGTCCCATCGATTATTTAGCAAGTAATGACACCGAATAGGTATTGATTCCTAAAGGCTTGGTTTAAATTGAGCAGAAGGGGCTATAGGGGCTTACTGGAGATCTATACAAATTAGGTCCTTGCTGGAAGCGAGAGCAGAGCGTTGGGGCTGGCGTCATGCAGCGTGACCGAGTGCTACCTAAACAAGTCTGCCTGGCTCATGTGAGACGAGGAATGGCTGTAATGAAGGGGCGTTGGGAAAGGAGAATGTGTTAGGGTTGTAGTGGGGAGTATTTTTAATTTTTTATAGGAACCCGTGGAGAGGAAGGGAAGGGAGGGCTCCATGTGGGAGGGGGGACTCGTGCCTGGGTGCTGGGGACCTGGGCACCACTACAGGGCACACGGCCAGGTCTGGTGGGATCCCAGGTGTAAGAGCCTGGGGATAAAACTGCCCCACTGTGGTGGGTATGCCAAAGCCAACAAGGGCACCCAGTCTTTACTGCTAGGCTTCATTAACGTGTAAAACCCAAATTCGTCTTGCTGCTGCTTGTTTAATTACAGAAAACTCGGGTATGAAGCTGAGTCAGATTGAGTGGAAAAAGGCTTATTGCTTTCTATTCCAGCAACACCAGGGCTGAAACAACTGTGGAATTAGAAATCCATGTGAGACAAATAGAAACAAAGTGTTTGGTGAACCCACGGGGTTTCTCATTGAGAGGCAGCATTTCTGATTGGGTTTACAACCAGCGTATCAAAGTGTGTGTGTGATGGGGGAAGGCTGCGTTGTTTGTGATCTCAGACCAGAACACTGTTAATATCCTTTTTCCTCATGTTCAGCTTCATCAGATCCCCACAGTACAAAGCACCATGCAACTCAGATAGTGCTTTTCTCCTAACCCCTCCAGTGCCCTCCTGCAAGGATGATTAGCCTGATTAGGGGTAAGGACGGAGCAGCACACATGCCAGCAGCACGCTCCTCTTCCTCTGCAAGTGGCAGCACTCACGGGCCCCCACTCCCCCCCTCCCAAAGAAAGCTTGCCCTGAAAACATAAGAAAATGTAAATAAAGTCTTTTTTTTTTCCTGTAAACAAAGATGCGTACAAGTTGCAGAAATCCTGCCGACAGAACTTGTTTAGCAATCCGGTTTAAGTCTTCACTTTTCCACTGTCCCTTAAGTTACTATGATTTAAGTTACTGTGATTTAAATATGGATAAGAGTGGTGTAAGTTAAATTTTTGTTAATAGCAAGAAATGGTTTTACTGTAGAGTACTGAATTTCTTTAGAGATGGATATCATCTTCTGCACTAGGGTGTGACTTCCTAGCAGAATAAGCTGATATTCTCGGAGTTTTGCCTCTAAAAAGGTTTCAAAATAAGATCCCATAGATACTGGAAAGTAGGAGATGATGGAAATGCAGCATGGATTTCAGATATAAATCTGGTAGTGCCTTTCAAACTATGATCTGAAACTATTTATATGGAGCACTATTGCTGTGGCCTGAAATAAGCAGTCGTGCCATAACCAAAATAACGCTGCACTCAGTCTGGATGCGCTGCAGCTCTGCAGAGTGCTTCTTTAAAATAAAAATAAGCACCTTGCTAAATATAGTCCAAAGTGAAGCCCAGTAGGCTGAAGAACTGTTCCTAAAAGCCTAACCCTGCTGAAGAAGCAGTGGAGGTCGCTGCAGGTGGTTGTAAAGCAGTCGTAAGCTGGTTGTAAGTTGGAAGCCCGGTGCAGGACATCAGGGCTGTAAAACCCTTCCCGTGTGTTCTCAGCCTGAAAGCTCAGCACAGTGGGGGCCTCCCGAGAGGGGCTGATTCCTGGTGCTGCAAGGAGCAGGAGCAGGGCTCTGGGCACCAGCCCTAAGGGTGCTGCAGTGGACGCAGGGGCACGGGGAGCTGGGTCTCACGCAGGTGGGGGGAGCAAGCCCCTTTGGGCTGCTCGTGGGCCGTTTCGGCAGCTTTGGCTTCACTGTCCCTTTGGATAACAGTTCCTCGGATATCAGTCATCTAAAATTAGATAAAATTAAACCACATAGAGCATCTGACATGCTTTTGGCTTCTGGTTATCTTTCTTACTGACCCCAGGTGACCGTGTGGCAAGCCCCTGGAGACTGGTTGTTGTGGCTTTGTGCTGAGCTCCTTCCTTCGCTGTCCTGTTCCTGGAGCGTGTTGGTTTTGAGAGGGGTGTTGCAGGCTGCTGGTTCGCTTGTATGTTAACCTCTGAGAGTCACATACACAAACGTGCAAATAGGGTGGGAATGGCAGCGGTATTTGCATGCCATGCATCCTACCTAGAAAGTGTTAAGAAGCTGAGTTTTTGGTTGCCTTTCTTTGGCACTGAACGGGTACACCTGATGGGTTTCTTCTCCACGTAACGAGTTTCTAGCCTATTTCTAATTTTCTATTTTCCTACTTCTAATTTTCTTATTTCTAATCAGTTCCTATTTCAAGGAGCTGTAGGAAAGGCACATCACTGTGTCTGCTGGCTCGCTGCGGGCTGCAAGTGCTGTGGGCAGTGCTGGTGCATGCGGGCTGTCAGAGGGGGGGTGTTTGTGTCTGATGTGGCCATTTCTGGCCTCGTTCCTGCCATCTCCAGTGTCTGGGACATGCAGCCCTGCCTGTGTGCTCCCATGTGCATTTCCACTTCCCTGGGCACACACACAGCAGCAGGTAAGTACGTGCCTTGTCTGGCTGCCATCTCAGCGGCACCGTATGTTCTGCTAATCCATATGTTCTGAATTAGAACGCAGACTGCAGCCTCCCTGAGGGCTTCCCAGCTGATTTCCCCCCTCCCTGACTCATCTGCTACGTTTTCTCCCTCTGTGACCCACGTTTCCTATGGGTGGCCCTCACACCACCCCTTGCTGGTGGCAGCAGGATGCTGCCAGGCTTGGGTCTGGCACCCAGAGATGGGTGCTAGGAAGGGTGCCGGGGATCCCAGTTTGTTACTGGGGCACAGCACCTTGCAGGAGGGAGCAGCAGGGTCCCGGGAGACGGAGCTGGAAAAGTCCAGGCAGTGTGCTATGGGACCATGGGGGTGAAGGTGTTCATGGACGGGGTTTTCTTTCTGTGAGCATCAAAGTGGGCAAACACTGTACAGCATTTTTAAAAGGGGATCTTGAATTAATCACTATTTGGTCTGAAATTCTTGGATTACGTACAATTGAACTTTGGTCCTGAATGGTTAATGTCTTGGGAGACAAAGGAATCAAGGAATTCAATGGTCTTGGCTTTTACAGAAAAAGAAAAAATGTATTTTTTTCAAGAGTTTCAATCTTGCTAAATTAATTATTTAATGCTTGTAAATATAGCAGCAGTGCATGTATTCACCCAACGCTGTGTTATAATTTCAGCAAATGGCCCTTGGTAAGAAGGAATTATTTAAAAAAAAAAAAAAAAAAAAAAAAGGAAAATGATCAGTGATGCCTTCTTTGTAGCTTTGCAGGAACCACACTGATCACGTCTCTTAACAATTTCAGGTGTTGTTAAGGTGGATTATGGCGATGTGTCGGTCAGAAAAGCGCTAAGAGAAAACCTGAAGTGTAAACCCTTTTCGTGGTACTTGGAAAACATCTACCCCGACTCGCAGATCCCAAGGCGCTACTACTCTCTTGGCGAGGTAGGAATCGCTCATTTATTATGCTGAATTAAGCAGTAAGTGCACTGTGCTTGTTGCAGAACCACTGGGAAGGTGAAGTGGCTTTGGAGAAAGGAATAAAATGCTTGTGTGCATTCTCTGGGTCTTATTCACCTTTTATTTTGAGCAAATTATATATATGCTAAATCTTTTTTAAGGGGTATTGCTGTTATGAAAGTGTTCACCATTAAAAATCCATATTTTAAATTGAGCTGTGTATCGGAAAAACTGGGTTTGTGATGAATATTTTCAAATGATTAAATAATGTGGAATGGTTGAAAAAGCTTTCCGTCATCATTTATCACTTATATGTAGAATAGAAGGTCAGCTTCTTTTTGCCCCCTTTCTTTTTCTTTTTTTTTTTTTTTTAATTGAAATGTGTTTGTTCATTGATAGTGTTTTCTGTTGAGGCTGCCTGGAGCTGAATATCACAGACATTGCTAATAATCTGATGATTTGAGTACTACCAAGAACCGAAGGCTCTTTAAAATTCAGATAATTTGCTGTTAAAAATATTCTATTGAGTTGTATCTAAGCTGACTTCTGAAAGCTCTTGAATGCTTTGATTTAAAGGTAGCTACTGATAGAATAGCAATCAAAGGAGCAAATGGCTTTATTGCATCCAGGAAAGTAATTTGCTATTGAAACTTGCAATTGTAGTGAAAAATAAAAGCCGCAGTAGGGTTTTGAGTTTAACTATGACAAAATAAAGTGAAACACGGGTTTACAGCAAGGAAAGAACTCATCTAACAAGTGTCAAATAATAAGGATTTGTACAATATTGTCAGACTGGAAAATAAAAGTATGAGGAAGTAATACAATAGTTATTAAAACACCTTATTTTTAACAACACAGCCTCAGTTTCTATGGAAACAGGCATTCAGGCAGGATCTATGAATTAAAACTCATGCTTGACTATTGCAGCCGCCGCCTGCCAGTTGAGCAGTAAAGTGGATTTTTACACCTAAAACTCCAGTCCCCTAATCAGCAGTAATGGAGAATTTTAAAAACATCTGAGGTGTATTCTCAGAGTACTTTTCCTCTCTCCCAGCAGTGAATTGAAATATGAGTGTTGCTTTTATAAACTAAGTGCACAACTTTAAAATGAAATTTCCCGTGTGGAGCTGTACAGAACTGAAGTTCTTCGGTGGCTGGTGCAGCTTTTTCATCGGAGACTTGCCAGGCAGATCCTGCAGACTGCCAGGTCTTCCTTTGCAACTAAATTTTCCCTTCAGTTAGAACATAACCCATATGCAGTTACTGTGCTAGATTTGAGTTTCCCAGATGAACAAAAATATGCCTCAGACAGGGCATAAGCTTTTGGCAAAATGCGGTGAATGCTGAATATGCTTTTTTGTATTTTACTCGTATCACGTTGTAAGGGAATAGAATGTAAATGCAAGACAATAATTTTGTGAAGCTGAGACATGATAATCATGGAGGAGTTTTCAAGTCACTTTTCATTTTAGCCCTCTGTTTTAATGAATCAAGGGATTGCAAAAAAAATTACCTTTCTCATGAAAACACTTGACTGTCTATTTCGACAAAAAGGTGATTTAAGAAAAAGAGGCTTGACTGCAGCTTTTCATGGAAATGAGTTTGAGAAAATTGAAGTAGCTCTGTAAGATGTGAAACAAACATTTCTTCCCAGAACGAAGATGGAGTTCGGGCAGTTCTCTCATTTACCCACTGCTCAGGATTGGGATAATGTCCAATTATTCCAATCAATCGCATAGTTTCAGAGTACAGTTCACACCAGTTTTGCCAAAGCACCGAGGCCCAAGACATGTCTTGACCTTCCTCCCATTAGCAAGAAGATCACTGTGTGCTGTTGGCTGTGGCAAGGAGCAGGGCCCCTTGTTTGTGCAGCACTCCTACAAGAGGGCTGGGCTGAGGAAAATGTTTTATTGACAAACATTGGCAGTACCTGTGGGTGACAGCTCCGTACCTGTTAGAGCAGAGGAGGGAGAAGGTGCTCAGTCAAGGAGCTGCCCGGCAGCCCCTGCTTGGAAGGAGTCAGACACGAGAACTGCTGGTGCTGTTGTCTGTCTGGGGACAGGGTCAGCCCTGCTGGAAAGAAATATAAACTCCTGTCTTAGGCAAAGCACTGCTTTTCCATTGCTAAGCATATTTCATCTGTTAACAAAACAGCACAAGGCACTGGAAGAGATTCAGCTTGAATGCCGTTCATCCTCTCACTTAATATGTAATTTAAAAACTCATTATGCTTTTTGTAATTATTTCATATTCTTTCGGGAGTGTGACATATTTACCAATTGCAAGTTGAAATGCATTCATTTAACTGAATGCATAGATAATGTACTTTTTCCTGCAGCTCACAGTTATGTAATTTTTTTTCTGCAAATATGGCATTTAGAGACATACATTTTTTATGGAACGTTTCTTCTCTTTTTTTCTTCAGATCAGGAATGTTGACACCAACCAGTGCTTAGACAACATGGGCCGCAAGGAAAATGAGAAAGTGGGCATTTTCAACTGCCATGGCATGGGAGGCAATCAGGTAAAAAAGAAATAAAAGATAAATGTTAAAGAAATATTTTTTGTATAGTAAATGCTTCAATCTGCTGCTGTGTAACCATGGGCAAAATAGTTTAAAAAAAGAAAAAAAAAGGAAAAAGTGGTTAGAATTCTCCTGGAGTAATGCAGGAGCTGCAGTTTCACCTGTCAGCACTCCTTTCCCTCTGCAGAAACAAGTGCCACTCGTGTCGCTGCAGGCAGGGGGTTTGTGCTGGGCGCTTGTGATGTGTTCATGCTGGAGACACGTGGGCCCTCGGGCACCGCAGCGCAGAGGTGGCTGTGCTGCATCACTACAAAAAAGAACTGCAGCAACTAGCAAATGTATTGATGGAAGTTCCAAACTTTCTGAGATTTTGAGCTTCTTAAAAGCTTTAGGAGTACTCAGGTAGTCACTGTTTCAAGTGACAGCTGCCCATTTTGAACACATACTGGTTCAAATCCATAGGTCCTGCTTTTGTAGGTCTAGAGAAGTATCTGAGTGAAGACATTGAATTCATTCCTCTTATTTAGAGTGCAGATCCTAAAGAATCCCTAACCAATGGTAAACCAAACTCTTCTTTCTGAGCCTTCCTATGCCAATATATCTCAAATCACCATAAAAAAAAAAAAGAAAAGAAAAGAAAAAGAAAAAATGGATCCAGTCTCCTTTATACTTCTCACATCAACCAAAATCCGCAGGTAAATGGGCTGTGTACACCTGCGGAAGGGACACAGGGACACTTCCCCTGCGTTTGCATGACCAAGGAGCACTATCTGTGATCTGGTGGAGGTTTTGCAAGGAGTCTGACCTACGTGCGGAACATTATTCATGCGTTAGAGCTCATACACAACTCCCATTAAAAGTTATCTCTATTAACTTCTGTTATAATGAGAAATTAGAGCTGAGCTAAGTCATGTAAATGCTGGGGGCGGGGGGGCTGTATGGTTACAAAAATAGCTGAGGAACAAAACTCCTTCAGAATGAAAATGAAGCAAAAATAATACCTAGCTCGTTAGAGCCGAGCAAGATGCATGTGTGCTATCCAGCTGGAGGCACAGGCAAATATCTCATGGCTCCCAAAGTGGTTTAAAGGACTTGAGGATAATAAGATTCTAAAAATATGAATATCTTTAAAAAAAAAAATAAAGAAAAATGGCGTACATTGAGTGAGGCCCCTCATTTAGGAATTGTTTTGAGATTACAGAGCAGTGGAGGATTCCTCGTTATGTTGGCATGGGCATTTCTGATAGCCATGTTCCAGTCACCGGGTCACGGCTGAGTTAGGAGTACTGATAGCCCCCAAAATAAATACTGCAAATCTAATGCAGTAAAATGTGATCTTAGAACTATTTTCTTTGCTTTATATGGAAAATAAATGCAAATGTCCTCAAGATCCTGCCTTCAAATCAGCTGCAGCTGGGGCAGGGCTTTAATGGCAAGAATATGAGGTTTGGGCATCGATGCATCGCTCTCCCAGCACGGTGAGCTGCTGGCTTTGTGGCATTTTAGAGGAAATTCATTCCATTCACTGGCCTGGCACTGGGCAAAGCAGGCTCCTGTTTTTCCTGCCTGCAATCATCCCGACGGGGCGATGGTTAGCCTTTTGCTGCGTTGCCATGGCAATGGCATCTCCTCCCGGGGACGTTCGGGGCGCTGAGCACAGCAGCCATCCCGCATGTCCCAGGGCACCGGGGCCACGTGGGTTCCCACACGGGTTCCCATGCAGGTTCCTACATGGGTTTCCCTGCAGGTTCCCTCCCAGGATCCCACATGGGTTTCCCTGCAGGTTCCCCTGCGTGCATCAGGGCTGTGCTGGGCAGCGAGGGGCTGTGGCACCATCCCCTCCCCTTCTGAAGAACAGACAAAGCTACAAACAAGTCCCCATCGGCCTGCATTTCCCTTAACGAGAAGCTTCACATCAGCCAGAGCCCCACCGAAGTGATGGTCTGGGGATTTTTGCCATTTTCTGTGCAAAGGGGGAGCATTTTGTTGGGAACTATTTTGAGTGAGTGGGGAATTGCATCCACCGGGGGTTTCCTCAGTGGTACCGTGCCTGGGGCAGCTGCTGCAGGCTGCCCTCAGAAAGAGCGTGGTGTTTTATAGGGTTTAGTAAGCAGGCAAGGCCAGCACCACTCCCTTCTGGTACAGAAAGTTCAGGCTCAGTACTCACTGACAATTAAAAAAAAACAAAAAAGACAAAGACAAAAGCCCACGCTTGTTAGAGGTGTTTTTCCCCCAGTTAGCTCTAAGTTATGAGTCTTTCAGACACTGTTCTGTTTCACAGATTTTTCATAGATTTTTCACCATTCACAGTAAACGTAGGTATTTTCAACGCCTCTCAAACGCGAGCACTTCGTGTAGCAGTATCTAGAAAGTTTTCATAAAATCTCCCTCTGGAAGGATTTCTTTGTACTCTATGTTAGGTTGCTTGTTGCTGAGAACAGGTAGAAATGTGTGAGCTGCCTGTATCGGGAGGCTCCCCTTCCACAGCAGTCCTCCCTCCCGAGGACATCACACAGAAATGTTTGTGCCTGGCAGGCAGGGGCACCTCAAACCCTGAGCGTAAGCCTTGTGGTGAAAGCTCCTGCTTTGGCCATGAAAAACACGGAAACGCAGCAGTCATACTTCACATTTTTAGTTGGATAATTTATCAGTGGCTGCAGCCATTCAGCAGCGCACCTAACAGCACTCCGGGCATGAGTAAAACCGAGCAAAGCACTGAGCTCGGTGACAACTGGGCGCCCCTTGGTGCTGCTGGCAGTGCTCTGCAGCGGGTCCCAAACCGGCCACCTGCAGCCTGGCCGTACAGGGAGCACTGCATGCGTAAACACAGCGCCCGTTAGAGGTTTCACGAGTGTAGTGCTTTGATTTTACTTCATATCTTAAATAAATGCTAGGTTTCTTAAATGATTACCTGAAGGTAGCTTAGCCAGCCGTTCTTCGCTTTTTCTGCCTTTCTCACCTTTGGCAATCTCCTGTTTTCCCTGATTTTGATCTATGTGTAGCTTCTCGTCCTCTAAACAAAACCATCATGAGCAAAACTAATTATTTCTGATATTTGGCTAGTCCGTTTTGCTGATAGATGATTTCCCTTGCAGACTTTACATCATTCTTATGTACTGACGTTATAAACCTCTGGGCAGGAACTGTCTGACACCGTGGATTTGCTCAGGGTGCAGCACAGCGGAGCTCTCGGTGATCTCCAGCACAATCATAATAACTATGATTAACAGGGAACAAAGGAGCAATGCCTGGCTGTTAAATAACAGCATCTTTTGTTTAACGCAGTCAGAATGAGAATAGTGACTTATTTTTAGAGTCTACGTGAAAACTGAATTGCTTCTTCTTTAAATTGGCAGAAATAGTCCCCAGGGAATGGAGGAAAGCTAGCACTGGATGTATAAATCGCAGCAGTGAAGCCTGGGTAGCTAAGGTGCAGGAGAGGAGCGCTGGCTGTACCTGCTAGGAAGCGGGAATTCGGGGGGATGCTGCTTGGGAGGAAGGGGAAGAGATGCCTCAGAAAGGCTTTGAGAAATGCTTTGCACGAACAGCTTGTGTTCCGATGTGTAGGGAGCCATCCATTATGAAGTGACAGCAGCCTGAGAAACAAAACCAGGCCAACAAAGCAAACAAGCCAGCCACAGCCCTGCCACCCCCGTGGAGCCAAAAGTCAGCTTTTGTTGCGGTTTTTGTGCAAACTGCTGAATGCACTTGAAACCCCCGTGCAGTAACAGCGGTTAGGAAAGGACAAAAGATTGCCTTGTGGAGGACAAAGGGCTCGGTATGGGGAAGCTGTGTTTGCTGCTCGCACAAAGGGGTGATTCCACGTGTGTTTTCCCAGTGCCATCTTCTGAATGTGACAAAAAGGCAGTTTCTTAGCAACCTGGGAAGCTGTTTCCTGCGGCACAGCTCTGCTGTGGCTGTCCCTGTCTCCAGCAGGCGCTGGCAGCCAGCACTCTTTTCTGCGATTTTGTTCATTCTTTCATGCTCGGACCATTTAATGGAGCTGCAAGTACTGATTTCAGGCTATGATAGCTGGTGGTAAATACAGTGTTGTCTTGGTCTGTGGGCCCGAGCACCAGGATAAATGAATTCTTGGCAGTGGTGGCTGGAGGCAGAGGGAGCAGCGGAATAATTTTTGTATGAGCTTTCCCACGCGAGCAAGGCAATTCTGGCTTGGCAGTGTTGATGCCACCGACTGCTGCAGGTGACTGTCTGTGGGACGAGATGAGTTGCTTTCATGCCACCGAGGATCATCACCTAACCTGCTTTTTAGGGATAAAAGTTGTCACTACTTCCAAGTGTAGGAGCAGCCCCACAGACAGCAGGGAGCTGTTCTGGTGCCCTGAGCTGGGCACGCATGCAGACAGCGCCTGTAGGTTAGGTTTATACCTCCCTGGTGGGACATGCTGCCTGGGCAGGTTGTTTTGGTGGTTGTTCAGATATCAGGTGCCATTAAGGTACCAAAACCTAAAGCCTGCTGCTTACATCATCTGGAATTAAAATAGGGCCGGACCCATCCAGTCCCAAAGCCTCCAGAGGATGGGCTGGCTCGCTGCAGAAGGGCTTCTCTGCTGAGCAGCAGCGTGCCCTGCACACCCACGGCACCTCCGTGGAAGGCTGGGCTCATGGCAAGGAGCTCTCCTGTTTCACCCTGCAATGTGTTGTGTGAAATACACTATTTAATTAGCGGTAAGATGCGACGTATTGTTCCTCAGCCGCTATTTTTACACGGTGGCATTAATATAATTATATCTATAATTAATATGGATGTTAGTAAAATGGTGGCCTGATAATTTTACATTGTCTTAATTAGCATTCATTTTTCTTTCTGAAGACTGCATGTTTTGCAAATCCATCTTCTGTAATTGTTAATTCAGACATCGCTTATACTTTCAAAAGATATAATGGAGCAGTGTATTGCAATTATCAAAGAAGAGAGGAAAAAGAAAGAGGCAAATGGAAATACATTACAAAATCCAAGTATTTGCTTTCCATAAAGCACAGAAGAAAACATCTGCTATGTCTCTGAGGCTAGAAGAAAGTGTCTGATGCAAATATGTTTACTGTATAAAAACACAACACAAATAAGTTGAAAATTAAAGTAGAAGTTGCTTCAGGATAAATGCTGCTGGATAAATCTCTTAATAATTAGCATAGTAAAAGATAAACTATCTGCACAGTGTGTGCGTGGAAGTACATGAGAGATTCCTGCGACCAAATTCTGCTATTTCAACTGAAAAATACTTTGTGCTGCAAATGTTATCAATGATTTTCAGATTAATAGAAAACTTGGCCATTTTTTTTGTTCCCCTTAGAACACGACAGCAAGCAAATAATTCTGGCATTTTACTATTGAGTAAGGTTTTTGGTTGAAATTGCTTAAAAGAACAAACAAAGCCCCCCAAAATGCTTCTTGTGTTGGATATTGATTATGGTAACATGGGAGCCGAACAGCTGCTTCAGATTAATGGTTGCTTTAACCCAGGGCTTCAATATTTAAACTACATGACATCTTTCTCTGCCCAGCCTGGTCCTGGGCCAGTTTTGACCAAGGATTATTTGTAAGGATGTGACAGATTGGAGCTGAATGCTGAGCGCTGCATTTGGTAGGAGTAGCACCACGGGAAAAGCAGGGAATGTTTTACTTAGAAATGAGGTATGTCTAGGGGGATACATCTCTCTCCCAACATGCAGGTATATATTTTTCAATAGATGCAGATATTGCAGACTAATAGGAGCACCAATAGCATTTTTGTCCTAACTTAGGTTACTTATTAATGTATCTCAAATTACCATTTCTTGACTTCTGTGCTTATTATTCGGAAAATAATAATAATTCAAAACAATGTACTGAAGGTGGAGTTTCTGAGGTCATGAAGAATGATTGAAGAAAGTTGCTTTTGATGTTACTGTGTTTTATTCTGAGAAGAATTTTCAGGTGATGGTGTAAATGAGAAGTTCACGAACAGATAAGTATTTCTTTCCCAAACCTTCAGATGTTGCTGTTGGTCCCGAACATGGACTGCTCTTGTACCTCTTTCAAAGAAACCTTTTCAAAATGATACTAGTGTCTCTTCCCTGGTTAGCCCTCAGCTACAAGTTTTCTTTCCTAAATACTTCTGGGAGGTAAAAAAATGAGATGTGTAGTACATGTACTTAGTTCTCTGCATGTCGGCAAGCGCTGACAAAGCTGATGTTTGCAAAAAGAGGAGAAGTCATATGATATTTTTAAAGGCCATGGAATTGCTTTTGTACACAGAAAATGGAGGGAAGGGAAATGTGTATTTAAACACTAACACGTGTGAACACTAACTGGCATTTCTGATGTAGACCCAGCTCACCTCCTTCCAAAAGATGCTGTGCTTCAGATTATGATCTCAGCAGAGCACTCATAGCTTGGTATTTAAAAATCTCTTCCCTCTTGAGAAAAGCCTGTCTGAGTATTGGCCTGTGTCCAACGTGTTTTTAAGTGAAAGCAACACTTTGAGAACCTCAGGTTTGATATCAGTGATTTATCGCTGGATGAATAAATGCAAAAGGCAGCTGGTACTTTACTGTACCTGTGGATCCTAGATTTTCATCCAGACAAGTCACTGGTGAGTCGTGAATAAGAAATAATAAAAAATGGAAAGACGGCTGATCCTAGCGGCCCATTGCTTTCCCACCTTCGTCTTGCTGCTGTGAGCCGACAGCTCTGCAGCTTTCTTTGCATGCTTGTTTCGTATTCCGTGATCTAAATGATTTATCTGAACCTCCAACTTCAAAATACTTGCCTCTATTCCCTCGGCTGCTTTATGCAGTAGATAAATTCTACAGGTGATTTAGGGAGAATTATCTTCACTGCCCACCACTGCCAAGTGTCACGTTTCCAAGTGACTCGGAATCCTCCGCCCTCAGCTTCCTGCGCTGAGGTTGTCATTTGCTGCCTGATTGATTCTTATTCCTTGAGTACAATTAATTTTTTTCACCAAAAGTCTCAATGGATAGACACTCCCTGGGGCACTGCAGTGCTCGTGGTTCAGAGTTCAGCCTCGGCTCTTTTAATTAGTCTGCAGGCCTTTTGCAAGAGGAATAGATTTTACAGAAACAGTGAAATTGCCAAGTAATTGTTGTGTATGTCCAGGTGTTGTATTCAGCTGTGTCTTTTACCTCTGTTAATTGAAGCATTGCTGCGCATGTGAGCATTTTGCATAGTGCTGACAACACTGTTTCTCAGCTGTATGTTTCCATACAGGTTTATACTCATCAGAACCTGAATGGGACATCATAATCTTACTATTTGTCATGGTATTTATCAGTCTTATCAGCTGCAGACTTTCTCCTATTTCTCTGCTTGTTTAGGTGCAGAGATGCCTGCTGCAGTGGTGCTGAGGTGCTGGCAGCTCTGGCAGCACAGCAGAGGCAGTTTGTAATGGGGGGGCTGAGACTCTGCTCCCTGGTCTCCTGGTGCTGAGGACGTGGAACAGGGGAAGATAATGTGCTCTTTTGCAAAGGAAAGGATTTTTTGAAGTTTTTGTGCTGTGGCAGCCAGCGTTGTGGTGTTTTTGAGCGGTGGGTTTGGAGCACAGAGATGCTGAGTGTGTGCAGGCCATGCAATTCAATGTAAATACTGGCGGTCCTACCTGCATCCTTCCTTTCCTCCCTCCTCCTTTGGTCTCCACATTTTAGGCCCCCTCCTCACTGTCTCCAAGGGACAGACCTTGCTCCTTGCAGGGCTGGTGAGGAGCACACAGGAGGGATGGCTGCACACCACACGGTGGATTAAAGTTGTCAAGGATCTGCGGTCAAAGTTATTTGGGGCTTCTCCATGGCCACTTGTGTAGGTGTTCTGCCAAACTAGTCTGATAGAATTTTGTTGGCAGATGGTTCTCTCGTGCCTTCATTTATTTCCTGGTTTTATTAAGAGATCTGGTATTTCTGAAAGACTCAGGCACATCGGTCTTTAACATAGATAACCCTTGGTTCCGAAAGTTCAGGTCAGTGCTAGGAGGAGCATTTAGTTTGAGCAGGCTCCGATTCTTCAGATGCTGGGGTCTGCTGGCCAGCAGAGCTGTGAAGCAGGCCATGCTCAAAAATTACATCCTGCTGAAAACTTCTCTGATGAAGTCTTAGCTCTGTTTCTCCTCTGCATCTCCCCAGGAGGCTGAGTGGTTGCTGGCTTTCTGTCTCATCAAATTTCTTTTCCTATACATGATACTCCTTTTCTTATGTACAACAGACTCACCATTAGAGAACCTTGCATGAAACTCATAGGAAATGCAAGACACCACCTCAGTGATGGGAGAAGAAAGTCATTTTTCTTCACCGGAGTAGAAATTTTGCATATTACAAACCAGCAATTATTTAGGACCGTGCTTTGCTGACGCTTTGTCACCTCAGACAATTTCTCTTTCCAGGTATTTTCCTACACGGCTGACAAAGAGATTCGCACGGACGACTTGTGCTTGGACGTGTCGCGGCTGAACGGCCCGGTCACCATGCTCAAGTGCCACCACATGCGGGGGAACCAGCTCTGGGAGTACGACGCCGAGGTACTGGGGCTGCGGGCCTGGGGCCAGCTGGGTTTTTCACAGGAAAACTCGATTTGTCCCTGTGCCCCTGGGATCTCCCGCAGTAGGGCAAACTCAGGAGTGAGAAATAACGCTGTTGACTGACTGGCGTTCACATATTTCCACAACTTTTATCTTCAGAGGGGTGAGAAGGTCAAACTACTCACAGCTTTAGAAAGCTCCTTTCTAGTAGCTGCCACTGCTATGCATCTAATAAAATTAAAGAAACTTTTTTTTTTTTTTAAATATAAATGAACTAGAAAGTGAGATTTTTTTTTTTCTAAGTTACAGTTTCTTGAGTGTGTTTCTTCCATCACTTGAAGATTATTGACTTTGGATTTTTAAATTGTTTAATCATTTTCTGTGTACCAGCCACCTGTTTAGCTGGGCACTGCAGTGGGATGGGACCTGGCTTTCTCTGGGTTTTGAAAGGTAGAGCAGGTGGTAGAAATTTGGTGACTTATGGAGAAACTGCAAAATTAATAGAAAATACATGCGAGCATCTGAGTATTTGATGGTGGAATTAATTATTTTTAAGTGCAACAGGAAACAGCAGATGAAAATGGAAACAAAGTAATTTCAAGTTTTTGCTTTAAAATGTGAATGTGAGTTTTGCACAGTGAGGTTCACACAAAGGTATTAGCATTTTTTTTCCAGATAGGACCTTTCTAACATGTTATATTAAGGAAAAAAGCACACAGGCCTGCCGTTGCATAACCCTGAACTGCCAGGTAGAGAAATGACAATGCTGGTTATCCCCGAGGTGCAATATGCTTTCTAAGGTTTGAGACATTCTTGATTTTAACAGCTGAATTTAAGCCAATCTTCTCTTCAGTAAAGAAGACGATTTTTCTTCTTACACAAAATGCATGACTATTTTGGTAATTTTAAGTGTTTTTGAGGTTGTTCATGCCAGCAATTAACACTGGGGATTTAAGATCATGTAACTTCCTTCGTTTTATTCCTGTCAGCAGATGGTGGTGGATTTTTGCCCAGTGCTAGATCGCTTTAAAGGGAAGTGAGGAAGGCTTGGGCTGGGTCTCGTGCTGACACCCAGCACAAGAATTCACTCCTGCCTGTAGCACAGCAGGATCCCAGTGGTGGGCATGGGTCTCTCTTTCCCAGAGTAACAGCGTCAGTCACCCTAAAATACCGGGTTATCAGACTATTCAGTTGGCCTATTTCAAGTTCATCTCAGAAATACCTTAAAGGATGAATTTGGAATGTTGCACAAACACTGAATTTTTGGCATTTTTTGAATATTGCTGCTTACGTGCTTGAGCTAAGTGAGGCCAGGTCCCCTGGCACAGCACGGGAGGCAAGCTGTGTGCCAGCCCTCGGCCAGGATCCACGGTCCCAGGGAGCGCTCGTGCACCACGTCCACCAACTTCTGCAGGTACCAGGCGTTGGTCGATGGATGGGCACACAGCCCAGGACAAGGTTTCTCACAAAATGCTCCTTCCACTACCACCAGCACAGACAGCAATCTCTCCTGAGAAGGAATTGTACTGCCAGTTGCTTTTCTTTGGGTATTTCGGGCACAAACTACAAAAAATGGATTTCCACAGTGAGCAGTTTTAGCGCTGGCCGCCCAATGCCCGCAGTTAGGCAGCTCTGCTGTTCTGAGCTTAAAAATACCAACTTCGTTTTGGCTTATTTCCATGACAGCAGAGCTAGAAAATACTGCACAGCTAGAACGATACTGCCTTGTAAGTCCATATGGTCTTTTAAGAACTATTTGCAACATTTCTCAGAAACAGCTGCTTTCATTGTTCTGTAGGAAAAGATAGATTTCTTTCAACCCATTTTGCTCTCCTTTACTTTTTAACTCTGGGAACTTGCTATCTTCTTCTCTTAGCTTAATATTATAGACCCTCAGTGGAAAATTTCTCTGTAGCTGTGTAAAAACGACATCGACCGTTAGATGGAGCTCATAAAAAAGAAATACGCTGAGTTTTGTGCTCAGATCTTACGTAAGGTATCTCAGAGGCAGCTGCTTCGCTGCCTCTCCTGGGTATAAACCACAGCCCGCTGCACTGCGTGCCTTCCTATTTGCTTCCAGGAATAGTTCAGCTAACACATAATTTTACCCTGCAAACATTCAGGCTCAGCTTGCAAGCTTGCCCTGCGATGTCGGTGCTGCTTGCACGTGTCGGTGCACGGACAGATGCTGGGTGGTGGTGGCAAGGCACGGGGACCATGGACAGAAGTGAGCCTGAGGAGGGGGCTCGGGGCTGGCTCTGCAGAGCCCCTGGCTGGGGCTGCATTAGGATTGCATTATGTATGTATATTCAGGGAAACAGCTGCACCACGCTGCCTGATCGCTGGTATCCATTCATTTTTTCCAGCCAAATCGCACTCATTTTGACATTTGTGTACTCAGGAGTTGAACTGAGATGATTTCTGGGTGTTGCACCATGGTTCAGGCAGCGGGGATCCCTCCTCCTGCTAAAGGCATGCAGGAGTCAAGACTTGCTGGAAGTACAATGAGACACAAATAGTCATTAAAAGGAGGCATTTCTGATTTTTTTTTTTAATTTACATACTGTTTGATTTGCATACTCTTATTAATTTTTGCATCATAATGTTCTAGTTTATTTTAAACTGTGGTATTTAAATATATATCTATATATAAATCATGAGAAGTAAGGCTTTTCCATGTATTTATTTGTAGCTCAGTAATGCTACGTTTCCCTTGGCTATGCCTAGCAGTTGTACTTTTTCAAAAATAAACAAAGAACCAAGAAGATTTAATGATGGTGATAAGAAAGGGAAATCTCAAACATTTCCTATGCATTTTTGAAGCTTTCAGATTTAGCTTGAAGCAAACTATTCAGAAAACCCCTTCTCTCATTTGGATACCAAAAGTATCCAAACTTGTGCAAAGTGCTTTTAAAACTTAAACAATTTGTACATTTTAATGCGGACTTGGGATGCAGTCATTTGTGGAGACAAAGGCAGTGCTGTGCAGTGGGGGGCACTGGCTCTCGCAGTCCCAGTGCCACGATCTGGTGCTTGGCAGCCTGGGAGCCTCCTCCAGCTCCAGTGCTGGGACCCCTGAACACTTTGTCTGATACAGTGGAAGAAAACAGCCATCAAGCCTCAGTCGGTTTGCAGAATAGAAAATCTCTTGCTGAAAGAGAGGACAAGACCCCCAGTATTCGGGGTGAGAATTGAGGTACGCCGGCAGAGAGAACAGAAATTCGCTGCTGACCCCTACATCATCTTTGCTTTCACGGGTGCAGGATTCACCCCGAGCTTTTCCAGTGCAGCAGGCAGCATGAAGTGAAAGCATAAAGAGAGAGATCCCAAAGGGAATGAAGGAGAATTGAAATGTTCAGAAGTGTAAGGAGTTTGAAGGAAGAGTTCAGGAGATCTGCTCTTGGGAATGAGTCATTGAGCAGCACAGATGGGGAGGCAGCGAGGTTTTCAGAAGTGTCTGATAACTTTAAAAAAAAGTCTGCCCCTGTAAATTGTATTTTGATGGTACAAAAGATCACGATGAAGCATTATCAGTATCTTGTCGTGTATTATCTGCTCTAAATCGGCTGATCACTGCATTTCAGGAAAACTATCAAATGGGAACAAACAGAAAGCATTGAGTTATGTCTTAAAGAGTTATAATTACAGTGGTGTCTTTATGGCTTATATAAATAATGCAGGATTGGATGTCATTTGGAAAAAAAAAAAAAAGACTATTGCTTTTAGATATGTTTTGATTAGCAAAAGTAATTGTGATTGAGGAGGTACTAAATGCTGGCAGATGGCCACAGGATGTCCCTGCAAAAAGGTCATTGAAGAGAAAGGCATGGTTTTAAAAATGGAAAAGATGAGTAGGTTACTTAGCTTGGAGGGGAACATCGTGGTTCCCAGCTGATAGATCTCACCTTGGAGAGAGCAAACATTTAAGGTGGTGTTAGCAGGGATTACCGCCATGTCACATAGCTAGATGAATGGTCAGACAGCTGAACTATTCTTGTGTTTTTCTCAACCAAACAAAACAAACAAAAACACACACCACAAAAATATATTAAAAATTAATTCTGTGAATTTTATACTTAGTAGTTTCTGCCAGGAGAGTGGGAATGCAGAAGCATGTATGGCCCAGTTTGAAAATTTACAGGAGTGCTGAGAGAATTGGGCTTCTTAGTGCAAGTGATGCTTGAATCACAGCATCAGTGAAGATTTTGGGTGAGTGGCTCACAGCTGTGGGAAGGACCAAGGTACAGTGAGTGGTGGGAGCGCAGCAGTATGTGGTCTGGGTGTCAGGTGCAGCTATAAACTATTTTGAACCAAGCTTAAAAGGCAAACTGATTTTCTTTGCAAAGCCCAAAGCCTGCACGAGCCCCGTACAGGGCAGGAGCTGCCTCATTTCTCCTGCAAACTGGCTCTGAACGTTTCAAGCAAGAGTAGTTCACAGCATTTTTAAACTGCAGAGTTTTTTTTTTTTTTGTGAACGTGTTTACATCTTGGCAGGAAATTCATTTTGTTTGATTTTTTTTTTTTTTTTAATCCATTGCCTTCTATTATTGATTTTTAATGCTTTCATTTCCTGCTTCTTCAACAGCCCATTACAATTCCTGGCCCTTTTTCAGGCTGCCTATTTCATTGCCAGGGCGGCTGTATAAATCAGCTCCATCAATGGGATGTGTCAGGTTGGAATTTCTTAGCTTTCAAAGGCTTCCCATCAGCGTGTGTTTTATAACGTATTTGTAATGCGTAAGTGATCCTTGCTTTGGGATGGGGATGGGAGACGAGTAGAAGGTGTGGGAGGTGGAAAGCCCTGCAGAGTACAGCTGCGTCTGTGCTCACGGGGCTGGGGGGTCCTGCGGTGTCTCCCCGCGACATCCAGGCCGATTTTAGTCTGTGCAGCATGGTGAAAGCTTGTGACATATAACATATGCAAATGCTCTTAGGGGGAAAAAAAAAAAAAAAAGTCCCATCTGATAGAAAATACTTTCATTTCTTCTCACATGAATAATGATGTCAGGATTCAATCTTGCATAATTGCTGTTATATTTGTCACTAAACATGACATCTGCGCAAAGCTGTTGAATTTGCATTCCCTGAAAGATGAAGGTCTTCGCAAAAAATGTGTCTTGAGTCACTGAATCCAATTTCCCTTTTTTTTCCCCCTGTCTGTCAGTATGCTGGTAAATGGGAATATAGCTTTGAGGTAAGTTTGGAAACAGCTGCAGCCCTGTGCCAAACCCTAGAGTAGAGCCTCCCTGCCTCTCTCCTCCGGCGGTGCTGCCTACAAGCAGCTCGTGTCGCACCTTTCTGTAGCTAGGCTGCGGGTTGTCTGCGGTGTCAGGCTGCTGCTGTTTGTAGGGAAAACCAGTGTTCAAGTCCAATAACTCAGAAATATTTACTGTCCTGCATCTTCCAACCAAGTACAGGTCCTGTGTCTCTTTTTAAAGTTATGCGACCCATTGGAGCTGGTGTAGTCAGACTGGTTTCTAACATAGCAGCTCATGGCCAATAATTCAAATTTTCCTTGAAACTGCAATCTTAACAGAGAGTGTGAAAGGACTTACTCAGCTCCTTGAAAGTGAGTATGGAAGACATCACAGGTTTTTTATTACCTTCTTAGAAGGTTGTGTTTAATAAAATGAGAAAGAGTGGACAAATGATCTCGTACTTCCATTAGTACAGATATTCCACAGTCAGTGCTCGCTCTGATTACCCAAGCTAACCGTGCTGTCTCATCTACCGGAGCAAACAGTCTGGTCACATTGCCAAAGGAATGCTTAATACTAATTATACACGTGTGAAGAACCTGCTAAATTTAGGCATTAAGTGTAATATAGACATGCAACATAGAGAGATCATCACTTCTAGAAGTAATTTCTGTACCCCTGCTTTCCTTTAAAAATCATAGGCAGAAGTGAGCAGGAAGCAATAACACATAATGAAGGGAAAACAAGCATCGATGTTCGTGCAGGTCACTCAAAGTGACATTGTAAGGACATTTGCTCTTGATATTTTTAGTGGCCTCTTTATATGTGCTTTACTTTCTCCCTTAGTAAAGAAAAAAAACTGAAGCGAGTGGTTCATGCAAAGATAGTTTCAATGAGAGGTCCAGCCCAAGATATCACCTCTGCCCCAGCCTTCTTATGTGAAGGGAAAGTCAGGATTAGAGGCTTGGGGGCAGGATTCAGAAGCTGGCCCCATGGGCTTTCACAGTGCCCTTTGACAGCAGTGTTCACAGGCAGTCACCATCCGTCAGCCCCCCGTGAGTGCTGCTTCTAGATTTAGCTGCTTCGCTGCTACGGACATCCAGTCAGTCTGCTGCTGCCCCCCTTGCTCTCGTCCTCGTGTTTGCTGGTTGTGCTCACCTTGACCACCTTTCTGTCACGCAGACCCACACATTCCTGCACATAATCACCCAGTCGTGCCTGACGCTCAGCAGGATAGAGGATGGCACCCACGGCCCCACCGTGGAGGCTTGCAACGGGAGCCCCTTGCAAACCTGGATGCTAAGGAACTACACAAGGCTCGAAGTCTTTAGAAACATTTTCTACAGCCCCACTGACTATTTCCTTTAACAACCCGTTGGAGGTTGGTATCCAAACACAACATCTAATGCAAATATATCCAAGCATAACATGTACATCAAATATAACATCTGGTGATTTAAACTATTTGCAGAAGAATGCTTTTCCATCTTCTGCCTATTTAATTCAACTGAATTCTGTTCTTGTTTCCAGAGATATGTGTATGTGTATATATAATAGTGTATACATTTAGTGTTAGTTATTAATTATAACTGCTTTTAGATTATTTTAGCAGCCTTGAGCTATCTCCGTGATCTGTGTGTGTGGCCATCATTGTTACTGTTTGCGATAGCTGAGGGTTTGATCCCCATTCCAAGACGTACAAATAATGCCAACTGCATGATATTTCTGAGACACATTCATTTTGAAAATTCCCAATTTTAGGTAACCCTCTTCTAGAGATATTAGTGTTGATCAGCAGACAATTCCAAAACATGAACGAGTCGAGGAGTCAAAATACCATGCCAGCCTCTGGTTTGCTTTCCTGGGTGGTTTTGCTGATGTACACACATCATAACGGGGCGCAGTGGGACAGCACAGCTTCAGAGTGCAGGTGGGGGCTGCTTTTCTCACCTCAAACTATGCTGCCTCCACGTCTGAGTGCATCCCATTGAAACCAGAGTGCGTGTTGCTCTCCTCATGGGCATCTGAACGGCTCTACAGCCAGCTCCGCATCCGTGCATGTGGCCTCATGGTGGAGTAAAATAAGAATTCAGGGCTGGCTTCTGTGAGTATCATACTGCCTAGTAATTAATTGTTTCCCAAGCAAACGAGACCTTTTTTGTAATAGCACAAATAATGATAGAACACAGAAGGAAAAAAAAATATGAGACAGTTGAAAGTCCCAATGATATGGTAGCCTAGCATGAAATTATGCGCTGAATAGAAGGGAACAGCTGATGGAGGCAGCAGCAGCATTTTTAGCCTCGCTTGCGTTTCTGGTTATAGTGGAAAATGATAGCAGTTTAATTGCACTTAAAACAATATAAGTGAAGAATCAGTGATGCTTTGAGCAGTGCTATTTAGTAAACAAGCTACTTCGGTTAGCACTGCTAATTCTTTCCTCTCGTAATTAGAGCAGAATGCCTTATATTCATCACTGGGTGCACGGCAAATGGCCCCTCGATGATTTCTTACGGTGTCTGTAGGCTTTTCTTGGAGAACTGTGTAATAGTTTGCTTTAAACTGACGAGCCAGTCTCTGGGGACGAGCTGGGGAAAGAATATCCATAACAGACATGAAGAGTGTTAATATATGACGTGTCGGTGCAGTAGGAGTGGCAGTGTGGAATTGCACACCGCGACAGCCCAGGTATGTGTGTGGGTAAGAAACCTGCCTCGGCTGGTGGCAGGATGTGTGTGTGCATCGCCCTGCAGTTTGATTGGAACACCAGACGAGGCTTATTATCAGTGAGACTGCATCAGAGCGAGCTGTTTCTGAGCTGACCCCGTGTGCATGACTCGAGGTAGGGGCGCAGTGTCTGTGCTCTCCGAGAGACGGCTCCGACAGCGCCCTGCAGCTCGGGAGAATCAGGCAATGCGATGCAGTGCTACTTCAGGTAGGGTAGTTTGTCCCTTTTTACAAGCCATGGAAGAACGTGGTCCATAAAACCCCGTGGGGCTGCAGAGCTGCTGCAGGACCTGCCACACGTGGGGCAGCATCTCCTTAGCAAGCAGTGCCAAAACTGGGGCAGCTCGGGGCCAGGTCCAGGTGGAGCTGCCGATGGCACCGTGCGAGCTGGGGCTCTGCTGGGGTGGGAGCATGGCTGTGGGCACCGTCCTTGCAGGGCACAACCTTGGTTTTCTGAACCAGGGGCAGCAGCAAGCAGATGGTTGCTGTAGAAGTGTTGAATCCATACTGAGCGTGCAAGACAGGCGGTGGGTGAGCGCGCATCGTGCAGCTGCTGGGCTGTGCAGGGCGTGCTTGGGGAAGCCCTGCTGCGAGCCGTGCCCTGATCTCCAGCACGGGGAGCAGGGGACATGGTGTCCCCATTCCTATGGTGGCAGCATGACACGGGGCATTGCCATGGGGAGCCGGTGAGGCATGTTCGACCACTTCCAGCACGGGGCGAGCATCAGCTCCAGCCCTGCATGGAGCTGTCTGCAGCACTGCTCTCCCCAAGGCTTCTGTGTGGTTTCCACATGTGAATCACACTGCTGTCACAGAGGGGCAGCTGCTGACACACGTATTTGTACAGGTGCATGGGCAAGTCTGCGTGTAATGTGGTTATAAATTTTTTTTTTTTTTTTTTTCTGGAACTGAAGGGCCTTTTAGAAAACAAATGCATTAATAGCAGTAAATGAGTAACTGCAAAGCTTCGTGCCAAAGGTGCCTGAGGTACTGGGATTTTGTGTGCAAAACCCCAGATCAGCCCCAGAACAGGGACGGAGAGAACACCAGCTCCTTGGTTGCCAATGTGCCTGCCCAGTTTTGTCAAAGTCCCCAACTTTACGCTCAGCTTCCCTCGAACTCTTCATGTATGTCCTCCCAGTGCTTTGGAGCAGAACATTGTTTCTGCCAAATAGGTTCAATTTCCTATTGTCCCCTTCTGCCTCTCCCACTGCCCAGAAACATAGTGTCATGTAGAAAAAAATAAATAAACGGAAGGGACAAGTGTCTGAAAGAAAAAAGAATATATTGAAAATGGAAATGTTTTCACCTGTATGCTACTGTTAACATAATTCTAAGCAAATTTAAGTTTGATTTAGTTTTCCATCAGCAATTATTTCTGCACTAGCAGTGCGCTGGCCTGAAATGCGTGCATGTTTGGGTTGTCGGAGCCTAAATCCCTTAACCCAAACCACTGTTGCTTTGAATTAATACTTGCTTGCACTTACTTTTGTATTTTTCTGTTGCATTTATTTGTTTCTGGGGTCAGCAGCGGCACTCAGTCCCCAGGCTTGACCACTCGAGAGAAGGTGAGCGGGGTACCCCTCGGGGCAGCAGGGGGCACGTAGGGGTCTCAGAGCTTTGTGAGTGGTGTAGCGGGGATGGGGCAGGGATGAGTGCTCGTCTCGTGGCTTGTGTAGTGCCTAGAGTAGGACTCGCACAGCTCACAAATCCCTTCTCAGCAGTAATGATGGTGCTGTCGCACCATCAGTAATGAAGTAATGAACAAACAGTAATGAAGGCTCTCGCTCTTCTCTGTTGCAGAAGCTCACCCTGAGGCACGTCAACAGCAACCAGTGTCTGGACGAGCCGTCGGAGGAGGACAAGATGGTGCCCACCATGCGGGAGTGCGCCGGGAGCCGATCCCAGCAGTGGCTGCTGCGCAACATGACCCTGGGCGCCTGACCGGCCCGCCAGGGCTCTCCTCCTCCCCTCCTCCTGGCCAGAACCGAGTCCCCAGGTGGGCTTTCCTGGGGGTGGCGGGCCTCCACGTGCCCCTTTGGAACCCGTGACTGTTCGAAAGAAGCACGTGGGAGCCTGTGAGTGGCGGGACTTGTGGAGTTCTCGACGCAAGCGCGCTCAGAAATGTTGCGAGGGAAACCTTGATGAACCTTTGTCAAAGAGGTGGGGAGGGAGGGTGTCTCCTGTGCGTGTCGGACACCGTGGCACAGTGTAAAATGCCTTACGAAGCTCACTGGCACTGGGAAGGATTCTGTCAGAGGCTTTATGGACTCTGTGTTTGGGCACTGGTCTGGGTTTGCTGTTCAGAGCTCGGTGGAGCGCTGCTCTGGAAGGGCGGCAGGGTCACCGTGCAGAGTGAGTGTTTGGTGCCTGGAAAACGTGGAATCCTGGCACACAGTGCTTGGAAAAGCAGCAAAACTGAGCAAAGAGTGCATCCAGAAACTGAAATTAAGTGAAACAACCGAAGAGACATTGGAACAATGCTAAGGAGGAGTGATGTGACTTGGCAACTCAGCTCGGTGCAAACTGAGATCGCCGCAGTGGGACCACAAATGGCTGGGGCCCCACACCTGGGAAGCTTCAGGGGGCTCTGCTGCCTCAGTGGCAGTAGCAAAAACTGGCCCTCTCAGAGGAAAAAAAAAAAAGGGTGTTTGGCTGAAACCTGCCTGCAGCTGCTACCTTCGAGCATTACGTACCTGCATCCCGTGTGAAACACCCCAGAGCGCTCAGCCGGGGACCCCGAGCCCAGCGGGCAGGACTGAGGGTCGGGTCCCAGCTCTGGCTCCGACAGAGATGGCAGATGCTTATTTATATTTTTTAAAAAATTGTGGCTTAATCCTCTTGTTTCATTAGCGTGGTTATTAAGAACATGCTGGTGACACGCAGTCGTGTTGGAGGCACCACAGGAGCTGATGCCAGCCCGTGGCCAGGTATGGGGAAGTGTCCCGTCGTCTTGGTGGTGGTTCTGTTGGCCATGGCAGCAGAGATTTAGATCGTTATGGATTAATGTTCTCATATGTAGGTATTACAAATCCATGGGGCATCCATATTTTCTTGATACCTGTCATTAAATGAAAATTTGAAGCCTATTGAATTTGAAAAGTGATTGCTGTGCATGCACGGGAGCTCACAGGCCAACTCAGATGGGAGGCTTATCCCATCCAGCCTCCCTGCTCAGAGCAGGGTCAAGCACCTCCAATTCCCATCTTAAAATCCCCCCCCCCCAAATACACAACAGGGCTTAAAAGCTAGCAAAACAGAAGACTATAATCTTGCTTCATAGGAAGAGCATCACAGACAAATGTAAACACCAACCTCCGTGCAGAAGTTTGCTTTAAATTTCCATCTCCATCTCCTTCCAAAGGGCTGTTACCAGGCGTGCAGCCACTGGGGCTGGCAGAGGATATACCCAGCCCCAGGGCTTTTCCTTGCCATTGCAGAAACAAGAGTTTTGGGAGGTTCTGCAGCACCCGGGAGCATTAGGGAGCACACTCAGTGGTGCAGGCTCTGCTGGCAACCCCCAGGATTTCCGAGGAAGCTCCCCCAGCTGCACATGGCCACAGCCACAAAGCCTCTGGCACTGCCACCATTGGGTCTAGAGCTTTGCTTGGCATCGCTGCTGGGAGGCGAGGAGAGGTGCAGCCAGTCTGCAGCTGCCTAGGCTGGGGGTGCAACCCAACCACGGTTGAAGAAAAGAGTATTTTTCTCCTTAGAATTACTACAAAGGCTGATGCAGAGTGTGTGCGCCCTTGGCTAAGTGCAGTCACTTTGTTAGTCTGAGTGCAGCCGGCGTATCCATGGATCTGTGGCTGGACTGCTGTGCACTGGCTGGAGAAAAGTAGAAGGGAAATATGGATTTGTTCTATCTGACCAGCTTGTGAGCAAGTACCCCTGCTCCTGACAATTGCAGTGGTGTTGCTGCAAGCCTTCAGCACGCTGGCAGGGTGGCCGGCGTCTGGCATTAAGCTCAGACCTAGGAAAAAGCACCAAAGCACCTGCCTAATTCAGTCACAGCGAGTATTTCCATCGGCTTCGAGGGATTGAATCATGGATCTACCTCCTTTGTGCGAATGCAGAAACCCTGGAAGCCCTTCCAGGAGAGTGTCCTGTAAAGCTTGTTGTGCAGAACGAGGTGGTGGTGGTGTGCGGCACCTTAAATGCTGATACAGCGTCAGGGATGACAAATTACATGATTTAATGAATGAATGTAAGTTACTGAGCACTTGGACCCAGTCCTTCCTCCAACCACTAAATTCCTGCATTACCGTGGCAAAAAAATTTGGCTAAAATCATTTGAAATTTTTCCTTTGGTTGCCTCTCAGTGTCTGAGGTGCAAAGGGAAGCATTCAGAGCCACAAACCATGTCTGAAAAGCACTGATCTGTGTTTGGTTCCCCACTTATAAAATGTCTCAGAAAGGTGTTGGGAGGACTGGTTTCTATTTGCACAAAGTGTTTGAAATGAAGAGAACTCTCCAGATACTAAATATGATTATTTATTGTTTTCACTGGAAAAAATGCTTCTGGTTCTCGTATTTTTTGAGAATTGCTTTGATGAAATGAGCCGGCCGTAATGCAAGGTGGCATCAGCAAGGGAAACATTTAGAAGAGCAAGGTGAGCCATAAGCACTGCATGCAGCAGGAGTTTTGTTTGTGTCCCAGTGCCAGAGGTAGGAGAAACCAGGGACAGCCGAGAGCTGAAACAGCGAGGTGTTTTGAGCAGTCATGGGTGAGTTTCCTGCAAACATGTATTTCCCAGCCACAAGAAGGATTTCTTTCTTCCTTACGCTCTAATAGGAAGAGTGCTTTGAAGAAAAACTGTGTACTTGGATGTCAAATTGTATGTTCTGATTTTTTTATTTGCACCTTCTGGCTGCATCTCCCGTGGGTGCTGGGCAGAGCCTCCCCCAGGCAGCTGAGTCTGGGTTCTGCTCAGAGCTGAACACTGCCCAGTTTGCCCATTTTGAACAGTCTGGGAGCCAAAAAGGAGCTCACGAGCACTGCTGAACACCACGACATGCTGTGCTGTGCTGTGCTGTGCCAGCTTGCTGGAGACCTGCCCTGACCGTGAGGGCTCTGGGGTTGTCCCCACAACCCCAAGCCCCCGGTGCCGTCCCCGCAGGACACGCTGCACCCCCAAAGTGTGTCTGGTTTGCTGCCAGCACGAGCTGCCGCCGGGTCTGCTGGTGTTGGATGGGCACCTGCAGTGTGTCTTCACTCGCTTGCGTGGCTTCCATGCCAGCGCTGCTTTCCCAACGTTTGGTAACAACTCAAGCACCACCGCTCCGGTACGTTGTCACCCCCATTTATTCTTTTCCCCCAACAGCACGCACTCGGGCCAGCTTGGCCGGGGGTCCCCTGGAAGACCTGAGGCACGCAGTCACCTGAGGAAGGTGGGGATCGTGCCGGGCGTTTGGTCAAGAGAGAAGACCGAGGGACAGGGGGCGGCTTTGGGGACCTGCTTGCGAGTGCTCCTGATGAAGTGCTAGGAACATAAAATTTAAATTTGTAAAAGTAGATTGTGGATAAATAATTGCACATTTTAAATGTTGTAATGGTTATTAAATGGTCTACTGGTACTCTTTGCTGTACATTTAAATATTTATACATTTTTGTAGAATTAAAATATACTGGTTTAGTTTTCTTCTGGTGCCTTCATTTTTTCTAGATGCACTTAGTTGTTACGTGGTCAAGTGTTACCATCTGCTAAAAATTAGACTTCCAGTGCTAAAAATCAGACTTTCCTGTTTCCACATCCCCTGTTCCCATGTGCAGCTTTGGAAATTGTCAGGAGAGCCATTCCCATTCCCATTCCCATTCCCATCCCCACCCCGGTGAGCGCTGGGAGGTGAAGGCAGGAGCGGTGCGGCTGGGCACGTCGGTGTGGTCGTGTTCAGCAGCTCCTCAGGTCTTTCAGCTTGTTTTCCTCAGCTCCTCAGGGTTTTCTTTCCTTCAGTTACGTCTTGAATCCTGAAACGGGTAAGTTGCGGTAAGAAGGGGGGAGAGGGTCTGTTTTGAAATTAAGGATTTGTAAATGTAAATGAAAATTAATCCTCAGGAGACTGAGAGGCAGAGATCAGGTCATAGCATCAGTGCTGCCAGAGTGATTCCTGAGAAATGTGATCACAAATGATAACACAGGTATCGAGTCATTTCAGATTTTACTGTTAATTTCAATTCCGTGACTAAATCAAACCTTTTTGGCATTAACCGAATGAAAAGTTAAGGAAAGTGATAGAATGTTAAAACTGATATATTAAGGAGCCTTCTTCTGCATTACTGTAGAGGTACTGACAAAGAAATGATGGAGAAAAATATTTTTTATAGTAGCACTTTTAGACGAGTTTGTTGATTCCTCCATCTACCCGTTGCAGTGCATTTTGATGAACCAATTGACAAAAGTGCTCCCAAGTTAATGGCCCGTTTAACCAGATGATGTCCTTCCAAATGTTGCTTATGCAACTACAGAGAAAAAAAAAAAATTAAATCCTTTCTAGCAGGGTTTACCTGCTTCAGGGTTTTCTAAACCTAAAATGATCCAGATTGTCTGTGGAGAAATCTGTATTTGTGTATTTGTTTGTGTTGAGCCGGAGTTTATATAAAACATCCATCGCATATACGCCATTAAAAACTGTCAAGTTACTACTCTGATTATTAAACTATCTTGCAAAGATGCAATTAACTGTAGAGCTCGTTAATTATAGTATGTGAATCATTTAGATGAATCATAAAATAATCTATTTGTGAGGAATGAATGCAGACATAGAGGTATGCTTCTTTTTTGCATTTCTCAGAAATGTTAACAGCTAGGGCTGATTATGGAGCTAAAATTACAGTGAGGGAAACAACCTACGTCTGAATTCCCTTAAAACCTGTCCGCGTTTTTCTCCCTTCTTTTGTGGTACATTTAGGAGTTTAATGGAGACAAAAACTTCCTGTGGATCAGGCCCTTAAGCAATCACTGTGAGTTAAACACATGAGAAATAATTTAAACGCAACTCTTCAGTGGGCTAAAACTTCAAGTTCAAACCTGAATTTGAACCTGTTTTTGCAGCAGAAGGAGGTAGGATCTGCCCTGAAATCCATACCCATGCAGCTTGCAAACCGGTGGGATGGCATGATACAAACTTGGGCTCTGCATCTGTAAATTCAGCTTGTAAATATTCAGCTTTTTTATTATTATTATTTATTTTATTTGTAATTAGACTGTCATGCTGCAAGTCTGCAAACAAAACATCTCACATGCATAGTCCTAATCTATACCCCCAGCATGTGCAGCCCCATACTGCTAGAATGGCATAGCTAAAATTGTGTTTCTGTGCTGAAATGAAGCAATTGCAGTTAGCAAATGGATGTAGGCAGAGCAGTGCAAGAGAGGTAAGGATGGTCTTGGCAACTTCAAACCAAACCAAGTACAAACCTCTGAGCCTCGCTGGAAGTTGGCAGCGATAAAGCTTCTGTTCCTGTTCCTGTTCCTGTGGGACAAACGTTGAGATTCTCGGCAATGGAAACTCGATTTGAAGAATCCATTTTATTTCCTTTTACAAAAAGTTTGTTTTCTCTTTTTATTTGTTTCCCAGTCATTCCCCTTCCAGTGCATACAAGGCAGTGTTCATTACGGTTAGGTTCAGCTTTGAATTAAACAGCTAAGGACCAAATAAAGCTTCCTGTGCTTAAGCAAATCACCCTCCTGTGTGGGTCGTGTGTTTTCACTGACACCCAGTGCCACAGACGGGTGTTCCTGAGTAAATGTGCACCTCTGACCCTTCCCCTGGGATCACAAACCACAGCCTGTACACGGGGAGGGTAGGTGGGTACTGACTGCTGGATGCTGGACAGGACAAGGGCCACTCCAACGGGGGCTGTATGGGACACCCCGAGGCAGAGGCAGTGTGCTAAGGGAGCTGTCCCATACAGATGTGCCTCTTCTGGCCACAAGCACCAAAAGAAGTACGTGAGTGCTGGGTTTGGTCCTGCACATCCAGCACAATTCATCTGTGTGAAGGCCCTCAGCATTGAAGAGGAGCCACGCAGTTCATTTCTGCTGCTACGTGCTAATACTGCCCTCATGGGCTGCCAGGTAAAACAAAATTTCTGTCCCCTTCTTACCTTTTCTGGACAACTCTGGAGCATCTTGCCGCAGCAGTTATTCAACTCTGTGTATTCAAGTCCATGAAGTGCTGGGAGGAAAAGAAAAACAAACACAAAGAGGATTTCAGCTTCCAGCCCTGCGTTGCAAATAAACTCCAGCTGTAGGCCAGGCTGGAGCTGCGGGCTGTGCCCTGAGCGTGTTAGGGCTCTGCTTGGGTGCACGCAGTGCTGAGCACCGGGCTGATGCTTATGGAAATATCAGAGCACAAGGTGGCTGCTGTGTCTTTGGGTGCTTCAGTCTTAAGGTTTTTTAAGATGTTAGAGTCTGATCTTTGAAACTCTGAAAGAGTTTCCTTCAATCCTTCTTGCACACCAGGCTTTAGGACAGTGCTGTCACCCACGCCTTGCCCAGTAGGGCAGCAGGAAGGCATCACACCGATAACCCCAGCACACTGAGGGTGAACCACACACAGGGCATTGCAAGGTAAGAGTTTAAGTTATCCATGGAAACACAGATAATGTAGATCGATATGGAGCAGGCTGGTCGGCAAATAGCACAGGGTGACATCTGGGCACCCCGACCGTGAGCACCCTCCCGTTGGTGTGCAAGGGGAGCACAGCTCGTGGCTTACGGGCACAGGGGAGGAGGTTTGGCAGGTCAATAAAGCCAACAGGTTTGCTCGTTTGTGTGACGTTCCCCAGCATAATCAATGTTTCTGGTTCCCTCCTACGAAACCAGAACTGCCAATTCTGTCTTCCTTTATTGATTGATTGGGAAAAAAAGAAAAAAGGAAAAAAAAGAAAAAAAGGCAGCTTGTTGCACAAAGATCTATTTCCCAACAAAACCCCGCTGTGCTCACGTCCTGCCCGGGTTATCTGTAACCAAAGGCACTGCTGCAGAATTGCTGTTGTACTGCATCGGTCTGAGCGATAAAGCAGCGAGAGAGCAGGCTCTGAAGCCGAGCATTTGATACAGGGAGAAGGAGCAAAGGTTTCTGACACTCAGCTTGCAAACTGATCTATCTCCCACGCAAGTCTGGGGGCAGCCCATTGCCCTCTGCTCCTTGCCAAACACACTTTATACAGTTTATACCCACAGACATTGCAGCAAGTCATTGATTTAAAGCCTGAGCGTCTCGGGTTAGGTGCAATCCTTTCTGTGACTCTAAAGAAACAGCAACAGGAAGGTAAATTGAATCCTCTGATAGCTGCGTGCAGAGCTGGGGGTCCCTGGGGGGAGAGGGGAAGGGAGGGTCTGCTGGGGAGACCGCTGTGCACAAGGAGCTCACCCCCCTGCCCAATACCTTGTGGCATTGTCCCTTCGGACCCAAAGTGTGCCAACAGGGATGTTAAACAGTTGCTTAAAGATAATAGCAAGCTCTCTTATTAGCCTGCATTAATGATCCTCATGATGCCCCAGCCAGGCACCTCGCTCGGGGTCAGGAGCGCAGCTCCGCTCTGCCTCCAGCACGAGGAGAAACCTTAAAAATGCAGGGCCTCGACCCCAGGCCCCTCTGCGGAAGTGGAGCTTGATTTGTTTTTACCAAGTTGCTGTTGTTCCCTAAGGAGCTGTAGTTGTGATTTGTTTTACACATCTCGTTTGGAAACGAAGATCATTTGCCTTTCATTTGCTTTGCAAAGCTGCAGCGTCCTGCAGCTGCGCGCCTGCATGCGAAGTTCTCGCTGCCAGCAGCTGGAGCTGCAGGAGTCACGAGCCTGCCAAATGGGCACTGCACAACTGCTTCACTGCATTTGTGAGTCCTGTCTCTGCTCCCCCACACATTAGGAGATTTTCCTGAAAAATGCAGTGTCTGGCTCTCCGCAGTGTCTTGTAGCTGAATATCGTCATCAGATGCCAGAGCGGGATGCTCCAAAGAAGCTGCGGCCCCAGGTTTTATCTCTGCCGAAATTATTGCTATCCAAAACTGTGAAGATAACTTTTTGTATGGTCTATAACTAAGAGCATACTTTGTTTTGTTTACTTCTTATTCTAATTCTGAGAGAGAAAAAATCAGAAGCAGCAGTGCTGCTGGTCTGCATTGGTGTTTCCTCAGGGCAGCCCTTAGAGGAGGTCACCACGGCACTGCCTGGGGGCAGAGGAGAAGCTGATGCTACTTTTCTTTGCAACAAAAGAAAATTTCAGATGGCCCTGTTCTGAGTGGCTGGTGATAGAACTGAAGGAAAGAAGTAACAGCGATCCTAGGTTCAAGGGTCACACTTGACAAGGAGTCACCAAAACGGTAGTGTTAAATTAAACTGGGATGCCAATGGAGAATGATCAGGGAAACAGGAGATGGTAAACGTAAGTATTTATGGATCCAAATATGAAAATGTTAGCTTGCTGCAGGAATTTTGGCCAGTCAATTAATATGAAGTTATTCCTGAAGCTTGAAGTTTACCAACTCTTTGGGCACCCTGGTCTTAGAGGAGAGTTTACTTCTGTGGAGTAAAGAGAGTGCAGACAAAAACCCTCTTTTACTGGCAAAGTGCTTTGCTCCCTTCTTTGCACTGGCTGGGCATACATAAGCAGATACATTAGAAAGCAATGTAGAGATAAGAGGGGAAAAAAAAATGTGCAAAGGAGATGATAGGGTTGGAAAGTGCTTTGTAGTGTTTAACATTTCTAAAAATACAAAATCTGTAGAATGGAATCATCTTCTGGCAAAATTTATAGAAAGGCTTTGAGAGCTGGATTGGGAAAATATACAGTGGGGAGCCTCTGCATTTGCAAAGCAGATGAACTGCATAACTTCACAGAGCTTTCTGTGTCGGATAAATGTGCATGTAGGGGTCTATACTATATACGTGTGTATGTATATACACATTAGTATATGTATGAATGTTTATTTCATTGATGCTATTTTTCAGCAGATTGTGATGGTCCTGTTGCAGTTTGCTCCAGGCTTGACGTAGGAGATTGTCAGAGCAGGAGACGGGTGCTCCTCACAATTAGCTACCTTCTCTGCTGTTACCAGCAAAAGAGGAGAGCTCAAGGTATCAGCCCATTGTTAGGATTATCGAGTTTGTTTTGAGATTTTTTAAATCTCTTCTATTTTACCTGTAAAGTATAAAGAAGTGATTATGATGGCTAATTAGTTAGGATTAGTAACATGCTCATTAACCTCTTAATCCCTACGATATTGCTTAATGAAGACTATTAACAGATTTATATCCCTGTAAACTGCAGCTGCTTTGTATGTGGAATATATTGGAAAGCAATGTTCAGGTGAAATCCTGTTTTCAGAGGGATCCTTTACCTAAACTTACAAAATCTGTGGGTTTTGTCTGTATGTGTGTAGGGGTCTGTCCCACAGGTGAGGGACCCATCTCATCACTCCTGGCAGCATTTTGGCAGATGCAGAGCAGGCTTGTAGGGTGCTGCTGGCAAGCATTTCATTCCTCAAGATGCAGAACTGGACTTGAAAAGCTTTTTATTCCCTCTTCTGGAACATTTTCTATTCTTAAGATCAACTGGCTCGTGTACGAGCAATAGAAATATCAGGTCGTGACTGCCTTGCTTTTAATCGAAACTGGGTGTGGAGGAATGGAAATTTATTTCTGTTACAAAATCCCAGGAACCGTAGTGTGAACTGTGCGTTTCTAAAAAACATTTGAGATGTGAGGAAAATGTATTTTAAATCATATGGTTTTGAAGCATAGTAAAAAATTCGTGGCATTTTGTAGGTGCAAAGGCAGAAAGGAAGGCAGGATTTATATTCCATACATATAAAAGTAGGTAACGACTGTTTTTGAAAGCCCTGAAGTTATGAGCACAAAATGAGCTAACAAAGCATGCATTGCCTGTATTGCCTGCCTTCTACTCTTGTGCTTTAGTGCTTGCTCTTAATTTTAAACTACAAGGGAAAAAAAAAAAAAAAAAAGAAACCTCTGCTACTTGAGCTTTTCATTTTCGTAGTGGCTATAAGAAATTATTCAGCCAACATCTCAGAAATCCTGCCTGAGAGAGCAGGATTACCTCTCTGTGGGTGAGAGGTAAGGAACCTGCCACACAGTGCCGATGCTGGTGCACAAGCTGTATTTCTTCTAAAAGCTACCAGTTACAGCTCATCTAATGCCATGTATTCTGGGTATCTGTATAACTATTGATCATCCCTAGGAATCAGTTGGTTTTTTTCCACCTTAATGAATTCTGTTTCACTGATTACACCCTTTGTTCTGCCCTGGGTCAGGGAACATGGCCTATAAGTTATGATTAAGTAAAATGGGCCAGATAAAGATAACAATTTGTGAAAGTGATGCTAGTCTTTACGGGGATCCCTACATGCCTGCATTTAGTGCTGCAGATGGGGCGATTGCCCTGCTCCCCTTCTCCTGAGTCTGCTGCTGGGGGCTGGGGGCTGCTCTGGCCTCTCCACCCCCTGCATCGGTGGGGTTTCACGGTGGTCTCCCCTGAAAGACATGGACAAGCCCCCAGGCAGGTGGGTGCCGTCAGCCTGAGTTTAACGAGGTCAGTGGTAACGATCCTTAATGGCAAAGTCAGCAGGAAGTTATATGGGAAGGGTCGAAGCGTGTGTGGTTGCACCAATAAACCTCTCAGGCAAATAAGATCAGACCCAGGCTGTTTTCCAGGCTGTTGGTCACTTTTATCTCTTCTTTGTACCTCTGCCAATGCTGTAAATGCTTCGGAGAGAGGAAAAGCCCCGTACTGCTTCAGCGCTCAGACAGGGCGCTGCGCTCCTCCGGCCTGCTGCCGGGTTCAGCAGGCAAAGCTCAGCATGGGTTCACCTTTTTAACTCATCACACCTACACCAAGGTGTTGTGGGCTGGACCCACACCTCATTTTCAGTAATTCGGTATTTTTCTGGTAAAATAAATTCTCAGAACTTCCACGACATGAATTTCTGGGAAGAAAAAAAAAAAAAAAAAAAAAAAAAAAAAAGGATGCCTGCTCCAAAATGATCATAAGCACGGAGTAAACAGCCCTCTCCTTTGATGCACTTCTCATGTCTGAAGGGAATTAAACCACATGAAACAGAAACTTGATTAAAATCAACTACTGAGAATTGCGGGCATGCCTTGTTCTGAAATCTTTCTGTAAAAGTCACTGAAGTCATCGTGCTTAATAGCAGGAGCAAGGACTGGAGCTGGACGCAGAGAGGTTTCCCCCGTGAGAGAACAAATGGGACCAGCAGAGCACGGGCAGAGGGCAGCGAAGGTGTCTCCATCCTGCAACACCAAGGGCAGTCCGCAAGGGACCTGCAGCAGATTTTAGCTCAGGTTTTTGGAGCTGCATGGGTTTATTTTCCCTTCCCTGGCTGAGTGATTGTCGCTCTGGGAGATCTTGTTTGGGGAATAAATTCAGCACTTTGCTAACCTCACAAATAAGCAAGCAGCCTGGCTGGCAGCCGTGCGAGGCAGGGAAGGTAAGAGTGGGCTCGGCAGGGTGGATTGCAGGCTCTCATTTTCCCCCGTTTTGTCGCAACATCTCATTTACTGCATGGGTGCCTGAGGATGCATTTAGCTGTTGGGATATTCACAGAAGGCAAAGAGAAAAAACACAGGAGAACGCTGCCAATTTGTGTGCTGCATATCCAGATGCTAATGGTTATGTTTCCTACAGTCCTGATGGTCCAGCAATGCAGAGCATGGAGCTGACACCAGCCACTATTTCTAGTAGAGCTGCAGGGGATCGGTCAGGGTGTGGGGAAGGAGCTATGGGCCCAGAGCTGAGCATTAGCAGGAGAGAAGATGCTCAGTAATTCATGGCTGAGCTCTGACGCTGTGCAATGCAGAGCAAAACTGCTCCATTGCTCCTGCTCGGACTCCGAGCCCCCTGGAACAAACCCAGGCATCTGCTCAACCAAGGCTTGCATGGTTTATGGGTCATTTTCCTACAAAATATCCATTTTACATTTGATTTGCTGTCTCTAGGTGCCGTGGCGGTGCCTCCGGAGGTGGGGCAGCTGCTGGTGCCCCAGCTGGAGCCGCCGTGCTGGGGGACTGTGGTTGTGTGTTCCCTCCAGTGCTTATGCTTTGCTGTGCTTCCTGACCTCCCTGGAGAGGACAGGGGACGTGCCTGGTAATTAATCTAGCCAATTATATCAGAAATCAGAGAAAGAAATTGAAAGAGCCAAGTGAAGTTGAGCAGAATTTATCCTTTTTAACATGCGACCTCTGGTTACAATAGAACAGTCCTTTATGGGCCTGGGATCCTTTAACTATTCCTGACAGGAGTCAGAGCATTAATGATACCATGTATTTATATATTTTGTGATGTTTTATAAACACTACTGTTATTCACTGGGATTTATTTTGGAGGTCAGACTGAAGGAACCCCAAAAGCTGAGGGGCTTGGCTGCTGCAGCAGCTGCAAGTGAGCTGCTTGGCTTTAAAGAAATTCAGATATCAGCAGGCTTATGCACAGTGCATGCTGACATCCCTAGCCATGGCTGGTAAATCACTTAGTGGGGCGAAGGGCCACTAAGGTTGATGTTAAGTCTGCACAACCCAGGTTTAGAAAAACAACGCCATTGCGGCACAGCAGCGTGCTGATTGCGTGCCCTGACTCTTATTTTCTGGTGTTCACCTTGCAGTTGTTTGCTGTGCATTTCGGCCTGTGTTTAGGGCACTGTTTCAGGCGAGGCGAGCTCGTTGTGCCATGGGGCAGGCTCAGCAAGGCGCTGTAGGGTGGGGGGTACCTGCCCCGTGTCCTCTCCTTGACCGAAGGGGGTTGAGGAGGAAGCAGCTCCTCACTTAGAGAATGTTGGTGCTTCACAGTAAAGTCTGCTCAGTCTTGGAGGCGAGCTCATTTATTTCAGTCGTGTTCCTCTAAATGTTTCTTACGGAAAGTGCTGTCTCAGCATATCCAAAATTATTCTTGCAACACATTGATACAATTCAGATGTTATCCCCCTCATTACGCATTATCTGTGGAGATTGGGCATGCAAGCTTTTTTAAACATTATTTTATTTTATTTATTTTTTTCCACAGTGTTTGCAGGTGATTTTGAGATCGTCCAAAGCTCTGCAGCCCCTGTATCCGTGTGTCTGTATGGACCTTCCTGCAGAACAGGGTTGCTCCTGCGCCTCACCCCGCCCAGGGGCTGCTCCTCCCTGAGGACAAGCTTTCTTCAAATTTCTTCTTATTTTTTTTCCTTTTTATTTTTATTTTTTCCTTCCTGCAAACTTTTCAAAGAAGCCTGACCCACAACTGGCTTCACATTCACTTCCCTCACAGGCTTCAGGAGCAAGTAAAACTTTCTTCCTTTCTTCTCTGCTAGTTTATTTAAGATGGGAAAGGAACAATTTCCAGGTCTGTCTGCGCTGACATTTCAAGCAGAAATAATTGGCTGTATTTTTAGCTGTCCACATCCCAGAAGAAACAGAACCAACCGCAAATTTTCGCAAGGTGTGAGTTTATTTAGGGGAGAATTAATGGCTTGAGACTTCAAATAAGAACCTCATAAAAGCCTACAGCTGACCTGAGGTCGACTCACCGGCATCGTAACTTTGAAAATACATTTCTAAGGGAAGCCAGGGAGTTGGAAACACAGACACTTTGTAGCCCACGTGAATCTTTTTGTTCTGTCAAATGTCACGGCTGCATCTTGCCCACTTTGGTGTTAGTGCTGGCAATTGAAGGGGACTGCAGGAGCTGAACGCCTGCAGCTGGCATGGGGTCATGACAAACAGGCAGAAAGAAGTCGCTGTAGTGCAGCACGGGTGTGAACGGGGCAGGTTCTGCTGCCGTGGAGGACACAAATTTTAGCCCTTAATTCAGGGAGTGGGTGTGCAGACAGCACCGTGCAGGGCAGAATGAATGGGAAGAACAGCAGACTAATTAAAACAATTGCAAATTGGTCTTTTCGGGAACTAAGAGTATTACAGCAGGACAACAGACTGTCAGGCTGACTTCTCCCCAGCGTATTTAAAAATGCAATTTAGAAGCAAGAAAAATGCCTTCAATTCTTACACCAAAATTCCGGGTTCTGCGTTGCAAATGAAGCGTGCACCCAAACGTGAGGGCTTTGCACAATCCCCCTAGAGCTCCCATGCCCTGAGGCCCCGTGCAGCGATCTGTACCCTGCAGCCTGGCGGGGACACGGGTGGCCCGGTGCTGCTGTGTGGTCAGGGAGGAGGCTGAAACCCCCATGGAGGTCTTGTGGCCATCCTTCATTTAATGGAGCACAAGCTCTCGTAACGCACTGTCCTTCATGTGGCTTTAACGTGTCCCAGTCATGTTCAATCTCATGCAGCAATGCTGCACAGTTTGCCTTTAGTTTCCCCCTTTCATTTCATTCCCTGTACAAGCTTTTGCTCCAAGACCAGAACAAGTTATTTTTTTTTTCCATTCCTGTCCTCACTGCAGTATGTTGAATTAACTGATTGATTTTTTATTATTTTTTTTTCCAGGATTTGGTGGTGACAAGTGGAAGCACTGAGACAGGGCAGAGAAGACAGCGCTGCAGCGGGCTGGGGGCTGGCCCCGTGGCTCAGGGTGCCCTCGGGGCTCTCCTCCCCAGTGGCCCCACACTGAAACAGAAGCCATGGAAAAACATGAAAACACTGAAATATGTGCTTTTGTGTGTTTGATTGATTTTTTCTTTCTCACATCTTCATAACAGGGTAACAGGGTTTTTTGTTTGTTTCTGGTCTTTGGTTTCTTTTGGGGGCTCTTTTTGGGATGCTGTTGGGTACTGTCTGCTCACCCTCAGAGCACCAGCACGTGGAGGTGTTCCCAAGGGTGTTTTGTGCCCATGGGGATTGCCTCGGCCAGTAAAATGTATGTGAAACCATACTGACTTATGCCAAAAAATAAAACGGTTTTAAAAATGTCAGGTAACTTATCTTCCCCAAGCAGAGGAATTGATTGGAAGGCGCAGGCAAACCATGGGGGGTGTAAAAATGGGGCACGTTTGAACCTTGAACATCCGAGCTTCCAGTAACTATGGTTACTTGTGATTTTGTACGTGAGTGCTTCATGGCTGGGAGAATCCCTGAATGGGAGATTTGTTCTGGATCCGTGGGGGCGTTTGCTGCACAGGCACGGGTTTTTATCACATCTTAGGGGAAGTAACGTCTGCGAGCTGACCTGCCGGAGACAAGGAGGATGCTTTGGCCAGCAAGAAGCTGGGAGTAACCAGTGCCAGAGGCCAGCACACAGACCCTCGGTGCTGCACCCCATGCCAAGGGCCATCGTGCAGCTCCCCCAGGACCGGCCATCCCCTCCTATGAACTCCTCATCCCAGCTTCCTGCAGCAACCACGTCTCGTTGGGCTTTATTGGAACACCAGAGAAAATGCTCGTAGGCTAATAGCACAGATGGGAAATTTAGAGCCCATTTGAATGCTTGTCTTCAGCTAATAACCACTTATTGTCTGCAGAAGAAAGATGTTTGCTGCCTTTCTGCTCTAACTGTTGATCTGAAACGAAGATGGATTTAATTTCTCAGCAACATAGCTGTATCTTTCTGCAATCAGCCTTTACCTGTCAATTTTGCTGAAGAGTTGCTCTAAAGTTGTGTGAGCTATAAGCATGTGCTGTGCTCTCTTTCTTTTCTAGAACTATTTTAGCCACTTTCCTTTTATTGTGCTGTTTTGGAGGTGATTATTCCTCTCCAGGTCTAGTACTTTGCCCTTCTTGTTACTGAATTATATATATATATATATATATATATATGTATTTAATTCCAAATTATTATCTCATTTTGTCAAAGCATTTTAAATTCTAGTTTTGTTCTCATTCTTCTTTCAGTGCCTCTGAGTTTGGTACTGTCTGCAGATTTAACAGCCCTGCTTCCAGCTTCATCCACGGCTAGACCAGGAGCCACTGGAGGCCGCTGCCCAAAGTCAGTTATTAATCCCTCCAGCCCAGCTCTAACCCCTGGGGGAGGCACCAGCTGCAGCTTCTCAAGAGCTTGCACAAAAGATATTGCACTTTTTACAGGAGGGATAACAATTCAAAACCCGTGATGCCTGTGAAGAATTCAGCTGGTGATAGCACGGCTGTGAGGGACGAGGGGGTTAAGCACGGTGTGTGGCAAGAGACGTGGGCTGGGTGGCGCTGTATGTGGTGCCCAGCGTGCAGAATTTGGTCCCGAAAGGAAGCAACAGATGCAGATGTAATCAGAAATACATCAACTTTCAAGCAGAATACAGAGTCTTGGCTGTTGGCTCTGTAAAACTTGCTGCTGATGAGCCAAATCTCTGATCTTTGTGCGTGTGCACACACACAGCTCCTCGCTTAGATTGAAAACTTACCTATTTTGTTGAGTTTTAGCCTTCCTGACCTGCTTTCAGGAAATCTCCCACACGCCCCAAATACATTATCATTGTTTGATATAGTCCTGCTGACATGATTACTCAGAACATCAAAGGCAGCCTGTCTTGTTAACTGAAAAAGAAATAAGCAGCTCGTTTGGAAAGCTGCCCCTGATCGGGGTGGGAGAGCACCACGTGAGAAAACCCCAAATTCATTTGTTTTGGGTTTTCCCTACTGACTAAATCCTTCAGCTCTGATCCCCCTAAAACACCCGTGTGCCTGCCCACAGTCCTCTGGTTGTGGCTGTGGAGAGGAGTGCGTCTGGCCACAGGTGAGTTGTGTTTTTCTGAAACCTGGCTCTTGGAGTGTGGCTGCAATACCCTGGTCTTCTGAATGGCTTTGGCAAGGGGTAGCATTGCTGCAGTTGTCTCCAGATGCATGAAAAATTTATTCTATGTGAGGAGTTCATAGGAGAGCAACGAAAGAAAAGGTGAAGGCAAAAATATAAACAGTAGAGCATAGGAGCCTGGAGAGATTTCATCTCAGAAAACGCAAACAGTGACAGATGGCACTGAGCTCCAGGACTTTCGTCTCACGGTAGGTGTGTGTACATACCTGGCCATATTTGCCTGCATTACAATTTTGGGAATGAACCCAGTCATTTTGCTGTGCTACAAGGACGTCAGCGATCCAAGCCTGACCAGCTTTTTGGTTTCACACTGGGAAAACATTACAGAAAAGCGTGATACCTGCAGGGCGTGTGGAGGAGGACCCGCAGCTGGGGGGTTTGTTTTGCTGTTCCAGGTGAAATGACGAGGTGGAAGGAGCAGCTTCTCTGGAGCAAACCGAGGAAGGGCTGCAGACAGGAAGCCAAGGCTTTTGCCTCATGAATTTGATAATTTCACACGGACTGCATGGCACCTGAGGTGGCATTTTCTGTGCCCAGACCAGGCACGGCGAGGAGCAGGCAGGCAGGAGGGAGGGAAGCTGCCTGCGGCGTTGATCGCTGCAGTGCCAAGCGAAGGCAAGGGCTTGGATCCCTTGCAACACAGAAATACAGCACACACAAAAAGTTTCTGCTTCATTTATTTTTAAATTGGTGTGGCACGGCTCCTAGTGGGGCTCTGGCAGGATGGCAGAGGGGACACAGCGGGTTTGTCACCCCGGTCCCAGACACACCGCTTGTGAGATCTGTGAGCGAGGAGCTCCAGCCCCAGGGAGACAGAGCACCAAGAGAATAATGAATTTGGTCTGAAACCTTTAAAAGGGGGAGCTATGCAGCTGCAGAGAGCTCATTATCTACCTTTCCTAATTAAAGCACAAGTTCCCAGCCCAGCGATGGCCCACCAAGCGTATTGATTTCAGCACAGGCAGTCCCTAATGAAGAGCAGGCGATGCCCAGCCAGCGCTGCCAGTCGGGTAATGATGCCCCTTGTCAGCCAAGCCATCACAAGTACGCTTTCTAAACCATCAGCGCTGCTAAAAACAGCAAATTTGAGAGATTTCCTTCCATCAGTAAGCCTAGCTGCAGCCATCAGGAGGCCTCAAGGTGGCCCTGTCACAGCTCCGAGCCACCAAGGGCCACAGTGAGGTGGGTTTGGGAGCCCAACACAACTTCATCAGGGCACTGCTGTGGGCTCACGGGGTTATAAACCACCTGGGTAACGTCACCAGAGAATCTGCAGGCCTGGGAGTGCAGAAGACAGCGTTTGGTGACAGCTCTCCCAAATGCTGACGGAGCACCCAGCCGTGGTGCCTGGGGGCAGCCGTTTGAGGCGGTGTCTGTAGCTGCTCCCTGCGATAGATCCTCATTGAATTTCTCCAGTTGCTTATTGAAGCCGTGGATATTTATAGCTTCCCCGGTCCCCCGTGAGGAGTCCCTCAGGGCAGGAGGATTTTGCGTAAGCAGCATGTGAAGAAGTACTTTTTTCTCCCCTTTGGATGTTGGTCTATGTGCGACCGTGTGAGAGCAAACCAGAAAATGGGCATTGATCACTGAACCAAGGACTGCAAAATGCCAATGTAAATGCACACGCTGTAGTCAAATCGATAGTCCTAATGCCGCCTGCAGCCAAACAACCGGCCCCTCTCAGCTGAAGAAATCCATCCTCAGCAAGGGGAGCCTTGGCAAGGCTGGCGTCTTGCTTAAAACCTACAAAAATGCGTGAAAACAGCATGGGTGAGGAAAAAAATAATATTGGAAAAATAAGATCAAGGCAGGTTTTTATTTTATTTTATTTTATTTTATTTTATTTTATTTTATTTTATTTTAATTTAATTTTAATTTATTTATATTTTCTTTTTCATATTAGAAGTCAGACAGAGAGCACTGCACCAGGACACGTACACAGGTGATGCCTTTGCTCTTCTCCAGCCACCGGAGCGAGCCAGGAGCTGCCACCAAGAACCTTTTGGCCCCGTCCATGGCCAGCTGCCAGCCTCTGCCACTTGGAAGGGACCTCAAGGGGAACAGAGCTGTGCAGGACACCGGGGAGGCCATGCCCACCATGTCAGGGTACCTACATTATTCGGAGAAACATTTCATTTGGCTTCTCCTCAGAGTGAAAAGAAGTCACTCTGAATTTGGCCAGGAGTTAGCAGTAGCAGTAAAAGTGACGTTGCTTTGTAATGGTTGGGTGTAGTTTGGTGGGATGCTACCTTCTGCCGGGTGGGCTCTTCTCTGGTTTATGGCTATCCAGCCCTTCCTGCAAGAACGGGAGGCAGAGGACACATGTTCCCATGGTAGGAATCACAGAAATGGAAGGGCACTTCCATTTGTTCTTCCATTTGCTTCCATGTGTGGCTACCTCCAACACCAGGTGCCATAGGACTCTGAGGTCGGTGTCCATGCATGGGTTCAATGGGCCCCAGGGAGCTGCTCCTGCTGCAGAAATCTGGCCAGGTTTGCAGCTCTGGAGCTGTTTTCCTGATTTTACTGTGCATTTGCTTACGAACCAATTTGATGATTCACGGTGGAATTTTCTGTTCTGCAACCTAAGAACATTGAGAGTCTCAATTTGAATTTGAATTGGAAATCCCCACATGGGTTTCCTGAGTGGCTTTGCATCCAAATGAGTGTTTCCTTCTCCTGCCATGCATCATTACGTTCCTGGTTCTGGAAGCAGGACTGTTTGTATCAACGGCATGCCTAATTGCGGAGAAAAAAATCACTCAGCTCATGATTTGGACGGGGAAAAGGGTTCTGGACTTTTCCTTCCTAACTCTGGCATGGCTGAGCTCTGGATTTAATTGAGAAGCACGCGTGAGGCGAATAGCATCACAGACATCAGAAGGGATGGGAGTTTAAGATACAGTTCCTGGGTCTTTTTACCTTCCCCCCCAGGTACAGCATAAGGACACAAGCAGGCATCTCCACTGGTTTCTGAGCTGCTGGCTGGCAGGAAACAATCCCTCCAGGGTGTCCTTAAGAGCAGAGCGTTAAGAGCAGAGCGTTCTTGTCACCAAGAGCTTCACATGACAAAGGACATTTGTAAAGTCCATGATTTTTCCAGCACTCACCTTATTTCCTCACCTCACCAGGTAAGGCAGAGCACACAGGTTGTAAGTCTGCTGGCCTCCCCAGGAGCTGGGAGAGTTTTGAATTTCAGTAATTAGAAAGAAATGGCTTCCTTTACACTGCTGTGGTTTCTGTAACTATAACATTGTGATTAACAACATAAGAGCTATACCCACCCCCTTAAATTTAAACATTTAAACTGCATCACTCCAAGCTTCCTTAGCGTGTAGCATCAGTTTGGAGCCTCACCAGCACCCTGGGCAGCAGGTGGCTGCCACCAGCTTGTGGCCCTGCTGCTAAAGCCCGCTGTGCTGCTGGCTCAGCCGCTTGGTTTGCGCTGGGTCACGCTGCTTCTGCTTTTTAAAAACCATTTAAAGATCCCAGTGGCCAAGCACCCACCACACCGTAGATGTGATTTTGTGATTTCCATTTGTTTAATCTTTTTTTTGTTTGTTTGTTTTTGTTTTCTCCCAGTTTGAAAACGTGTGCTGGCCTGGCGTTTTGGACTGAATTCCCTCTGCCCCTGCCCTTGCTCCTGGCAGAGGCTGTGGCTTTTGGGCACTGGAAGGATCTTGCTGCCTTCCAGGTCTGCACATGAGGGATCTTTTTGATCTTCTCGCTGCCTTGCAGGTCTCCCCTCATCCCCGTGGCTGCTCTCCAGACCCTCCATCGTTCGTGTCCCTTCTGAACTACGGACAAAGGGACTGCAGACGCGAGGGCTGGGCACGATACCCACTCGCCAAGCACAAATTACCAAGCACAAAGCTAATTACAGCACACCCCAGCCCTCTCCTGCCTTATTCCTCACCCGCCGCGGGAGATGCTCCGAGCACAACGCGGGCTGCGGGGCGTGGCGGGGGGGCGTGGCCAGGACCTGGGCGTGACCTGGGCGTGGCCAGAGGGGGCGTGGCCAAGGGGGCGCGCCCTGCCCGGGGCCGCGCCGCGCCGCCCCTGCCGCCGGCTCCGCGTGGGTGGCGGCCGCGCACAGCGGAGCCTCCGCGCCCGCAGAGCGGCGGCGCCGTGCGGGGCCGTTTCGAGCCGTGCCGAGCCGTGCCGAGCCGTGCCCAGCCGTGCTGAGCCGATCCGAGCCCCTCCGAGCCGTGCTGAGCCGGTGGGAGCCGTGCCGAGCCGTGCCGAGCCGTGCGCGGTGCCGTGTCCGCGGTGCCGTGCGGGGCGGTGCGGGGCGGTGCGCGGAGCATGTCGGCGCTGCGGCGCAAGCTGGGGGACGACTACCAGGTGGTGAGCACCTCGGCCAGCGGCGGGGGGCTGCCGCCGCCCCGGACGGCCCCCCGGGGGAAGCGGCAGCGCTTCGTGGACAAGAACGGGCGCTGCAACGTGCAGCACGGCAACCTGGGCGGCGAGACCAGCCGCTACCTGTCGGACCTCTTCACCACGCTGGTGGACCTCAAGTGGCGCTGGAACCTCTTCATCTTCATCCTCACCTACACCGTGGCCTGGCTCTTCATGGCCTCCATGTGGTGGGTGATCGCCTACATGCGGGGCGACCTCAACAAGGCGCACGACGACAGCTACACGCCCTGCGTGGCCAACGTCTACAACTTCCCCTCCGCCTTCCTCTTCTTCATTGAGACCGAGGCCACCATCGGCTACGGCTACCGCTACATCACGGACAAGTGCCCCGAGGGCATCATCCTCTTCCTCTTCCAGTCCATCCTGGGCTCCATCGTGGACGCCTTCCTCATCGGCTGCATGTTCATCAAGATGTCCCAGCCCAAGAAGAGGGCCGAGACCCTGATGTTCAGCGAGCACGCGGCCATCTCCATGCGGGACGGCAAGCTCACCCTCATGTTCCGGGTGGGCAACCTCCGCAACAGCCACATGGTGTCCGCGCAGATCCGCTGCAAGCTGCTCAAAGTAAGTCCCCGGGGACACCCCACTACTGTCCTCCTCTGTGCCCCCCCGGAGCTGCTGGTGCTGCCGAGCAGCATTTGGGCAGGGAGCATCGCTGCTGTCCCCTGCCTCTGCCGTGGCTGCCTCCGTGTGCCCGCGGTGCTCGTCGCGCTCAGCCGTCGGGCGCCAGACTTACACGCACCCGGCCATCTGGTTACCCGCAGCCCTATAGGGTAATGTTTATGTGCTGTGCTGTTTTACATGCATGTCTGTATAAAATGCTCGGTTTCTTCCCTGAGAGGTAACACTTTGTAGCTGGAACTCCTCGCTGTGCATTTCAGAAGGAAGCTGTGTGCCTTCCTGCTGTGTTTCTGTGCTCCCGGGCAGCGGTGTGTCCCGCCGGGCTGAACTCCATTTACGTGGTGCATGAACTTCACCGAAAGCAGAATTTCAAAGTTACACATTTTAAAATCATGCTAGCAGCCCCGCATGTCTGAGGAAAATAGGGTATTTGTCTGAGACTTATTGCCAGTCTTTTATTTATAGGGGAGCAGAAGGAAATGTGGAGCGGGTGGCAGGGGACGGCTCGGGTGATGTTTGGTGTGTGCAGAGCATCCTGCACGTTGCCTTGGGCTGGGGGACATGGGAACTGTGTGCCTGGGGGTCCCTTGGGGGCATCCCAATTCCTTCCCTGCTGCCCTGCACAGGGGGGCTCTTGCCCTATCTGCTGTACCCAGGTCCAGCGAAGCACAGGTACATTTTTTTTTTTTTAGGGGCAAGATTTGTGTTGTTTTGGCCCAAATAAGTGTTTCTGCCAGGGTTTGCAGGCAGGATCCTCGCTGCTTTTGCTGAGCTCTGCAGGACCCCCACTGCATCCTAAATAATGGGGGAGTCCGTGGCCCAGAGGCTTGCCCTTGCCTGCAATTTCCGTGGAGTCGTGGGGGACACAACAGGAATTAAAACATCTGCACAATTTCTCTCGTCTCCTTCCTACCGTGCCCGGCTGATTTTTGCAGCTCGGGACTGACATCACTGGGGATGCTCTCACTGCAGCTGACCTGGAAGCATCTCTTCCCGTTCTCTTCTTCTTGAGTAATCAGCTCAGGATGCGGTTACGTTCTCCTGATGTGAGCTAACGCCGCTTGTTTCCTCGCAGCCGAAGTTTAGATGGCTAAATTGAATTATGTGCAATTAGCCTGGTAAGTAATCATCCAGTCTTTAGAGGGCACCACAGTGACCCCTCAGCTGCCTTGCCTGCCGAGGCCACGCTGGCCGGGGAGGGATGGGACTGCCGCATTTAACATGCATCTTTAATAGCTTTCAGGAATCAAAATGAGTCATTTCTATTACAGGCCTAAAAAAAAATAGCCCTTTTTGTATCTGTGTGGTGCCTCTGATGGAATTTTAGAAGTTAGAGCTTAAAACTTAGTGTGGCTCCACCAAATTTCCTGAACTTTAAATGTGTGGAAGGCTGCCTTTATGGATGAAGTCATGTATTTGTGTTCTGTCATAATGCTGGAGTGACAGGGCTGAAGGGTTTGCAGCTGTTTTGTTTCTTTTTTTTTATTTAAAAAAAAAAAAAAAAAAAGTGAGAAAACCAGAAGAGCCCAGGGAACCTCGGCATAGCAGCAGTTCAGACAAAGCAAGCTGTCAGTGCTCAGGGACATAATTTGTGTTGTAAAAAAGCTCCTCTGTAGGAGCTCCGTACGCGGGCAGGTATAAATGGGTAGCGAGAGGGAGAAGAGCAATAAAGGGCTAAAAGGAGGCTCTCCTGTGGGTGCAGTTGCTAGCCAGCGCTGCACATCACCTACCAAATTTCTCCGCAGGGTGCAGTCCTCACGCTGCGCTGGGGAAGCGATGCCTGGCCAGGCTGCTGCCCGGGGAAAAAATAAAAGAAAAAAAAAAAAAAAAAGAAAAAGGAGGAAAATCCAGGATTGCAGCAGGGAGAGCAGGGTGCTGCCGTGCTGGGGCAGCCTGCTTGGCTGGCAGCGGCAGGGCTGTGCAGCTGAGGGCTGTCGCTGCTCCAGGTTTTCTCGCTGGTCTCACGCCCATGGGTGCTGGCACAGAGGAGAGCTCGGCCCCATGCTGGATGCCCGGCTGACTCCCATGGGTGCACCCTGCCTCGTGTACCACCCTGTGTGCCAACGCGGGGCCACCAGGACAGCCGCAGGGCTGGCACACAGCTCCTCGTGGGTGCTGCTTCTTAGGGAGAAGGGTATTCCGCTGTAACAGCTATGTACAACTGGAAATCCTGCTGGAGTTCTGGGTTTCTGTTTTTTCCTGGGAAGACCGTGATGGAGAAAAAAAAAAAATAGAAAGCCATAAAGCTGGCAACTTCGTGCAAAGACTCATTCATTGGAATAATCATCTTGCCAAATGAGTCTCCAAGATTGTGAGCAACTTGGAGAAAACTTAGATGTGTGGATCTGTGCATGGCACAGCCAGAGGAGTCATTCAAGGTCAATTCTTCTACAGATGTAGTGTCTAGGGCAGCAATTAAGAAATATAATAAATAATAATATAATAAATAATGGGAGTTTTTGCACCCTGGCTTGTGCTGAGTACTGGCTGTTACTCAGGTGTCGAATAATCTGTGGTTTGCAGCAGTTCAGCTCCCAGCCTTTACCTGGGCTCCCCTGGAGGAGAGGCAGCCCTGGTGCCCGTGTCCACCCCACCGCTGGCAGACGTGGCTCCGACCACCACAACCCCAGTGTTCGGGGCTGCCCTGGTGGTCCTGATGGATGTCATGGCACTCAGGGGGAGCATGCCAGTGCCGACAGACTGCGGCAGCGGCACAGCTCTGAGGCGCCAGGCAACATCCCGCTCATTTTTAACCTTTTTCCCATCGTTTTCTTCCCCCGTCTGCATTTCATGCCTGTTTCCCTGGACTTTTCTTTTGCCGTGTCCCTCAAGCACTGAATTCTCTCTAACGCCCATATTTTATCAACCTTCCATCTTTCAAGATGCCCATTATGCTGTCATTTTTTTTATTGCAAAATAGTTCCCCCTGCTTCATCATCTGCGGCCAACCCACGTTGGTCGGGGTTTGGGTGCTTGCTTCAGGCCAAGCTGTCAGGGAGCTACCCTTGGCTCCTGCTTGGGAAGCAGCCATGAAAAACTCCCCTGAGGCTGGAAGGTGGCACCGAAGGCCAAGAGGAGGCAGTGGAGGGGGCTCACAGAGGTTTGCAGCCGGGCCTTGCCCTGCTTCTCCCGGCTCCGCTTCCCGCGTGGCGGTGCGGGAGGTGTGGGTGCAGGAGGTCCTGTGGCAGTGGTTCCCTCCTGGCTCTGTTCCTTGCTCTCTTTACGGGCCATGCTCATTGCTGGGCTCGTGTCTTTGTCCTTTTGTTGCAGGGCAGGGCCCCGGCAGGCTGGTGTGCTCCTGATGTGTCTCAGCCTGATGCCCTGATGTGAAACCGCGAGGCGTTCGGACACCAGGGGCACGGCCACGAATCTGAATTTGTGCACACATAACTTAAAGCCCATTTCTTAGCTGGATCTCCAGGGCACTGGAAGAGGTTATTGTTTGCTTGGGATTAGATCTCCTTCCAATCCAACCACCATTCAGTGAATATTTTAAAAATAGAAACCAAATCCCAAGCGAGGCGCGTAATCCCTTTTTGCTCGGTCTGCTTCCTTTTCTCGTGGTTTCCCAGCTGATTCCCACCCAGCGCTGCCCTGCCAGGGGGAGCCTGGAGTGCTGGGCTCGCCTCACATCGGTTTGAAGCGTGGGGAGTGAGGGGAATTCATTTCAAGCGGTGATTTAACAATTTGGGGGCTGTGCATGACAAACACAAATTTATAAAACCTATAGGGAAAATAGTAGCAAATTCTGTAATAAAAATACTGACCAGAAAGGGCTGTAGCATGCTATTCGTGCTTCTTCACACTATGCAGAGCAAAAACAGAGTCAGAAGTGAAGGGGGTGAGCGCGTGGCTGCGGGCTGTGCTGATGGCAGTGCTGATGGCAGCTCCCAGCATGGGCTGCGGGCGGCATGGCACAGTGTGCCACGGGGGGCGTTGAGTTTGGGAGTGATTTTTGTCCTGGGCTTGCTGTGTAGCTGTTAAAATGTGGTTTATAATGTCTCGGTGGACAGCAGTAACTACAGCAGTGACAGCTTTTCTGGGCTTTTTTTTTTTAATATTGGTCTAAATGACAGTGATGTCAAAACCATCTTGGGAAACCCTATGTTGGGTGGGTGTTGGACATTGTTCGGCAGCGCCGGGGGGCCCTCGCTTTTTGGGGAGGCTGGTGGCTGCCGCAAGCTGCCCTGACTGCTCTCTCTGCTCTCTCTGCTCTCCCCCCGCTGCTGCTCCAGTCCCGCCAGACCCCGGAGGGCGAGTTCCTGCCTCTCGACCAGCTGGAGCTGGACGTGGGCTTCAGCACGGGGGCCGACCAGCTCTTCCTCGTCTCGCCGCTCACCATCTGCCACGTGATAGACGCCAAGAGCCCCTTCTACGACCTGTCGCAGCGGAGCATGCAGACGGAGCAGTTCGAGATCGTCGTCATCCTGGAGGGCATCGTGGAGACGACGGGTGAGTGGCGGCGGCTCCAGGCACCGCTCTGCGAGCCAGATGTTGCCAACGCTTCCAGGCGGCCCAAGGCTTGGTTTCACTCGGAGAGAAAGCATTTGAGGGATTTTTGGGGAGCGTGGTTGTTCCCAAGGTGATGCTCCCCGCAGGAGGTGAAACCCTCACTGCATGTGGGCTGAGATTTTTCCTTCCCGGTGGGCAGAGCCTGGGAGCTGGAGCCTGGTGCCAGGAGCAGTCGCCGTGCCCTGCTCTGCTTTCCGTGCTCCAGTATCAGTGGGAAGGCACTTGGCAGGGACACCAGAATGTCTTGTGCCATTTTTCCAGGGTTTCTGCACTTTTCTAGCATGGGAGGGAATCCCACGGACCTCAGGCTGTGGTGTTTTGGTTAGGCCAGGATGCCCCGCGAGGCTGGTGACAGCAGAGAGGAATTGTTGGTGCTTTTCAAGGAAACCTCCTGCTATTTGCATAGCTGGCTCGAGTAAGGGTTTCAGGGCTGACACACAGACCAGAGGACTCTAGGTTTTTTGTTATTGTTGTTTTTTAGCAGAACTGTTTTAAACACAACTGGTTGCAGAAAGGGAGTTTTGTAAATACCTCGTTACAATTCTAAAACAAAGTCGTGTGTTGGTATACTTCTGAGTTTATTTTTGTAAATATTTTCAGTGTCGACGTTATACACAGAACAACAAGGAAAGGAGGTATTTTCTGAATCTGTCAAGCCAAACTCATGGAGGCTTGCAAATGCTGTGACCTAGTTTTATAAAATGAGATGAATATTGGGTAAAATAGAGCACAGTAATTCTATCTTGATGAAACATGGAGGGATGAAAGGTTTCTGAAAAAAAAAAAATATCATTAGAAATGTGAGTAAAGGAGAACGGAGGAGAATCGGAGGAGAAAGAGACCCGAGGGGCAACCTTGCCCAAAGGGTGCCCATATTTTAGGGGAGGAGAGGCAGGTGCTGTGTGGGGTTACTGCACACTTTGGGGCCACCCTTGGCCAAGCACCTGCAGGACTCCAGCACCCGCAGGAGCTGGGCCCATTGACATAACCCCCCGGTAAAGCAAAGCGCATGGGCCCTGTCGGCAGGGAGCCTTATGCAAGCTGTTACTGTGCGTGGAAATCCTGTGCTGCAGAAACCTTCCCCCCAAGCTGTCCTCAGTTAGGTTTGCATCTAGCAGCCCGCAGTCACCCTAGAACAGAAGCAATAATTTGAAGGGAATTATTATAAATATTAAAAAAAATAATAACTCGCAGCTTGCTGTGTTGGACTTCTTGCAGCGAAAGCTGGTGGGGAGCTGGCTCTGTGCTTCCTTCCCTCCCAGCGTAAGGCAGCCAGGTGCCCTCGCTGCAGAGTGCAAGCCGTGTTAGAGGGCAACCCAAGTTTTAAATGTCTGCTGGCGCGGAGGGAACGGCGAAACTGCGGAGACCAGAAATAACTTGCAGTTGTTTAGAAACCAGGGTGCTATTTTCGGGTCGGTGTAAAAACGCTGTCTGTTTTTCAGTTTGTCTGTGAAAGCCAGTCATGAATGTGAAGATTTATTTTTTTTCCAGTTAATTCAGATCGCGTGCAGCTGGAAGGAGAGTTGTGGTGTGCTGGTGGGTCTCATGGGGCCGGGTGAGCCCCAGTTATGCTGTGTGTGGTTTGGGGAGATCGGCCTGATGGTGGATATGTGGGCTGCAGGAGGCAGGCTGGAGGGAGAGCAGATAAACCTTGGCTGATTTGCAGAGGGATTTTTGAAGGGATATTTGTGGTTACTGGGACCTGCAATGGATGGGATGGGTCTGGGAGCCCGGCACAGGGCTGCTCTGTGCCAGCCCAGGGGTCAGGGCAGGGGCTGGCAGCTCAGCCTGTGCCGCACGTGGGCACTTCTGGGCTCCCTTCGTACTGCTGGAAGCGCTGCTTAATTTAATTACGGATGCAACCTGTGTGCAGCCACCCATTACCCTTCTATCAGTTTCTGCATGAAAGACGTGATCCTTATTTTATATCTTTAAATAATATGAAATCCAGATGCCCTGAGGAGCTGAGGCTGCCCCATCCCTGCGGTGCCTGACACCAGGCTGGGGGGGGTTTGGGCAGCCTGGGCTGGGGGAAGCCAGCCCCAAACTGCTCTGCAGCTCTTTGAATTGGATTTTAAAGCTTAGAAGACTGTAATTCAATACTAGAACGCCACGAAGATGGATGAATTTGTGTAATTACGCAGTCTTGGCATTTCATTTCCTTCCAAAGGTCTGAAAGTCAAGTTCAAGCGGTGCCGCGTGGCGTGCCTGCTCCCGTGCTGGCTGTGATGGGGGCTGCGTCTGTCCCTGAGCTGTGTGGGCTGTGACAGGGTGTCTGCCTGCTGGGTGTCCACTGGGGACTGTCCTTTGAGATACACTTGGACTTCAGCTCTAACATCTCTCTGTGAAAGCAGCTGCATCCACTGGGATGTGGATGAGGATGGTTGGACCAGGTGATCTTGGTCTTTTCCAACCTTAATCATTCTGTGATGTCTTCATTCCCAAGCACTCTAATGTGTGCTGAGCTTTTAGGAGTAACTTTCCCCCAACATCAGAGGCGTAATTTTGCTCCTGTGCTGTGTCTACTAGCTTGAGAAGGCAGTTCAGAGGAGCTCAGAAAATAACGTGATTCCCGGTGTCGTCATTCAGCAACCATCTAATACAGATAATTTTCTAAAGTTGCCATATTATTTTCTGTTTTTGTAATTTTGTCTTGAGGAGCTTCAGGACCGTGGAGGTGAGTAGCTTTTTGCAGGCCCCAGAAATGCAGCACAGAACTGCACTCGCTGCTTTCCACCCTGGCCCTCGCAGTGCAGTGCAGCTGAGCAGACCTTGCCGGGTTGTACTAGGGGAATATTTGCTGCTGATCATTTGTAGCATATTTAACAGAAGAGGCTTTGATATTCATCAGTTCTGCAGCTTCCAGAGTTTTAAACGGAGATCTAGTGCCTGCTGCCTACGCTCCTGCTTTGTTTTTCAAGTAAATTATTTTCTGTGTGTGCCCGAAGAGTGCTGTGGAATTGTGCTCGGATCCACAGCATCCCTTGTAATTAACCGGGTGCTGACGCACGTGGCTTGTGTCTCTTGGAGATCTGCTGGTCCCAAAGTCAAGAATTAGACAGCAGGCAAATAATAGTAAATAGCAAAAATATTTGTTTCATGACATCCTCTTCGCTGCTCTTCTATTTGTATTGACACGACAGAAGCGGCCTTTGGTCTGAAAGAGAACAAAGTGAGAATGAGAAGGTGGAAAACAAACACAGATTGTGGCTCAGCAAAGGGAAACTGGGAGATAAGGAGAGGCACTGGAGGGATCAGTGGGGTTGATTCATGGCCCTTTACGTGTTTGGTGTTTTGAAATGCTTCAGCCTTGACCTGTTCTGTAACTCGTGATTCCAAACCACGCTGAGCAACCCAGCTGGTCTGGTGCGTGCCGTGGTCTCGGCTGCCTCCTGGGCAGTGCAGGAATTCCTCCCACAGCTCTTCGTCACTGGAATTTTGAGTCCCTGCACTGTGTTTTGTAGGTGTTTGAAAAGAGCTACGAGAGGAAGGAAGCCTTTGCATACCCTCATGCTGCAGGGCTGCACTCTCTGGACCTGTCATTTGGCTTACTAAGGTGAGAACTGTGCCTCCCTGTGTCCTTAGTGAAGCTGGGCACGGTGCATCTTACCACGGTGCTGAGCATCTCTCTGCTCTAATCCATGTATTTGTAAAATAGGAATTCAGCACTCCTGATGGCGTTTGGCCTGTGTCAGCTCATTCTTTTGATCAGGACTTGGAGCTTCTTGGTTTTCTCTAGCAGGTGCTTATGAAGTCTTTTTTTCTTTGACTTTGTTTTCTGTGTTAAACTTTTGATATGCAATGCTACCAAGGGGGGCAGAGGATTAGTAAATGTATACAATAAATTTTGTGTTGACTGTCTGCAGGGACAGTAAAGATTTCTTGGAGAAGTTTAATGAGTTGTTTAAGCAGGATCTTCTCGCTTGTAAGTCCCACTTGGCTGATTAAAATCACCGTTTCCGATGCCTTCTCTCATTAAATCATATGAAAATGATCTCTCATAGATACCTCCCAACTTGATTAAATTAATTTACTGCCTAGTCACCAAAGTTTTAATTTCCAGAAAAGTAAACATTTCCTTCTGCTTTCCGTGCCCTCCACTGCAGCTTGTAGGTTGCTTAGATAACACCGTGTGATGTATTTTTCAGGTTCCTAAGGGCTAAGGTAAGGTGTTCCCCTGCTCCACAGCTGAAGAAGATGGGAGGCAGACGCGGCTCAGCCCTGGAGGCAGCAGGGCTGGAGGTGTCCCTCTCCAGCAGGCCCTTTCCCTCAGGGAGCAGAAGATAAAACATCTCAGCAGATGCATTTTCCAGTGCCTGTTTTCCCTCCTCCCATCGGTTTCACCCAGGCTCACCCCACGGAGCCCTCCCATGGGTGCCCACCCTGGCACCTGGGGGCTCCTGGTCCCCTCAGCACCTCTGGCATGAATTGTAGGTGGAAAACTCGTGCCCTGGGACTGCCACAAAGACCGAGCCCTGGGGCACTCACTCCCTGCAGACATCCGAGGGTGCTGGGGCAGGCTCTGGGTCTTTGGTTATTTTGGGGTCTTGGCCCGCTGGCTAGCGATGGAGGAGTTGGGTAGCTGGAATGCTCGAACGGCTTTTCTAAATTCAAAGATGGTTATGATTCATAAGGGTAATTGCTAATCATTTTGAATTATTTTTGATACATATCCAACCCCTCCATTATTATGATAGCATATAATTTTGAAGAACGCTCAAAGCGTTTATTTTCACAACCTATTGTCCTGATCTCACATTGTTGTGATGGAGAATTCGCGGCTCCATTGTCAGCCCGGGAACAGCAAAACTTGCAGGTGCTGTTGGAGGGGAGAACAAGTTTTGACTCTTATTCTGCAGTCCCTTTAAGGGTCCTTGCCTCCGTGTGTATTTAGGAACACAAAGCCTTTTAAAATTGGAGCATTATCCTGCGACTTACTGATAAGCGGCGGAAATTGCTAAAAGATGACGAACTGTTAATAAGAACGTACAGAAACCTGGCAGGAATGGTGTATGAATCCATTTTCAAAACTCATTAAGTGTTATTTTGAAAACCTTTTAACACCATTTTCTGATTAAAGAAATCAAACAGCTTGCCATGCTTTTTAATTAAATAAGTAGAGAATGGAATCAAAGACATATCTCACTGTTTTTACCTTTAAAAAGAGGAATAGCTTAAATTATGGAAATGTGGGTCTTCGTAGAAAGGTTTCTCTCAGAAATGGATACTTGTGAATGATTTCAAACCCGAAACAACTTGAGTGAACAAAGAGCCGTGATACAAATCTGAAAGCTGGTGTGATTTAGATAATTTCTAGAGCTATTTAAAAACGTTTTTCCTATGCATTATTCTCAAGGTCACTTAGCTGTGAAGAAGCCGCAGTACGAATTGAGCAAATTTAGTGTTGGAGCAAAAAAAAAAAGTATTTATTCTGTTTTTATCTTACCATTCATGTTTTGGGGTTTGGCTATTTTTTATTTTTGCTGGTTGGTTGCTTCTTTTGTGCAGGTGCAGGCAAAGTATTGTGGGCAGAGGTGCAAGAGAGTGCGGATACTCTGGGGATGCTCTGGGTAACCCCAGCCAAGGCTGAGCTGAGTGCTGTGGAGTGGGGCTGCACCAGGGGGCTTCCACCCAGGCACAGACATGGTGATAGTACCACGGCTGTGTTGGTGTAGGAGCTGCCTGTCTGAACCTCTCCTCCGTGGAGCATCACCACTGCTGCATAACTGAGAGAGATGTCAGGATGGTGTGCGGCTGGGAAGGAGATGGGAGAACAGTTCAGCTGGTCTCCCTAATGAGAGGGGTTTTTTCTTCTTTTGTTCTTCGTTATTTTTTTAAACTTAGCCTAAACATGATGAAATAGCCACTTAAGATGTCACAGTCTCAGCAGTTCACCAAATCTGTTTCCAGTGCTGGCATTGTGTAGTCTGCTAGTGGAAAGAGCGGTATTTATTGGAGGCGAAGGCACGGACGTTTGTCACTGTCAAAGCAGGGATGTGCTGAACGGCCACAGCTTCCCTCTGGCCCCTGCGGCTGGGCCAGGTACAGCCAGATGGGTCAGAAAAGGGGAAAAAAAGGAATCTGTTTTGGTATCTAGGCATTGCCTCTAGAACAGCCACAATTGGCAGTCTGACCTGGCCTCAGCCCTCTGCTGCGTGTACTGAAAGTGTATCACCAATGGTTAGCACTCGGAGAAACTACTGAAAATGGCAGATTTATCCAACGTGAACTGAAAACTGAAGGTGAATGCATATGATGAGGACCCGGTCTTAAATTAGTTCCGGTCCAGAACCTTTTCTTTGGTTTTTATCGAGGGATGTAAATCTCTCTGCGGAAATCTGCATTTCAGATGGGTGCATGGAAGTGGTGAAAAGAATGAAAATAAAATCATGGAAAATAGGCACTTTTTTTTTTTTTTTTTTTTTTTTATTTCCCTTGGGTAGCTTCTGCTTTGGTGAATTAGTTATTTAATTATGACTTATAAATGCATAGTATTTTTTAATGATAATGAAAGGATCTAAGGTTCAGTGGAAATGTAGCAAAAGCAAATGGGTTTGTGTGCTGTTTGTAAGGAGAAGCAGCTGGAGGAGAGCAGTTTTGGGAACTGCATCCCTTATGTAACTTGCAAGCATTGAATTTCGGCTAACGTATACCTCCTGCTTGAGGCAGAAATTCCCCAGAGTACTGAATTCCACTGCATAAAACCTTCATGGCTCTTTCCCCTTTTTTTTCCTAGATGCCTTTAGAGATACAGAAGAGAAAAATGGTAGTGGTTTTAATCCCGAGCTCTGCAGGAGCTTTCCTTTCACCATATATAAGCTGAATAACTGGTGATTCATCAGAAGTCATGTCTTTGTAAAAATACTCGTTCACGCTTAATCAAACAGAGTATGTTCGTCTCAAATGTGTGAAATACTGTGGTCTGTGGTGGAGTAAGGCAAAATACTGTGGTCTGTGGTGGAGTAAGGGGTGCTCCCTGCATCCTGGCCCACTGTGCCCCTCTTGGGGAGACTGGGAAGCCAGCAAGAAAGCTCTGCAGCGCTCAAGCTGTGCTGTTTCTCTCCCATTGCTTTTTCAGTTAATAATAAACCTAAATAGGAGGCCTTAGCTTCATTCTCATCCTCTTATCACCACGGTATCTCTTGCTGGGCTGTGTAAAAGATTTAGTGGTTTTCTGTATTTCTGGGCAGAAAAAAAAAAAAGCAGCTTTGGCTAAAGTAGTCCCGGCACTGGAGTCACAAGGATGGTTTTGTGGATCTGCATGGAGACCAGCTTAAAGTCGTGTCCACGTTTTGCCACGTGCATATTTTGTACATTAGCTGTTCCCGTGCTAGTTCTGCCTGGGTTTCCTGCAGATGCCCTCCGGGTGCCAGCCAGCAGTGCCCAGCCACAGCAGCTCGTCCCAGGGGTGTTCCTGCTCGGGAGGAGATGACTGTGACCACAAGATCAATGAACGAGTTGATTGCTTCACCCCTGGCTTAAATGAAACCCTCAGAACCGTCACTTGCTAATATCGATCTGATTTAAACCCAGGTGGATCAAGTTGCCTCTTTCTGTTACCGCATTTGTGCAGAACGAGGAAATCCAGGCAGGAATCCCAGTGCCCGGGGGTCAGCGCTGTCAAACCTGGGCCAGACGGCTGGGGAGAGCTGGCAGCCTTGGTCCTGGACACCCCCAAAATCCTGGGAGGGCTGGTGTAAGGGATGGGGTGCTCGCCTCTGAGCAGCCCAGAGACCAGGCTGGCGACCCAGCATGGGTCTCACCACAAGTGGAATTCAGTGGGAATGGAAGGGAAACTCTGCCACTCTCAGCTGGTGCAGCAAATACTTCCAGGTTTTGCACTTTTTACCCATTTTCTCATAGACTGCATCTTTCTCATTTTGTCTTGTTTGTTAATATTGTTATAAAATATTATTAAAAACTTCAATCTTGCAGGGCACTCCAGTTCTTTCCTCTTCAGCAGCCCCATTCCTCTGCCTTAGGAGGAAACTAAGCTGGTTGGACCTTACTTGCTCTGGCCAGCCCAGTTTTGCCCTTGCTTGCAACCTTGTTGTCCTCTGGCTATTAGAATTGTTTGGTTATTTTGTGCAGTATTTTCCATGCTTGGAAGTTAGCCTGGGCTGCAATTGCCCGTCCCCTGCCTGTCCCTCTGTTCGCACTGCGGGTGCTGCAGCTGCCCCTCTGCACCTGCCTGGATGCGTGCTCGTCCTGTTCTCATAAATGTTTCATGGGGCCCCGATCGCTTCAGCTGATTCTCAGAGTATGTGAGGACACGTTTTGTGAACCCTAGCTGGATTTGGAGCATATAAGTAGTTTCTAAGCCAGCTTTCGGCATCCTGAGCACTCCTGTGCTGATGCTGTTTTAGCCGGCTAAATGTTGTAGTGAAGACTAAACCTGGAAAGGCCGTAAGCACCCGGGGCTTCTCAGGGTCCTGTTTTATTAGCTCTTTCTCCCTGTTCATCAGTGCAGTATTTCTCTCCTTAATTCACTTTTTGCTCTTAATTTATTTTGGGTTGTTTCTGGATTTAGAAAGCTTTGGCATTTGCAGTTGCTGAAGGGAGCCTGCTGTTGTGGCAGCTCCTTGACCATTAAGGGTGGAAGGCTCATCAGACGCTGTCTGCTTCTGCGGCAGGGAAGGAGCACCGAGGAGGCAAGCAAGTGAAAAGATTTTGCAATATCAAGGAGTAAAAAAACAGACTGGAAATGCTGCTAGGTGCTATGAGAAACCTGCGCCTGGTGGCCAGGTCTGTGAAGCCCTTCTAGTTTGACTTCAGTTTGCAAACCTGGATTAATTAGTATTGTGCTGGCTGGAAAACAAGCAGCTAGAGCAGTTTGTGCTTTTCCATATTCCTTTCTTCCTTTTAATTAGAAATTTTCATATTTTCAAAATAAAAAAAAACTCTGGTGCCTTTTCATTCTGAGGAAATTCTGTGCTTCCCAAGGAATGCAGGGATCAGAGTCCTTCATCCACAGGTGGCTTTCCTCCTGTATTGAATACTACTTGTGACAAAATGTTTTTTGTTTGTTTGTTTGTTTGTTTGTTTTTCTTTTATTTTTTTTTCTTTCACCTGGGAATTCATCTATAAATTCATCTATAGAAACCTGCAGTGTTCATTACTGAGCACTCTCAGCTAGACATACCAATCAGGATCCTAGCCCATTCATATTAAATGAGCACAAAACTGTTTTTATCCTGCCTTACAGTAAGAAATACCCTTACTAGCATGGAGCTGTCTCAGCAGTGGGTTGTGAAGTGGCAGTGATCAGATGAGCTGTTTCTTACCCCTTCTGTTCTGGTTCCCTCGCTCCTTGCTGCAGCAGCTGATGTCCTTGCTTCTGTCCTGGTACATGAACACAAGCTTTAGGGAGCTGTCCTGGTTCAGAAGAGCACGAACCAGATGAGGCCATGCAGTGTATCAGATCCCTCAGCCCCTTGGTGGGCTGCTCCACTGTGGTGTTATTTGTAGGATTTCCCTAAGTACCGTACCAGTACACTGACAAGGAGCGGTCTGCCCGGTGGCACCACGGAGGGGTTGCATGTCTGCATGGAGCAGAGCTTGCAGGGGATTTTATCAGGCAATTAGCAGCTTTATCAGCTGTGTGGCAATTTCCTTCTAAGCATACTGGGGGAGAAGATGGTGGAAGGAGGGAGGACGGACTCTGAAAGTCCAGCATTTTGTACGTTTCAGTGATGTCTTAAGGGTTTCACTGTGAATTGTTACTGCAAAGAGCGAGGGTAGCAATTCTGTACGAGTATCAGTGAAAACCTTCAGCAAGGCTCTTTAGGAGCTCCCAGGGTGCATCTGCATTGTCAAAGATCTGCTTGAATTCCCAAGAAGAAAATAAGCGGTCATTCTGTCTGTGCTTTGGACATGAATAGTCTTTTAATTCTCTTTAACATTTCCATAATCGCTTATGTTGACATTTTTAACTTGTTGAACATTTCATATGCTTTTTATTCTATAATGAAATCACTGAAGCAACAGCATTTAACAACCCCTCCCAAGGCTGTGGATGACATAGAGGCACTAGGATGCGTTTCAGTTTCTGGAGAGTCTCTTGCTGTTTTTTTTTTTTATGCTTTTTCTTTTTTCGGCTGATACTGGGCCAGCTTACTGGGTGATAGGGTAGTGTAGTGTAGCAAATATAGTGTATGGGTAGAGGCAAGTATAAATACATCCTGAGCATATATGAGCTATATATATACGTATAGATATATAAGAAAAATAAGGTCAGCCTGCAGAGGGGTGAATGAGGTTGAAACATGGGTAACTTCAGTGCTACCCCTCTGGCTGACGTACCAAACTGCAGCATGTTGTACGTGGAGTGTTTAGTATATTTGTGGTTGGCAGGCTGCAAAGGGAGGCCACGTGCTGCTGGCAGCCTTATAGCTGTGGCATGGGTGCACGTGTGTGTGTGCACAGGCAGGTGTGTGTGTGTGTGAGCGTGCAACAGAGCAGAGAGCACGTGGCGGAGCAGGGCTGTGTGGCCTCCCACCATGCGGGTTAGCCACGGATTGCGTGGTGGGGGCGTGAGTTGGGCTGCTTTGCTGCAGCTAGCGAGCGAGCTGGGCTTGTTTTCCGCCGACGCCTGCTGGATGGAGCCTGCCAGCTCCCCTGCTCCCATCTGCTGCTGCTTCTCCCTCCTCGCCGCCCAGGCTCTGCAGCAGCTCGCCATGGCGATGTGTCTTGGGTTGTGCCGAGGGATGCGAGCTGGAATTGGGAGGGTGGGGAAAAGCAGTAACTGCTGGTTCACTACTCTGGTAGGAGGCTCTCGGAAAGATATTCTTCTTTCATTAGCTGCAGAAATGCATTTGCTTTAACTTCCATTGTTGCAGCCAATTTCCTTAAAACTCCATCTAATTTCTTCTTGTGGTGAAACCTTGATAATGAAGCTCTGCCAGTTCATACAGGGGAACACACAAAAGCATCAAGAAGAGAGGGTGTGAGACGAGGTTTTTATTGGGTTGTACATCACAGAAGAGAGCACTCAAGGATTGTGGGCCCATTCTGGAAACCCTTTAAGAAGATGTTTCTTTCCCAATTATAAGTATCACAAATTCTGGTTAACAGGGTAGGGTGGGCAGCACATCCTGGGAAGGCAGCAGGGGAAGTCCCAAGACATGGGTAAATATTTTAAAGCAACTCATTGGAGTACCAGTAAGGATGCAGCTTCCAGGACTAATTTCTGGTTCTGTGGCCGGGTCAGGTCTGTAGCATCCGTGTAGTTTGGCAGCAGCTGCGGGGAGGAGCTGGCTAGCTGGGGCCAGGCTTGGGGCTGGCTCTGCATCCCTCAGCTCTGGCTGTGAGCAACGGGAGCACGGCTTCTGCTTTCAGCCTCCCGGGCAGCCCTGCCCAGTGCAGCTCTGTCAGCAGCTCCTCAGCTGTGTATGGGAACGGGCCCTCGGGCACCAGGGGTGCTGGGAGGTGGCACAGACTGGGGGGACTTGCAGGAGATGGAGACAAATGCTTTCCTTCTGAAGCAGGAGGAAGCTTTGTGTTAGGAGTACCACTGAAAGCAGATTATAAGGCAGATTGCTAATAAAGCCCTGTCTCCAAACATCGATAACGCACCTTGCATAAGCATCCGGTGATGTACCCTGTGTATGCATCTCATTCGCTATTGTAGGTGGAGGTACTGGTGAGAAAATGCACGGCTAATGCCTAGAGTTTGTTTTCTTCAGGAAAAAAAATGAAATAAGCTGCATTTCACCCTTCTTAAATGTGGTCCAAGCTCATCCAAGTGGGGCTCGGGGGTGAAGCGCAGGAGCGGGGGGGTGTTGTGCTGAGGAGGGGAGGGAGGAGGGGAGGAAGGGAAGCCAGGGTCATTTGGGAAGGCAGTAAAATGAAATTAAAAATATTAACTTAGTTAGGACGAAGAACTGTCTGCTGACTCTGTTTCTTCTTGCTCTGCATGTTATTAATCACGGTCTCGGTGTCCTTGCTGCTCCCTGGAAGCTCGGTTTGTGTAATCTGTCCTCACCTGCTGCCTGCCCTCCTCCAACATCACAGCCGAAAGGGCTCCCCACGGGGTGTGAGAAGGGCTGGCTTTGCTTTGGGAGCCACGGCTGCACCCACGGGCAGGGAGTGAAGCCGTTCAATTCCAACTCTTTTTGAGTATTTAACAGTCTTACTGGGTCGCCTGTCCAACTTCCCCAGCCCAGTTTGGCAGAGGAAGGTTTCCCTCTAGTCCTCGGGACTGACTGGCAGGATTTCTCATCTTGTTAAAAAAAATCCACAGAAGTGCAAATTTAGGCTGTGCTCAAAAACTGAACTTCATGTCAATGCGGTAATTACAAGACAAATACATGGCAAATTATAGAATATTAATTTTCTACTTTTACATGGAATAGAAATTAAATAAATTCAACTGAAGTTTTTTAGCAAAGTGACTCAGTCATTGTTCATGGGAATGGCAGGTGCAGTTCTGGTTCCTAGCAGCATTCCTTCTGACGATGGGGTTCTCACCATCTGCAACGTGCCAAGCTGGCATATGGGACCTGCGTGGATGTTTCCCATCCCTTCCCAGTACGTGTTCTGTTTTTTTCTGCCCGCTGTGGCTGCACAATGGGGTGCGGGTGCTGTTCTGCGCCCATCCCTGGGACAGGGTTGCTGGGAGGGTGCTGGCAGCCCCGAGGTGTGGGGATTATAAAGTGGTAACACGAGGGTTGGGGTGGGTGATGGAGTGGAGGCACCTGAACACCTACACTGGTTCCCTATCTGCAGGAGCAAGTTGGTTAAAAAGGCAGGGAGAATTGAATTCAATAGGATTCGGGGAACATCATAAACAGAGTCAGTGTTTTGGGCTAGGGCTGAGGTCACTTTCTGCACGCTGCTGGATATTTCAGTATAGTGTGAGCTATTTTCTCATATTTTTTGATGCTCGTTTAGAGTGCTGCACTTAGCGGACTTCATTATTGAGCCTGTTTTACTGTTTTGTGACTCACATTACATTTCGCATGGCACTTGCTGTGTTGCAGTTGAGCTTTTGTGGAAAGGGCCACAGGGGATGAGGCTCCCCGGGTGTGCAGGACCATTGGGCTGGTGAGCCTGGCCATGGGGCTGGTGTCTGGTGGCACCCGGGATGTGGCGAGGACACCTCTTACAGTGTCAGGTTGTTGTCAGCTACGGGGGAAGCATTACCAGCTCTTCTCTCACCTGCAAGAAGAAATTACTAAAAGCAGGCAATGCGAGCTTCCCCGTTCTGCAGAAAATATATTTGCAGTCCTGCTAAATAGCGATTTCATGCTTGACTGAGAGCAGAGCCCTTTGGTGATACTTAAAACTTAGCGAGCATTATGTTCTTTACATTTATAAATACCCACGTGGCCTCTCATTTTGCAGTTTAATTTAGGGTGTTCTTGGTGTTTACAGGGCCGGGTGGGGGAGAAGTGCTTCCTCCTGCTCTCACAGGAGGTGAGAGCACCAAAATGCACCAAAATGCAGGCTGCCCCTGTGGGCAGTTTGTTAAGCTGAAAAAAGCTTAACAAACAAAACAGCTGGAGAAATTTCCATCTGCAGCAGCAGTGAATGAGATACTGAGAAAATGTGACCAGGGGGCATCGGCGGTGGTGGCAGAACCCAGCACATTTGTCCGAGCTGCTCCTGGCATATCTGCCCACCGTGGGCAAAGTGCTCAGCACAGGCTGTGTTTGCAGGGCGCAAAGGATTGATGTGTCCGTGTACGGCACCACATGGCATCGGGAGAGGGTGTTACGGGTCCTGGGAACAGCTCCCTGCCCCAGGGGCATCATTTACTATAGGGTTGTTGGCACTTTATTTTTTTTTCTCTTCACCTATTAACTCCCTGTAGGTCTGTACCATCTTACTCATACAGCAGTTTCAGAAATCACCACATAGCAAACTCAACCCTTCTGTTTTGGATAATGGTGTGCAAAATCTAGCTTCTTCTAATCAAAGGAATGGTGTGGCATGGCCAGCAAGGTGCGGTGTGGGCCAGCAGCTGCGCGGTGCCTGTGCACAAGTCAGCTGTAATCTTCCGCCTCCAGTTCTTATAACTTTCCAGTCAATTGGCTTCCAAGGCTGGAATTTTTCATGCTTGGTCTTTGCTTAGAGGAAAATATGTTTTGGCAAGTTGGTAGGCAATAAATCGCTGCGTTTTGTGCAGTGTGTGTTCATGGTACGCAGCCGCACGCGCACTGGCTGGTACAGACGGCTTTGTTGGTGGGCAAAGAGGATAAATGCAGCAAGAGGTGGAGTTAACATTGCTGAAATAATGGTTTCTCATTTGACCTGATTCCAATCTGCTGTCAAATATGACTTGCTAAAGAGCTCCTTGATTGCCTGAGGATCCCCAAATACCGAGAGCCTTTGTGAAGCACGATTTCCCTGTGTTTCAGTGGGAGCTCACGAGACTGGAGCTAGCCTCAGAATTCCCGGAAAGGTTCCCATTCTTGAAAAAACTTGTCTGATGTCAAGTGATTAATTTCTTCATGAGTGTTAGGAAAAGCCTTGGTTGTGGTTTGATTTCCAGCATCCGCAGTGTTTTCTTAGGAGTTACGGTTTGCAGTCACTTTTTAAACAAAATAGAAACGCCAGCTGTTGTTTTACTGCCCAGGTCACGCAGCAGCTCCTCGGCCATTCCCAGCTGCCAAAAGGTGGCTTCTACTGAGGAACCATTGATTTTTCAGAGATCCGTCTGCAGTGTGCCAAGCCACTGGCACGGTGACATATGGCTGTAGGGGCAGGCCAAGTGCTTCTGCGGGGCCTGTGGTCACGGTGCCGTGGCTGCAGCTGTGCTCAGAGCACTGCAGGGCGCAGTGCTCAGGTGGCTGATGTGCTCTTTGGAGCCCGGACTGATTTTGGGAGCTAGGTAAAGCTGTGGAAAGAGTAATGAGTAGCCTTTACTATTTCCCCTCTGCCTGAGGTGGGAACAGCTAACTCCCTGAGAGGCTGTCCGAGCTGAGAGGCTTTCTCCTGCCTGCTGAAGCTCTCCTGTCTCCATGCCAGTCCCATCCATGGGCAGAGGCACCCAGAAGTGACACTGGGACAGGTCACCAGCAGCGCAGTGCTGATGCACTTCGTCGTGGAGGCACAGAGCTCACCCCGCTGGCTGTTCTCGGGGAGATGCACACATTGCCTGGAGGAAGCAGGTATCAGGGCAGGTACTGGGGCCGTGGTGCTGCCCCAGGATGGCAGCTGCTGGCCATGCTGCCCAGCTGCATCAGTGCACGGGGCGCATCCCGCTGCCTGCAGGAGAAGCCTGCTGCAAAGGTGTTAAATTGTTGGAGGGATTTCACATGGGCGAGGGAGTCTGGTTGTGCACCCTGGCCATCAGCTGGACAGACGAGCCTTCAGCACAGCCACTTGGCACGAGAGTACTGCAAAATATAGAAATGTCAGCACTTGGGGCTTTTTTCCACACACGTGGTTTAGGATATGTGCTTATTTGCGTTTGTTTCATGTTATCAGCCCTCGCAAATGTTGTTATCCCAAACTCCTCAGTCAGGACTGCGCCCTGAAGCCTTGGGATTAATGCTGCTGAGCTTTTCCTTGCATCGAGTGTCTGGACCTAATGCCTAAATCACCTGTGTCAGTGCTGGGCCAGCACAGCCAGGCACGCTGTTGGTGTGCAAAGGACGTAAAAAGCCTACTTACCTATTAAAAAAGCAGAGGTTTAAAAAAGTAATCACCTTCTAAAGCCGTTCCTCCTAGCATGTTTTCCCAGCACAGGCACTGTGAGGCAGCTATTTCTGGCTGAGGCAGTGCTGGGAATGCAAAAAGATCACCAGGCTGGTGTGAAACACGTGTGTGGGTAGCAGTCATGCTGCAAATAGAGCTGGAGAACGGTCAGGAGGTCTGAGCAGAGTAAGCAGCATCCTGACGAGATGCTTTACCCAGGGGTGCACACAGGGCTGGCATGGGGGCTGCCCACCAGCCCCGACTGGAGGTGACGGGGTGGTTACACAGCCTGCTGCTGCTGTGGGAGGTGGTGTCTGTGAATGGAGAATGGATTTTACAGAATATTTAGGGGAGCGATGGTTTGAGATGCTGTGGGATCCCACTGCTGCCTGGGTGTTGGTCAGGCACCCCAGTCCCATCGGGAATCGTCCCTTTTAAAATCTGGACTGGCCTCAGGAACACTAATGCAGAGAAGTAGAGATAAATGAAGCGAAAACGAGGTGGCCTCTTCGAGCAACAGTTTCTCTAACAAGATTTCCTCTGCTCCTTGTTAAGATATTGATCTGTGTTTGCAGCTGGATGGTTCAAGACAAAGCTGAGAGCTCCCATCCGCTGCATAAATAACCAGGGACATGGCGTGACTAATTGTTTGTGATTAAGGACATGTGTATGCTACCATGTCAGACCGCTCTGTGCTGCGTTATGGTCTTTAAATCTTTCTTCTGTCGATTGCTGTTAGCCATTTCACGGTTCTGCATTGCAAAGTGGCTTCTCTGGCAAAGATTTGATGCTTTTGCTCCCTTCTGCATTGTTTTTAATGTCAGGTGGGTGTGGATTTCGGGCTGATTTTGGCTTCCGGAGGGCTTTTGGGACCAGAATAACTAAAAGTTGGAACAACTTTAAAGTTAAAATTATGACCGCAGAGCATAGGAAAGTGCAGGGGTAATAAAGACAACGTCTGGTTGGAGCTGTGAATCAATAATATCCTTGTTCCAGTGCTGAATTAGGTTTCCTTTAAGCACGGAGAGCTACAGACCCATTTTCCCAGCCCATCGACCGGTCAGAGCTCTTTCTGCTGGCAGTCCCCCTTTCACCTGCACTTCTGCAGCCGTAATCCTCGTTCCCACATTCAAAACCGCATTTCTGCCCAGTTCACAGCTGCCGTGATGAATGCTGTGACCGCATGGAAAGTGCAACATCTCTAATTTAGGAATCATTACCCTAGATAATAGGCAGTAAAGAGGCCAAAATGGGTCCAGAAGGTAATCTAACCAGAGTCTGTAATTCGTGCTGTCTGCTCCTGGCCATCAGGGAGAGGTTTAAGGAAGTGCTAGGGGCCCGAGGTTCCTGGAAAACCTTTTTCCCATGGCCCTGGGGCCGTGCAGATGTTGCTAGCTGGTTATGCAGTAGGTGCTAATTAGTTATCCAGTAGTTACTAGTTAGTTAGCTGGTAGCTGATATTGTCTGCTAAATTCTTCTCTGGGAGTTTTGCGGCCAGATTGGAGCCTGAATGTGCCAACAAGTATTTTGTTGTTGAAGTGAGGAAATAACATCCAAGAAAGAATGGAATTAGAAGAATATTCAAAACAAAAGGAATGGGGAGAATAACACATAACTGAACTAAATTACAAAAATTATTTTCTTTGATGTAAATCAGCTTAATTTTGACTCTTGAAAAGAAGAGCTCATAGATTGCTGTGTTTCTGAAGTGGCTTGCTCTAGCTTGAAGATTTATTGTTCAAATCACATTATTACTATTACTCCTAATGGGAAATGACATTTCTAAGTGGTGCTATTGATGTTGTCTCTTGGAGGTGCCTTTTTCTATTACCCCACAATAACCTGCATTTCAGTTGCCTCGCCTGGGAAAACACAGCTTCCCTTTGCCTCCCGTCCCCTCGGGAGAGCAACGGTGGTGGTAATTTCAAGAGAAGCTCAAAACCCTCTGCTGCTTAGTTCGAGTGCCTTATTAGGTCAGTATAGAAGCAGCCTTTATTTTTGGCATCTGAGACAGTAATGCTTTCTAAGAACGATTATCTGTGCCTTAATATTTAAAGCTGCCTCACTGCAGGAGGATTTGGCAGCCACCGGCTGCAGGCTGTGCTGGTGCCACGGTGCCGGGCTCTGACCAGGACAGGGTGGGCAGCAACAGCAGTAAGGTGGCTTCACTGCCTCCACGTGTGCAGGACAACTCAACGCAGGGGAAGAGCCATTTCTTCATGTTTTGGGAGCTGAAAAGTGTGGGATGTGGGAGCTCTCGATCTCATCCCTGGCCCAAAGAGCAGGAGCGAGGATGGGAAGGAGCCAGCAGGGCTTTGAACTCGGCGGAGGGGTGCAAGCTGCAGACACTGCCCAGGACTTCCCAGTTACAGAGCTATTGCTCACATGCATGAGCACTTAAAATGAGCTTGTACTGCCTGAATGCAGGTAGAAGCTCACCTCTCTCACTTGGGCTGGTCAAGGACAATTCCTCAGCAATGCATTACACAGTTTGGTGAAGAAAGAAAAGACACAGCAGTAATGCACACCAAGTTCACCAACGAGTTGCTCTTTGAAATGCTCATGCCCTTCTGCCTCTAAAGAGCTGTTCACGTTTACCTGAGTTCCAGTCATTAACAAACAAACTCTGGGAAGCTGAGTGCTATGGGTTGCCTAGCTTATCTTATGTGATTGGCAAAGAGCTAGGCTGAGACTGAGGCAGGGATATTTCTCAATATTTTTAAAAGAGATTCTGGAGAGGGCTTAAACACACAAAGCTATGGCAGTGGCAGAATAGAGAAGTGAATGTAGGCGTGCTGCAGTTTTGTTTTTCCTGCCCCGACTCCCCTGCTGGTTGTGACCCTGCAGAGGCAGCTGATGGGCGATGCTGCCCCCAGGGCAGGAGCAGGCATCACACTGCTGGGGCCATGTGCATGGGCTGGCAGGCATCATCGACTTTCCCTCCATCCCAAAGCAGCTGAATCCTGTTAAATTATTAAATACTTCCCAATATTCTCCATGTAAGCCTTCTCTGCATGCTGTCGTGACCGAGCCAAGTGTATCTTGTGGTTTTTGCTTCTCTGCCAGCTTCTGAGGAGCAATAATTAGGTTTATTTTCTTTGTGGTTTCTCGTCTCCAGTTTTTCAGCTGCCCTGCAGGACAGAGTTTGCTCCCAGGTATTCTGCACTTCCAGCTCTTGGAGATGCCAATGTCTGCATTACAGAGACTTGTCTGGCCACATGCTGGAGTCGACCATGTCCTGCGGCCGCTTGCTGTGGTCATGCCAGCTACCTGGGGTGTGCCGAGGAGCAGGGCTCTGGCAGAGAGGGAGCAGGAGATGCTTGACGAGCATCCTCAGCTCCATCTGACTTAAGTGGGCTGTATTCAGAGTTGTACTCGGCTGGTAAAACAGCAAGCATGGCTGGCCACCACAGGAGATGTGTTACCGGCTGCCGGTCATCCGCAGCGAACGAGCTTCAGGAGCACAAGGACAAGAGAGAAAGCAGCCCCGAGAGGCTTGCTCCTAAATATAGACATCTTCCAAACTTCCTGCTGGAGCTCTATTAATTATTCATTCTTTTTTGCCTTTTTATTTTTTAGCACGATGCCACACGTATATTAGATGCAATCATCTAACGGGCACAAATTGTAGCGCTAAGCACATTCACAGTGTTTCACTGTAGCCTGTTTCGTCTTTCTCATTATACTGCAGATGCTTTAAATTCACGCGGTACGCAGTAATGGGGATGAAATTTCCCACAGTGGAACATTGCTGACTTAATGTTGCGTGATGAAATAGCACAGATTTATATTTAATATTTCTCTCCAAGCAGGCATCGCAGTGCAGGAATTCTCTCCTTGTGGCTGCTTCCCACAGTACCGCTCAGCAGCCAGACCTGGGCAGGTTTTTAAAGCTGCAGGAAATTCGTGTCATGCTTTATACTGTGAGACTTGTACAAGGTGAAAAAATGGACTTATTTGTTCTCAACACCCCATTGTTCAGCGCAGGAGCTGGGTGCTTGGAGCAGAGCAGAGGCGCCGGCAGAAGGCTGAGCGCTCGCGTTGTAATTAATTCATCTGCAAGACTCACTGGAATTAGAGCTCACTTCTGAAGGAGGCTTCTAATTGAGAGTAAATGCCTCATTAGCGCTGAACAGATCAACCTGAGAACATCAGTAAACACAAACAAAATAATTAATGACTTTAGGTAGTGTACCGTGGCACCCTGGCTTCCGCCGGGCTACAGAGGTGGGCTGGGCCCAGGCACGGCTGAGGGGGGCTCCTGGCCGGGGGTTGTTGCCCAGGAGCCTTTCCTGGGAGTTTTGGGAGGTGCTGAAGTTATGCACTTGAAGGTGACGAGCAGGACTTGTGCACATTCCTTGCTGTGTGGGTGCTGTGGCCTGGCGAGGGCCTAGAGCTTGAAGTGGGAGTGGTGTCTGCTCTGCCCTTGGAGCTGAACCTCTGTGACAGACTGCCATGCGGGTGCTAAATGCTGTTCTCTGCACACCAGCACCCAGGTTTTTATATTGTAGAGTACAAGTGTGATGTTACCACACAGAATTGCAGAAGCTTTGAACAACTGCATTTTTATGGAGTGCTTCTCACATAAGCCGGTACATGGAGCTTGTGGAGGAAAACCACAGTTGGCAGTGGCTCTGTTAATGAGAAGATCTGGGCTGGTCTGTGCATACAAGAGCTTGTAAACTCCCCATTCCCATTCCCAACCCCATCCCCATCCCCATCCCCATCCCATCCCATCCGCTGGTAGAAGATTTCTGCATCTAGATGCAATCACCTGAGACACTGCCCCAGCAAAGGGGCACATGTGATTTGGCACAAAGGGTTGTGTCCACTGCTTGGTTACAAAGCAGTATTTCTTGTCAGAAGAATGTACGATGCCTTTTGATAGTCCTTCTGTAGCAAAAAATGGAAATGTCTGCAACAAATGTCTTCTGTGGGCATCCAGAAGAGAAGAGACCCAGATGTGGGACCTCTCTGCAACTGTGCCCACTGTCCTGAGGATGGGACAAAAGCTGACAGACCTTGCCAGCACCTTGCTCTTTTTCATGGTGTCTCACCATAAAATCAGATATGTGGGAAGTAATTAGCAAATCTTTGACTTGGGAGAAGTATTTAGCTCGGATAAGCTTGTTAAATTTTATGTATTCATCAGAGACTTTCTCCATAGTTTCTTGGATTTATTTTTCACATTTATCCTACGGCTTAATAAGGGATGGAAACTGGTGACCACTGCTCCTGAATTTGGACAGAGGTCTTTCATGGTGATTGCCATGTGAGCACCTCAGAGCTCCTTCTGCCTCATGCTGTATGAAGGCACGCAGGAACCTCAGCCCTGCAGGGCTTTCCCCAGAAGAAGAGCAGTACATGGACATGTAGGATTGGAAACAAAAAAGAATACCATACAAAATTCACAAGGAAATGTCAAAATTAATGTCTCAGTTCACAGTTTCCGGGAAAAAGTCATGATTTTCCCCCAAATGTCAAAAAAGTCCCAGAGTTGCAAGATTTTAAACTGGCCTTGGGGATTGCAGGTTGGGGATGAGTTCATGTCAGCACAATCTGCATGTAAGGGAACGGGTTTATGTGTAAAATTAGAAGCTCCTCATAGGCATATGGTTATTGGTACAGCACAGCTTTCAGTTCTGTCTTATTTAGTCTGCTGGGGTGCACATGGGAATAACAAGTACGCGGCATGACGTCACGTTGCAATATATATAGTCACTAATTAACCTTTGCTGACTGCTGTAATAGTCTCTCTCCTGTGCATGCTGCAGGAAATTATTTTCTGCTATATTATCTTCTCGATGCTTTGTATATAAACCATAATGGAAGATGGGGCCACGTGAAGAAAACAGCATGCAATAACTCAGCCTTATCTGCCTTCCCTGCCTTTGCAGCAGGAAATGTTGGGCCTGTTGTAGTTTGGGATTTTTATTTTTATTTTAATACGGGAGAGGTTTGCTGACGCTGCAAAGGAAGGGACAGCTCTGCAATGTTGCGCATGTGATAATCAGCATGCACCTCTGTTATCCGTAGAGATCAGTCAAATACATTACTAAGGGGAAATAAAATAATAAAATAAAAGCAGTGGCCTCCTGCTCGATGTTGGGTCAGTGCTTCACCATCACATCCCTGGGTAAAGGGGCAGCGGGGCTGCTTTTCTGCAAGGAGGAGCTCACAGCTGGAGTTCGGAGCTGCAGAGCCCCTCGGGCTGGGAGGAGGGCGGATGGTGACACTGGGACCAGCTGGAGGGCTCAGCCCAAACTCTTCTCCCCGGTGTTCATCTGAGGCTGGCGAAAGCACACCATGGGCAGGGCAGCACGAATCTTCCTGTGCTCAGCTGATTTTAAAAATTAGTTACGGAGAAAGCATGTGGTGTTGTCTCGTGTTCCCAGCATCTCTGTGATGCTGGCTATAAAGCCCCACACGCTTTCTTCTGAAGAGTAACTGGGAAGCGAAGCAGTTCCATGATTTTTCACAGAAGTGCATCTTGCCTCTTTCATCTTCTCTGCTGTAAAGGCAGCAATCAGCCATCAGGCTGGAGCCAAGAGGTTTTCCTTGGCCAGAGACAGTCACGTTGCTCTGATGAGCGAGCCCCGTGTTCAAAGGCTGGAAACCCAAGGTAATGGGCAATTTATTTTACTGCTCTTTGCGGCCAGGGACCACTCAGATGCGAAGAACAAAAACCAGTTATGTCCCACCAGGCATCTGGGGCTCTCTCGTGGCTCTTACGAAAATTAAAGCAGCTGAATTCCTGGTAATTGATGCTGAAGAGCATCCTTAAAATTATTGCCATTTCAGTTTCATATTTTAGCAGCGTTCATGAACTGGGCAGCCTGAGCAAGCTGTGAAGTTGATAATAAAGTCAAGCAGTGGTGGGCAGTGGTATTTTGCTCTCATGTATAGGTAAAGCTTTTTGCAGAAAAAAGTGCATGTGAGAATATTGTTTTGCCTCCTTGCTAATGGCTTTGGGAGAGATGTAACATCAGAGGTGAATCCAAACAGTGAAATATCCTGCTCAAAGGGAGCAGAGTGGGTTTGTTAATGTTTGTGGAAAGCCTGTGTGTACAGCAAGCTTCCAGGAAGGGAAAGAAACCTGGAATGAGCACTCATTACCTCCCAAAATCCAAACTGATGCTGTGTTAGCTCGGTAAGCTCATATATATTCCAGGAGCTAACTACAACACTGTCAACAAATTACTGCATAAAGAGGAGAAAATTCTGTTTTTAAGGTGTTCTCTTTTCTAAAGTTTGTGATTATTTTGAAACCTCAGAGGCATTTCCAGTTGTATATAGATAGGTAATTTTTATGAAAACCTGAAATTGCTGCCAGGAAATGAAGCCTAATGAACAACTGTATGCTTGCAGAGATATGCTGTCTGCTTTCCTGCTCGTCTCCGTGCAGCTGTGTTTATTTTCTGTGGGCACTGCCGGCAGCAATAGCCCTTTCTCAAACTGCATATTTTAGGTGGGCACCTGCCCGGGTGCTGCCTTCTCGTGGAGAAGTGTCCCGTTACTGGCAGTGCCTGCGAGGATGCTCTTCTTGCTGATTGCTTCTGAAAACGTGTGAACGCTGTTGGTCTCACGGCTTTGCTGTAATTTAAGTTAAATTCTTGACATGATGAGACAGCAGAGACAATTTCTGCTGGCACTCAGTTCCCTCTTTGCTTGGAGCACTTGTGTCCACGGGCAGGGTGCACGGGCTCAGGAACGTGAGCAGCAGCTCACCTCGGCACCCCGTTATGTCAGCAGCAAAGCAGAGCTTTCTCTGCTGCAGCTAATAATAAAACTGGACAAACACAACCTCGTTCTTGATATTTAAATGACTTAAATATTAATGAAATGAACCTTTGGAGGTGTGGTGGGAAGGGAGTGCTCTGGCAGGGTGCACAGCATGGCTGGGAGAAGCTGCAGGGTCTGTGCAGGGGCTTCTTGCCCCCCTCCCGAGGGCATGACTTGCTTACTATGTGTTTGTGCTGTGCTCTTGTGGGGTGCAGCAAGGAGTGCCTGGTTTCCTGAAGGTACCTTTACAGCCCAGCGATTATCAAAGGTAATCAAAGAGATTATCAAAATACCCGTTTCACCCAGAACTGACAAAATTTAGGCATCTATTTCTTGGGAAATTCTGTGTGCCTGACGTGTTTGCAAGAAATGTTTGTCAGCTAAAACTGAAGACTCTGCGGCAAACGCTATGTTTAGTTCAAGGGATCTTGTGTTAAGCACTGTGAATTAATTTTAAATACATGACACAAGCTGTGCACGCGGGGAGATGCTGCTGATGGAGCTGGGGACTGGGACTTTTTTGGGTGCAAACCAGGCGCTCTCGCGAAGGGTGGGTGCGGATGAAGTAGCTGCAGACAGGCAGGCTGGTTTATATGTAACGCCAGCAGATATCTGCGCAGCAGAGACACAGAGCGTGCCCTCGGAGCAGGCTGTGACCCCGCGCTGTGCCGATGACGGATGAGCCGATGCCACCGCTGCAGGAGGTCGTGGCTTCTGTGCGCAGCGTGGCTGGTGCTGTGCCATCCCAGGAGTTTGCTGTGTATGTGCTGCAGGCAGCCCCTGCCTAATGCCAGAGGTCATTGGCTCCCTTTTTCACCTGTATTTGGAGGTGTCCCCTGGTTTCCAGCAGCTACGTACCCCCTCCTTCACTGGATCTAGCCCTGAGCTACGTGCGGGGTGTGTGAGTACTGAGGGGGTGGTGATCATCCTCATTTTTAAGTACTGGTACACCAGGAGAGGATGGTCAGTCAGGTTTTCTCTCTTTTACGGGAGGCTGGCAGTCTTTTTCAGGGTGTCTCATGCCGACTTTCTTTTTGGAAGAGCCATGGGCTGGAGGGGAATGCAGGTCAGAAGGGCAAGTCCCAGCAGCACAGGAGTGGGTTTGTTTGAAGCAGGTCTGGGGGTGAGCGGATTGCCTTTCAGTCTCCAGTGCTGCGGAGACACCCAGCAAATTAATACATATGTCAGGCCAACAATGCTAAATCAGGAACATTTATTTTCAAACACAGCTCTGTGTTGCATTTCATCCTTCTATTGATACAGCCCATACCAAATGGCACCTCATTTTCAGCGGCGTTGCTTAGAAAGCGGCTGTCAGGTTGATGGTATCTTTCAACAAGCCTCCCAGCCATCCCCGAGGGCCCAGACTCTGGCTGTGGCTGCGGACAGACAGACAGACAGACAGACAAGCTGGGTGCCAGAGTGAGGCGGGTGGCTGGCGGCTGAGACATCCACGGTACCCAGGAGGGGCAGCGCTGTGTGGCACCAGTGAATCGTGCTTGTCCCTGCGGAGATCCACGCTTTCTCCATCCCGGGAAGGCGGTCTCCAACACGAAATGCTTCCTCAGACTCCTGTAGGCCTGCCAAAGCCCTGAAGATCGAGGAGCTCTATTTTGGTGTTGAGCAGCATATGGTCTGGTGGGTGTTGGAGAAGCATGGGACCGGTGAGGAATTTGCGTATTCAGAGGGCTGGGCTGCTGCTGGGCTTTGTGTTGCTTGCCTCATAACGAAAATGTTCTCGTTCGAAGAGGATAATTTATTTTAAATGTCTTTTTTTTTTTTTCTTTTTCTGACAGCTTGGCACAATTCTCCTACCTTTCATTCAAGCTGTGTTCCTGCTGCCTCCCCTGACCACCGACAATTTTATTCTGATTTAACAAAACAATCCTTCCCTCCCCTACCTCTTCCCAGCGTCCCCAAACGCCCAGCTCCTCCAAGCACAAACCCAGCACCACATGTTTGCCTGCAGTTCGAAGGGTGGCACAGACAGGGGGATTAGCAACCTTCCCTGGGGGAAGTTATCACAGGGCTTGGGATTGCTGAAAATTCGGGCTGGAGGGGAGCTCTGGAGGGCACCCAGTGGCGCAGGGATTGAACTCTTCCACCTGGGTGCTGTGGTTTGCTCAGCAGCGTGCCGGTGGGAGGGGAAGGATGCAAGAACCGGCGTGTGGCAGATGGCTCTGCAGAGAAATCTGCTGAAAGAGAGGAGCTGAGGGGCTGAAGTCAACCCTGACTCACTCCTGCACGTAGAGGGAAAGGAACAGATTGGTCTTTCAAAAGAATATGTATTTTTTTGTGTGCATAAGAAAAAAAAAAAAAAAAAGATAAGAAAAATACTGGGCTTGGATAGTTCTTGGATAGTACAAATTGCTGCCACTGTATTAAATGTGCGTTTGAGATTTCTGTTTGGGTAACTGAGAATCTGGCCCTGTTTTTCCAAAAGCAGGGGAAATGCTGCTGCAGAGTATTTCTGCGTGCAGAGCCCAGCATGGCAATGCGGGAGGCTGCCGTGCCTTTATTTCCACCCACCTTGCCCCCTTTTTTTTTGGTACCATCCCCATCAGAGGGGAGGTTAGCTCATGGCACGGTCACCTGTTGCGCTCCAGGCAGGAGCAGTGCGGATGCGCGCAGCGGCACGTTGCTTTGACATGTGGGTTTGGTGACATTTTCCAAGCCTGTCACAACACGTGCTGGTGACAGCTCCTGTGGTCCTGGTAAGCATCAAGACGGGCTGTCTGCGAGGTGTCAGAAAGCTAGGCGTCTATCAGTGATTAAAAATTGCCCTAAGAGGAGCAGCTGATAAAGAATACCCCGGCTGTCACCAGCACTTTTTAAGCGTGGCGATAGCTCCTTGGAGAACAGCACAGCCTGAGTGAGCCGGGAGGTATTTATAGTGCCAGAGCATAAACACCGTGGCTATATCGGGTAGCAAAGCAGAAGCCTGGGTCTGCTATTCGGCAACGAGAAATTAAAATGTTTAGCATAAGAATGATGTCTGACTGTTGCATAAATGTGTGCGTGTTGTTACTCGATAGCCCCGGCTCCCTTTTTTCCCTTTTCGCATAGGTGCTTCACCTGATTAATCTCTGCCCTCCTTTTGTTCGGGCAATTTATAGATCTCAGTGATAAATGGTAACTAAGCACAGTGGTCTGTAAGAAGCCTGCTGTGGGTTTAAGTTTGAAGAGGGATCGTGCTGTGACTACAAGGGGCCATTTCTGCCGCCGGCCCCACGACACAGGGGTCCCCGGGCTCCGGGCAGGCTGAGCTGTCACCACGAGAAGCAGGAGGGCTGTGAGCCACTTCTGCGGGGACAAAAGCCTGCCAGAGAGAACCTCGAAAGGAAAGGCGCTCTGAAAACACAAGCAGTTATTCCTTCAGTTACGGCTTAAATGAGAGAAATTATTTGAATTGCACATGCTTGTGTTTTGATGAAAACAGTGAGCACCTTTCTACGGTTGTTACCTAGAAGAATGATTTTCTCTCTGGCATTTGAGGAAATGCCTTTTTATTTCTCTTTAGAAAAGCTTCTTTTATTCAAATATTACTTAAAAAGTAATCAAATGCACTTAACATGTAAAGGTGGCACGGTGTCTGCCCAGCTGCCTTCAGTTAAAGAAAACCAGCTTGCAAAAGAGCTGCTGCTGTAAATCAGACATTTACACCAGGCAGCAGCAAGAACCGCAAATTGACAAAGTTTTATTGCGCTTCAAACTATCCCGCTTAATAAAAAATGTGTCCTGAAATTATAGTAGAAGAACGCTAGTGCTAAAAATAGCTGTTCTTTCAAAATGGATGGGAAGTATCTCAGTTTAGACACCACACTTGCTGTCAGGTTAGGAATTGGGCTGTGTGTTTCTCTGCCGTGCATGGCACAGCTTGTCATTTTAAGTTATATTTAAAAATAATATTGCAGCAAACACTGAGAGGAAAAGCCTGAGAGCATCCGTCACTCCAAGTTTTGCTGAATTGTTTCTGACCTCACGTTTTGGGTGCCCATTTTCTGGCTTGCTGCAGAATTCAGACATCTCTCTTCATTTCAGGCACAGGGAGGCTGAGCGGCCAGATGTTCACATCAGGATATCGGGCCATGACTTAGCTAAACGTGACACAATCCAGCTTGTTGTTCCCTTGATTTTAAAAAGCCATTATTTCACTTCTCCACAGTCCTGGAAGCCCAAGAGGAAGAGATTTCTGTGGAAATCGTGCACCTCCCTTTTGCTGAAGCTGTAAATCTTCCCTTGGTCCCGTGGGAGCGCAGCGAGAGGTGCGGTGTGTTGTTATGTCAAGTCTTGCGTCAAGGCTCTCTCCTTGCACTGCCTTCATGGCCTTACATTGCAATGGTAAAATGGTTTAATTCATAGTAACCGATAGAACATTCCTGGCTGGTGAGGTTTTAATGCTGTTGGAGGTTTTGAGGCTTTCCAGGTCAGCTCCAGGTTTCAGGGAAGGGAGCCTCCCCGGCCAGGTGCCTTAACCTGCAGGGCCCAAACCTTAATGAGAAAAAAAAAAAAATTAAAAAATGACAGAATGTAAGCAAACCTGCCTTGCATTTGTACATTTTCACTAGGATCTCCTCCTGCAGGATTTCCCTTCACCCTGAGGGCTGGGGTGCAAAGATGCCCCAAGGATGATCTCGTTCCTTCTTGCGGTCCTGCCCAAGACACAGCCTGAAAACAGGGCAGGAGCCAAGGTGAAACTTGGGGGCTTCTGTGGGGACATAGAGAGGAGCCATGTGTCCTCAACGTGCCTACAGCTCTTTGGGGGCTGTCATGGGGGCTGTTGAAGCTTGCAAGCTCCTGCTGTTGGCCAGCTCCTGCAGCAGAGGCCACCAGGAGAGCAGCACTTGGCCGGGATTTCCAGGCTGCATACCGTGAGGTCTAGAAACTGCCTGGATACAGCCAGCTCCATCTGGAGATTTAGGAATTTAGAAATAATTTGAGGGTTTTTACAGGATAGAATTAGTCAATGGGCTTATTTGCAGAGGTTTTTGTCCCCCACCTGCCCCTGGGGGAAGGCAGGCAGGCAGCAGTCGCTGCCGCGGTGCCGGGGACGTGTGACAAGCGCATGCGGTGGTATGAGATTAGGCTGGATTTTGGGGTTTGGTGGCAACAGCGGCTGTCCTTTGGGATGCCTTCACTTCTCTGTGGAACTAGCCTTACCCTGTAGCAAAGCTAGAAGCAATCAGGATAATTATCTTAATTATTGGGATTTCAGATGCTGGGGAATTCTGACCTCTTCTCATGACGTGTTTACTGAGCTGGAGTGCTGTGAGCTCCCCGTCTCAGCAGCTGTGTCTGAAGTGCAGGTGTAGCCCAGTTTCTCGCTGGTGTTTCCTGCAACTGGGGTATTGAGGCCGAGCCTGCTGGAGCCATGGGCAGGGGAAAACAAAAGCTCGAATATCTGTTGCCTGGCTGAGCCTGAGATAATTGCATTCACTTCTCCAGCCCAGCTAAGGCTCTACAAGCGAGTGTTCTACCTCGTTAGAAATAATAACTTCTATTTAATAACTTACAATATGGCAGATAGGTGCATTTTTCACCAGTGATAGCACTTGCTTCAGATTGAGCAAATGATGAAAGGAAAAGGCATGATTATTAAAAAAAAAAAGCTTTCATATAAATCACGAGGAAACAGGCTCATGGATTTAACCCGTGCTCGGCCTCCGGAGCTGCTCTGCTGTACTTTATTCGAGGAAATTAATGGAAATTTTTCTCAGATGTAGATGGCTGGGCTTTTCCAGTGTTCCTGTGGTGTTGCACACCAGAGCGTGCAGTGGGTGCCAGGTGAGCACAGAGGGATGTAAGGGACTGGATCCCTGCATGGCTGTGCTGCTGGGATGGAAAAAGGGCATGCGGGGCCGTGTTCACAGGGCATTGGCAGCAGGAAGAAGAGGAACCACATCTTCTGATAGTATTTGATCATCCTCCTGCAAAGGGATGCATCCAAAAGCTCATTATTCATAAAGCTTTGAGAGGTGAGGGCCAGCTGCTGGTTTCCATGGAAGAAATGTAATTCCTGGAAGCACTGTAAGACAGCCTGGGTAGAGGTGGTCCAAAATGCCCTGGGCTGAGATTTGTGAGAGTGCAGGACACCATAAGAGCAACTTCTTTATGGAAATCTCTTCCCTCGGGCACGGTGAACAATACTTTTGCGGCCCATGGTTTGGAAATAGTAGAGGTTTTCCTAGTGGACGTGTTTTGGGGTTATGTGGGCATATATGCATAAGCGTACCTATTTTCAGGTGCATTATCACGATTTGGATTCAGCCAGAGCTTTGCTAATGTGCATTGCAATCATTGGCTGCTGAAGAGCACTCTGTGATGGAAGCATGCATTTGGGGTGATGAACAACGTGCATCTAACCCTTTTACTTTGACAAATGGATGGCTTTTTAATTACAAGCGCAGCATACAGCATGTTTATTCCAAAAGAGAATTTAAAATTTATCCCGCAAATGAATATCAATAATATAGACTACTTGGTAAAAATTTAACCAGCCCATTAGCATGACGAAGGCATCAAAGGTTCTGTCGGCTTTGTACCCTGCTGATGAATACCTCCTCAGGATTAAAAAGAAGAGCCTTCCATGACAGCAGAAGGAGAGGGAAGCCTACGAGCCCAACCTCACCACCACACCGGTGGGTCGGGCCTGGCCGCATCCTCCTGCGTGTTGGAGATCTGCTTGGCTTGGTGGGACCAGAAGGAAGCTGCCTCTGCCCTGAAATAGCAGGCCTGTCCGTGTCTGAGCATGGCTTATGGATCTACAGATGGAAAATAGGACAGGGGTAGTTGTCTGCAAGGACTGTCAGGTGCACCAGGGCCTTACTCGTGCTGGGCAAGATGAAGGCCTCCCCTCTATGCAAACTTTGGGCCAACAGCCCTAAGGAGCATGCTGCTGCTGTATTTCACGTTAATTTTCAGTGTTAATTTTCCCACAGGAGGCAGCAAGGGCTGTGGGACACTTTCTGTCCCATGCAGGGACGCGGCCACCAGCCAGGGCCTGGAGCGTGGTGCCATGGCCAGGGCTGCAGTGCTGTGCCAAGGGTACAGCAGAGAGGCACGGCCGTGCCCGTGGTCCAGTGCCCTTAGGAGTTTGCTAAGGAAGTGGCAAGGGAAGGGAGAGCTGGGAAACGCAACCGAGCTGGAGGAAAATCTGAGAATTGATTTCTTGTCCGGTGCCTTATCAGAGCTTGTTAGGCACCTCCTCGCATCTTCTGCCTAGCGTGACAATTGCTCCCTATGCTGACAGGCGTGTTAGTTGCTGCTGCTCATCCTGAGAGGCTATTGAATAATTTGCAACCCTGGGTTTGTGAGAGAATAGGATAAATTGATTTTGAAGAAAAAATTATATACCTGCGAATATTTCTCTCTCAGACGACCTTCCAAAGGGTTATATCAATGCAACAAAATGTGCAGTTGTTTTTCTTGCTCATCAGCTAATAAATTTTCTGATAATAGGCAGGTAAAATGCTCCTCTAATAGCCTAGTGACAGCCGCAGGTTTGGTAGATGGCAGGATGATGGCTTGGGGTGGAGAGAGCCCCTGCCCTGCTGCCCTCCCCTGACCCTATGCAGCGTGCGTGCTGCTGGTGCCAGCACCCACCCGCTGCCCACCGGCACTGTCATCCGCTTCTAAGTGCTCTAGGACAGATTTGCATTGGAGTCGTTTGTTATCTAAAGTGCAGGTCACCAAGTTAACCGGCCATCTGCTCGGCAGCCACCTCAGGCCACCGCAGTGCCACTTCCCCAGCACACGCCTTGCGGGAAGCGCTCGGCTCCTGACGGGGGCTCCGCGGCATCAGGAGAGATGGGGAAAGGGCCATGCCTTCCCTGCGAAGGTGCAGCTAATGAACAGCTGCAGAATAAAGGACACAGATGGAAGAAGTACTTGCTATAATTACCATTTTTCTACAAATTATGTGGTGTTGTTTTTTTTTTTTTTGGTTTGTTTTGTTTTGTTTTTTCTAAACCCATTAGGTATGTGATTGCTTCCACTTCACTTTGTAAGTAGAACTGAAACACATGGTGACTGGATGGAAATGCATCACAGAGTATAAAATACTGTCCTGTCTGTGGTTGGTGTGAAGGGGCAGGGATGGTTTGGGTTTTATTGAGTATGCTTGTAGAGCCATCAGCTCAGGGGAGGCTGAGTTACTGGCAGTGGCAGGGCACCCTGGGCAAAACCCTCCCCAGACTCATATTTTTTTTCTAAGAGATAAAATGGAAAACCGTGTTGTTTATGCCTTGTGAAATGCTCAGGGTATTAGCAGGCGAAATTGCTATGCAAAACGAAAAGTTCCATTCTGCTAGCAGTAACATGAAATGTAATAACATTTTATTTTTCTGGCTGCGTGTTACCAGATGTGTATTCATCCCCCACTACCCCTTCCTACAGCCCTGCTAGCAGTTTTCTTGTGCTTTCTAGTCTCTTTTCATTTGCTCTTGACTTAAAGGCATTGTTGGTAGCTAGGCAAAGGATTTGTTTGTCCAGGTAGATTTAACTTTCTGAAAACCAAATGCCATTTTTGCAATTTGCTACACCAGGATAAAATGGTAGTGCAGTTGTACTTTCTGATTGCTATAGAGACTATTTATAAGCAACATCAAAAAAAAAAGAAAAAAAAAGAAAAAAAAAAAAAGGAAACAAACAAAAAAACCAGCCCTCAACACATTTCACATTCATTTCTCTGGTTCTTCAGGGCAGGTGGGTGGCCAGGGGCCAGCAGTGAGGAGGAGGAGGAGGAAGAGTGGGCACAGTTGGGAGTCAGGGGGATAAGGGCTATATTGGGCCCCGTGGTCATATTTCTCTGTCCATGCTAATGTTTTGAAACTTAGATCTCAGCCAGGCCATTATGTATCTGTGAGCAGATTGCTCATGAAGCACTTGAAGAGAAATAAATACCTTTCACAGCACATACTTACTGCTCTCTGATGGGCTAAAGTGCACTAGTGTGGGCTTGTTTTGTGCACATGACCCACAAAGCGTAGGGTCTGGTTTTGGATAATTTCATGAATATGATGAACATGTGGAACAGCTGAGTAATACTTTAAGATCCCATCAAGTCCAACTCCAGGTTGCAATTAGCATCTGTGGCTAACTTAATGCTGGGGTTAAAAGGGTAGCTCTGTATTTTCACTTCATCAGCAGTGCCTTCAGAAGTGGCCGTAACAATAGACATGAATTATTCAAGCCATTACGCCCCTTGCTCTATTTTTGGCTCCTCACACACTGAGGATGACAATTTAATAGCAACTGTATGAAAGCGGTAGACACACCAGTGCCTTCTCTTTTATACATTAAAAAATATAAAATATGTTTCTTGAAATGTTCAACCCCCCCCCCCAGGATGTAAGTGCTTCCAAAATTCTTCATAACCTATCAAGTTTTCTCCCTTGCTGGTTGCAGGGATGACGTGCCAAGCCAGGACGTCCTACACCGAGGACGAGGTGCTCTGGGGTCATCGCTTCTTCCCGGTTATTTCCTTGGAAGAAGGGTTCTTCAAGGTCGATTACTCCCAGTTCCACGCGACGTTCGAGGTCCCCACCCCGCCGTACAGCGTGAAGGAGCAGGAGGAGATGCTGCTCATGTCCTCGCCCTTGATAGCGCCCGCTGTCAGCAACAGCAAAGAGAGGAACAACTCAGTGGAGTGCCTGGATGGTCTCGACGAAGTTGGCACAAAACTTCCTTCAAAACTGCAGAAAATAACTGGAAGGGAAGACTTCCCCAAAAAACTCCTCAGGATGAGCTCCACCACCTCCGAGAAGGCCTACAGCATGGGGGATTTGCCCATGAAACTGCAGCGGATCAGCTCGGTCCCTGGGAATTCGGAAGAGAAACTGGTGTCCAAAACCACAAAGATGATGTCAGATCCCATGAGCCAGTCCGTGGCCGATTTGCCACCCAAGCTCCAGAAACTGTCGGGCGGCGGGCGGATGGAGGGAAACCTTCCTCCCAAACTGAGAAAAATGAATTCCGACCGCTTCACATAGCCCGGCCGGGCGCCTGGCTGGCTCGCAAAGCCTGGACTGCGGTGAGAAGCGCAGCGTGGGCAGGATGGCCGGCCTCCACATCGCCTCCCACACTGGCTCCACGTGTCCAAGGGTGGCGGTGGCGGTGGTGGTGGTGGCAGTGGTGGTGGCGGTGGTGGTGGCGGCAGCGGGGCCGTCCGCACGCTCACCGTCCTGCCGACTGTGCCCGGCATGTAGTATCACAACGCGCATGCAATAATAGTGTGCAATTTTTGCATATAGTTTTATGGCATGACTCGTACTATATTTATACTGTATATTCTGAAAAATATGTACAGGGGCGTTCCGTGCCCCTCTATTTCCTAAGAGTATGTGGTAAGGTAAAACATGAGAGTGGGTAACTTTCAGGGTAAGTTATAATTTTTTTTTGTTTGTTTTTGTTTTGTTTTTTAATGTGGATTGTGATGTTTTGTTCCACTAAGTGGTTACGGTGCATGGTTTTTTTCCTTGAAGGAAGGTGTATTAGTTACTTCTCACACCAAATCTGCTAGCCTTAAATGAACTGCTGGTTTCCATTTTGCTTTAACTTTTTCTTGGGTTTCTTTCTTCTGCCTATAGGCTACTGGAAAAAAAATGTATTTCATAAGGTACTATTTAGAAAAGAAACTTGTATTAACAAGGCTAGGCAAAACAATAAAAGAAAAGAGTAAAATTAACAATTTAGGTATGATTAGAAAATAATTTTAGATTTCTTCCAGAATTTATAACAGATATGTATGAAAACCAGAAAACCCTTTCAAATAAACAGCACATGCTTGGTTTCTCACATTGATAGGACAGCTCACTGTGGCAATAGCTGACTGTCCGTGAAGTCAAGCAGGCTTTTGTTCCGGATGCTCTGCCCAAGAGCAGGGCCAAAATCCCCCCGTGTTCCAGCAGTGCCAGGGTTCTCTGCACTGCTGGGCGATTCCCTGCACTGCTTTCTCTGTGGTGAAAACATGTTCAAAAACATTAACCAAGGTTGACCCTGTGGGTTTTGAAATGAGTAATACTTTGTATAAATGTCTTCTTTGGCGGCTGCGTTTGGTTTTTGGGTTTTTATCCTGTTTTGCCCCAAAATGTGGGGCCACGAGGTGGGGTGGCTGCTTCGGAGCTGGGTGGTGGAGGGGCTCCTTGTCCCACTGGGGCTGGGGATGGGTGGCAGTGGCTTCGGGGAGCAAAGCCTCGAGGGCTCGACGCCACGTGGGACAGAACAGTTTGGTTTTGTTACAAAGGCTGGCCTGGAGCAAGAACCGAGAGGCTGAGAGTCGCTGGAAGGGTTGGCTCAAACGCCGTGGTGGCGCAGTGCTCATCCTGGAAGTTACCGTGTGGGGTCGGTCAGTTGTGCACTCGTGGACTTGGTACTGACTGAAGGTTTTTTTCACCATTTATAACGATTTTTGAGTGGCACTGCATGCTTTTTACACCTTTGGCTATACTGAAATTCTTTGCACGTTGTTGTTAAAGGGAACCGTGTGTGCAGCTCCCTGTGTGCCGCTCCCCAGCGCGCGATGAGCAGACCTCTGACGCTGCAAGGTAAAATCTGAACGTTTTCCCCCATTTGCTGACACTTGCTCAGGTTGTCCTGTTTAATTTGTGTGCCAGGTGGAACTCTTCTGCTAGTCCTTGGCTGAGTGAATGTGGCCACGTGCTGGTGGCAGCTTCCTCAGCGGGGGGACAGCCACGGGGGCTTGTCCCTGCCCAGATCCCCTGCTGCCGTGGCACTGCCCACTGCCCTCTTGATTTTTCCTTGTGGAAAGTCAATGTGGAACATCCCTGGAGTAAGAGCAATGGTGTTGCACCCAGCTGGGCCTGAGGGGTGTAGGTGACTCAGTGGCTGCATACGAATACCTGAAAGTATGCAAAACACTGGGAAAGCATCCTCACTTTTACTAAATTAATGCCACATAAAATACTAAGTTATGTTCAATTCAAACGTTTGACTTTTTAAAATCCAAATATTCACCTGTCCTTGCTGGACGCAAGATTTCTGAGGCTTGTGGCTTGTACTGCAATGTGTAATGTACGTTAAGGCTAAAATACACGTGTCTTTCGTTAATGAGAGTGGAAGTACAAACATGGATGATAACTTTCTTCAGTTATTCGGTTTAAGAAGTTATTTCTGGTTAATATTTCAGTTTTATTGGTGTAACCCTTTTCTGTTTTTCCTAACCATTTTAGCCCGGCCCTATTGCTTATGCTAAGAAGAAGTATATCTGTTTGTTCGATTGCACAGCCGGTCTGTGTTCTCTACTGCTGAATTTATGCTTGAATTATATTGTAAATTGTACATATTCAAAATAGAATAAACTAAATGCATTTTCTGGCATGCACTCTATAACTGTATAAATGTACAAGTTTATTTGAATTATACAAAACAACAAACTCTTGTATTCATTAATACTGCAAGCTCAGTTTTATCTAGAGCTATATTAAACTTTCAAAAATCCTTCGGTTTAAATGCTCTGGTGTATTTGTCTTTTCTCCAGTCCATTTTTTAATACTTTAATGAGTGGCTAAGTATTCAAGCTGTTTGGGGACTTACGATCCACATTTGGTGTGTGCAAAAGGCCAGTTTCTTGACCGGTCTTAAGAAAAGCAAAAATAAAACAGAATTTAGTTGTAGTTTTTTTAGTTCCTGGGGGCCCGTCTGCCCCCTGTGTGCAGAATATTACATTTCTGTAACTGTATATATATTGAATATTAGCTTTCTGTAATTTATGACGTGCTTTCTTTGTGCACAGGGACTTAGGAGCTCTTTATGCAGAAAGAAGTAGGAATTTATATAGTTATCACCCAGAAATCACTGGCGGCCATCAGGCAGCCCTTTCTCTCCGGCTTCTTAGCATGAATTGCCTCGTAAGGGCCTGGGTGTCACCACTCAGGATGGGCAAAAAGCATTCTCTGCTAAAAAAAAATTAGAGAATGACTGAAGATATCATTTGCCAATGATAGCGGACTTCTTAACTCTTTCCCTCCCAGTGGCTGCTGAATGAACGTTAGCAGGGCACAACCATGCTTCATTTCTCCCCATTAACCTTGTTGTGAGTCCCAGCCCTGTCTGGCAGCTCCAGCACATGCTCCTCCTAATGCATTATTCACCTGGCCCCAGGCCCCTGCCATTGCTAATACAAATACATATTTTTCCATACGGTTACAAGTGATAGTAAAATTCAGAGATTTCTTTGAGTACTCCTGCACCTGCTTTCCATTCAGAGCTTTATTGCTGGTGGTGTTTCCAAATCCCCCAGTACAGCACAGCTCAGATCACCTAGGAGTACTTGTTGCAGCTAACATGTACGCGGGCTTCCCAAGCACTCAGCTCCTGAGAAACCACCCTGCTACCTGTGCGAGACATGCCACAGCCCAGGGAATCGAGGCTCTGCTTAGCATAATTGAATTACCAAGTGTGGCAGAACAAAAAGACACGACAACACAGAGCTGTATCAATCATGCCGTGCCGCCAGACGTGGAATACATTTGAATTTATTTCCTCAGCTCTGGTTGTAAAAGAGGAAATTTGCGGTGCTTACTGGGAGAAATGAAATTGCTGGTAGCTTTAAATACTTAGGGGGGGAAAAATCTGCCAAGGAAGAGGGTTAGAAAGAAAGAGAAGCATTCCTGGTATAATAGTGCAAAAGGAAATACATCTTCATCCAGTGTTGGGGCAGAGACTGAGGAGAATGTAAATGCTTTTAAATCAGGTCTAAGGGCTTTATTCATATTTATACCCCCAAAAGGATAGGATTTGGGGATGGGCTCCATGCTGGAGCACAGCTGCATCCATGGAGTCTGAACATTTTAGATGGTGGCTGCACATCGCTCCCGAATGCGCCTGCTGCTCACAGCAGTGTGCTGTGACAGTGCCAGCGGGCATGGGTGCCAGGAGGGCAATTCAGCACTCATTGATGATAAGAGAATTACCGTTTTCATGGATGTGAAGTAATCTACATTTACATTTCTCACTTCACGAAAAGAAGAAAAAAAAAAAGAGAGAGAGAGACTAAGAAAGAGATAAAGAATGGGGAAAGAGAGGGATGGAGAGGGAACCCATCATTTACGTCAGCCTAATTTTTGTGTGGTTACAAGTACTATTTAGCATGAGTGCAATACTGGTTTCGTTAATCTGTTTACAACACTCCCAAGCAGTCTCTGATTGCTGCAAAAAGCACTTGAATTATTATTCCCACAATAAACATCTGTGCCTCACGGTGGAAGGCCTGGCAGCGGCAGTGGGCTGTGAGCAGCAAGAGGCAGGCGTGCGGTGCCCCCCGAGCATCGCCTGCATCCCCGCAGTGCCCACGGGGACCAAGAGGCTGTGCTGGCACCTCGCAGGGACGTTCAGGTACGGCTGAAGAGGAGCAGGACACAGAGGATACCATCGTTTCGCTCCCCTTGGGCAGAGGATGCTCACGAGAAGAGAGCACCCCATGGCACCCAGCTCTGGAATTTGTCTCTGTGCACGTTTTCCAGCCTGGCACCTGCTGTGCCCAGTGCAGACTCATGCAGCAGCTGGGTTTTGGTGCCCAGCTCTCCTTATCCCAGTGACGGGCACGTGAAGGTTTGAGGAGCAGCATGAGCGTGAAGTGAGGATGAGACGAGCTGCAGGCTGCAAATGCCATGCACTCAGCAGAGCTTCATGTGCGTGTGCTCAGGGACAGGACGTACAGCAATATGCGTGTAAGGGAATATGCACTGTGCACGTAATATATACATATAAATTCCAGTGAAAATACAGGATTGGTGACGCCGATGTATTTATAATATGTAGGTAACAGCAGTCAAGGTAGGTGTTTACTACGTCAGATGTATTTTCTACTCTCCAACCATTCCAATTTATTTCTGTCTGAAGCGTTTGTTGGTTTAGATGAGCTTTTTGGGCACTGCCTTGAGAATCAGGTCTTTGGACTCATTCCACACTGACTGCGTGAGATGGAAAACTCGTGACAGATGGACGAAAGTGCAGCAGAGAGAAAGGGAGGGAGCGTGCGAGCAGGAACAGCGTCTCTCTCTCTGTTTGAATAACCTGGGGAGAATTTTCTCTTGGCATCCTCCAGCAGCTCCCTGGGAAGGTTCCAGATATCACTTCCTTAAGCAGTCTTGGAGCCCTCTGTCATAACAGAGAAAACAAAAAACAAATTAGTGCATATCTCACAGTAGGGACAAAATTATGGCCTATGCTGGGATGTATTTAGTGTCCCAACAGAGGATTTTTTGTTTGTTATGTTGCTCTTATGGCTGGATTTCTCCCCTTGTAAGCAATAACACTACCTCTGCCGGGGTGAGCGCAGGTCCAAGCAGCATCCCTGCGGTGCTGTGCCCTCCCAGCCCCACGGCTCGGGGGCAGGAAACCATCCGGTACAAAATGCAAAGCAAAGCAAATCCCTCCCTGCTTTTCTGCTTGGGAGTTACTGTCTGGAACCAAAGCTGCTCCCTCTCCTTTATGCTGCCATGAGGGACGCCCTGGAGGATACTGACCATAAGCAATGCACGATATTGGTCATCTATCCTAAAGCACACACCCTGGTTCTACAGGCAGCATTTTTCTCCTCAGCCTCCAGCACCACCAGCCAGATGAGGGATTATCACAGTGCAGGGCAGCTCCCAGCTGGGGCTGTGCCCACGCACCAGCCTCGTGCCCACCTGCTTCCCCTGCTGGCCTCCACCCCTGCATCTCGGCCAGTCCCTGGTTGCTCATGCTGTTTCCAGTTCACTTTTCACCAGTGGATACTGGGTAAGAGGGGAGCTGCTGCTGCCAGTAATTGGGCTGGGGAGGAAGCAGGGACAAAGGGGAGGAGGTTGTGTGCTCGTATATGGGGCCAGGACTGCAGCAGAAGGGCTATGGAGCCTGTAAAATAAACCCAGGACAGCAAAACCTGGTGCAAAGCAGGAGTCACCTCAGTTCATATTAGCTGTAACCCTAAGGATGAATACAAACATGTCCTTAAACTCCACTCTAATGAACGGTACAAAAATGTGATGCTGTTTGAAAATACTGACACATCTACATTCATAGCAAGATTTATTTTTTAAATAAATTAGTAGAGATCCCGTTTAAGACAACAAAGTATTTTGTTCTTCTTTTAATTAATACATTATAGTTTTATCTATTTCATTATGTGTAAACAGGGGAAAAACCTTAACATATTTTTCCAGAGATAATACTTGATAATTCTTCATTCCTTTAGTCCTAAATTCTGCTCACTGACAAGAAAAGCTGCCAACATGTGTACACTAAGATAATCCAAAAGTAAATGTGGCACACAAGAAAGTCGATTTAGGAATGTTTTTTCTGCTTATCCTGACAGTTTAACCAGGCTTTGGGGTGCCTAGGAGCGCGGTGCTCTAGCCGAGGTGCAGTGCCTGTGGTCTGTGGGCTGGGCACTGCATGCAGCGACTCCTCGCTCATCGCCAGGCCCCTGAGCGAGTGGCTTTGGCTGAAGGAAGAGGAATGTAGTGCCTCTGCCAGCCCCATGAGATGATGAGGGTGGGAATGGGAGCAACGTGACACAGAGCATAGCAGCAGAAGTGCCAGGTGCCAAGAGCAGCGCACGAGACTAATTCAGAAAAAAAAATCTCATAAACACGTCTGTCTCTCCCATCTTTCTACCAAATTTGTTAGATCTTACAGTCTCAGTAATGAGATTATCAAGTTCTGAAATATAAATAAATGTGCATACAAAGAGAGCATAAATACACGTTTCTGTTGCTGTTTATAGGAATATAGTCATTTATTCTGCCTCAGCCATCCCCTGTGGCATAAGTGAATGAAAAGCTGAGTGAAGATAATTAATTTCTCTTCCGCTGACTTTTTATGCTATGCAATGGGGCAGAACCAGGCAGGCTGCATGCATGGCACAGTGACTACACACCTGCAAGGTCAGGCAGTGATTGAGTCATTTTTCAATCCTGGGCTGCAGGCGGACAACATGTGCACTGCCTTATGGAGGGGCTAAAAATGCCACGGCACTTCCAGCTTGGAAGAGCTGACAATGCAGGTGAGGAAGGATGCACGATAGCTGCAGGGTGGCACCAGGCTGGGCTTTTTCCTCCTCCTCCTGCTTCCCCTGCTCTCCTGCTGGTGTGTGCCACCCTGCAGGGCTGGCACCGTGTGGCTTTGGTCAGCAGGGTCAGTGGAGGAACAGCACTTCATGGAGAACACAAAATACCGTGTCAAACATGTCTTAGACATTATTGACAGACATTCAGAGATCTCAGTTACCCCTTCCTAAAGCATAATTTGTAATTTAAATAAGGAAAAGGAAAAGGAAAAGGAAAAGGAAAAGGAAAAGGAAAAGGAAAAGGAAAAGGAAAAGGAAAAGGAAAAGGAAAAGGAAAAGGAAAAGGAAGGGAAGGGAAGGGAAGGGAAGGGAAGGGAAGGGAAGGGAAGGGAAGGGAAGGGAAGGGAAGGGAAGGGAAGGGAAGGGAAGGGAAGGGAAGGGAAGGGAAGGGAAGGGAAGGGAAGGGAAGGGAAGGGAAGGGAAGGGAAGGGAAGGGAAGGGAAGGGAAGGGAAGGGAAGGGAAGGGAAGGGAAGGGAAGGGAAGGGAAGGGAAGGGAAGGGAAGGGAAGGGAAGGGAAGGGAAGGGAAGGGAAGGGAAGGGAAGGGAAGGGAAGGGAAGGGAAGGGAAGGGAAGGAAAGAGAAAAGAAAAGAAAAGAAAAGAAAAGAAAAGAAAAGAAAAGAAAAGAAAAGAAAAGAAAAGAAAAGAAAAGAAAAGAAAAGAAAAGAAAAGAAAAGAAAAGAAAAGAAAAGAAAAGAAAAAGAACAAGAGAAAGAAACAACAGTTTCTCTGATGAGATTTTTTTTTTTTTTATTTAAATAATATTCCTAATATTTATGTCATAAAATTTGGGTGTTGTGTATTAGCTACACTGCAGGTCCTGCACAGCACAAATATTTTATAAGCAGCCTTTGCAATTCTGAATGCACACCATTTTCTACTAGACCACAAGGCCTCTATATTGATACTTTAATGCCATTGCATAATTTATGTATTTTATATTATATTTCTTCTTGTACATACATTCTGAGTTTGCTTAGCCCTCAGGAAATCTCTGCTAGGGAAATGACACACTGTAAGAAATGTCAGCTACTGCTCTGGTACTTCAGTACCAAAGGTAATGGAGCAGAAAGGCAAGAGTGGAAGAATGTTTTAAAGTGCTCGTAGGTCTGGGTGTTGTGGAGACCATTTATTGTCTTGTTAAATCTAGACATCAAAATCTTATCTTATAAGCAACTGGAAGTGCAAAATAAATAAAAATAAAAGTGCTGATTTAGCTGTCAGCCCCTGTGCTTTTTACTTCTGCTGTCTTTTTCTTTCCAGAAGTGACTTGAAAATCCTTGGGCACTTCCTTGTGCTCTCCAAGCAATGCACATCGCTCTGCCTTGGGCCCAAACACTCGAGCATGGTAACAAGATTAAGAGCCCTTCAGTTCATCCTGCAGAGGAGCTCCAGCAGCAGCGCTGTCCCTGAGCTCTGCGACGTTTGGATCCTGAGCCCCAGGAGCAAGGATCCAGGCAAGGTGGGGGGCTCCAGGCTGCAGTTGGTGGCTCCGCTTGGTTTTCTGACCCGCTTGTCACTGCCTTGCAGGTGAGCACCCCCAGGCAGGGGCACAGAGCACAGGACAGATTCTGGTTTAACAAAACCCTTTCACCAAGCCGACGAGGAAAGGAAAACCCTTTGCATGCAGTCCCTGGAGGGCAGGGGCAGGCAGGACAGTGCCACAGCTCCCAGCTGGGTTAAACACAGGGCCAAATGCCTGCTGGCAGGGAAAGCAGACTGGGCAGCAGCAGAAATGGAGCAGGAGGAAGACGAGGTGGCACTTGTACCACCTCCTGGAGACACCGTTGGTCTGGGTTCATCCTTCACCTGCAGGGGCTGAAAGCTGGGCCCTGCTCCCCCGTGGGAGGACAGGAGGTGTCCACGTGAGCATCTCCAGGATGCTTCTTCCACCTACACGAATAAGCAAACATTAACCTTCTTATTGCTGTGCTAAAACATTCAGTTAGGCCAGTCAGGCCAATTGCTGGAGGGGTCAGGTTGTTGCTTGCATAAATATCTGGTCTTCATATTAAGATGGAAAGGATTTCAGAGATGAAAACTCAATTTATATTTTTAGCTCTCTGCATCAGTACCCTTCGGAGCAAGCAGACCCCTTCTAAAGAGCCAAAAACAGAAGCACCCCCAGCTGCCGGGATCCCAGAGCCACCCCTGCTTTTTTTCTCTTTCTCTTCTTGTTTTTCTTTTTGTCTTTCTCTCTCTTTTTTTTTTTTTTTTTTTTTTTTTTTTTTGTAGGGGGTCAGCCTTGAGCAGAAGACGAGATGGGAAGGTAGGCTGCCCAGTGTCTGTGTGTTTGTTACGCAGCTCACTAAAGCTTTCTGCTGATCCTCTCTCCATGTGTTCCTTGTCTCTCATACCCAGGGGTTTACATACAGGATCAGTGTGAGGATTTTATTTGTCCCTGCTGTCACGGGTGGCTGATTGTTGCAGGTAGAGTCCGCACAGTCCATCGCACACATGGGCTAGTCGTCGTGCACCCTGCATCAGCCACGCAGAGGTGGCAGGGGGAGCAATATATGTAGACCCCTTTTTCCAGATTATTTTTTCCTCATACACATTTGACATAGAGTGCAGAGCACTGTTCAGTGGGGGAGCCTGTCTGCCGCTCCATTTTGTAACCTGTTTTTGTAGAAATGGACCATTTGTGGATTATCTGTTTCTATGGTGATAGATCAGAATAAATGTGTTATGGTCCTGGCTGTCTTCAGCTTCCTGTTTTCTGCAAGGTCTCCACTCTCGAAGGTAAAAATACAGCATCTAATTTCCTGCAGATCATCAACGGAGACTTATGGACAAGAGCACAGGCTTCAGCCTGTGAAAAATCACTGTGGCAAAACTGCATATGGAAGTTATAGTCTGTACCAGCACAGTTAATAATAACTGCCAGTCCTAAGGCAGGGACATGGGATTAACTGTGTCAGAGACAAAAGAAAAAAAAAGGAAAAAAGAAAAAAAAAGGGACAAAAAAAAAAGAAAAAAAAAAGAAAAAAAAAAGTTAAAAAGTAAAAAAGAAAGAAGAAAAAAAAGAAAAAAAAAAGAAAAAAAAAGAAAAAAAAGAAAAAAAAAGAAAAAAAAAGAAAAAAAAAGAAAAAAAAAGAAAAAAAAAAGAAAAGAAGAAAAGGAACAAAAGAAGGAAGGAAGGAAGGAAGGAAGGAAGGAAGGAAGGAAGGAAGGAAGGAAGGAAGGAAGGAAGGAAGGAAGGAAGGAAGGAAGGAAGGAAGGAAGGAAGGAAGGAAGGAAGGAAGGAAGGTGTTTTTCAAGTTTGGACTTACAGAGCCAGAAACATTGTACCAAAAAGTCCATGGCTACCATGCCAAACATCATAATACAAAAGGAGGCAGATGCAGAGAAGAGTTTTAAACAGTCTATAACTCTTTAGGGGTGGAGGGGTTATAATAAAAATGTATTTTCTGAAATTGTTCTTAATGTTATTTTAAATCTCAGTATCTTGTGAGAAATGCAAGTTTTGCTGGAAAAAAAAAACTAACAAATAAACTCCTTTCTTCTTATGATTCACATCACAACTCACAGGCAGTGAGCACCATTGTGCCTGTCCTAAATCTTTAATATTTCAAATGAATATTTAGATAATGCCTTTCCCGATATGAGAAACCTCAGCGAAGCACTCAGGAGGATTGCCCTTTGGATTGAGGCAGAATTGAAATATTTAAATGTGCTACAATTTCCAATGGTGGCTTACCACTTGCCTTACTTGTAAAAATAAGAAATAAATTATTGAAAAGGAAAGCACATGATTACCCAGTCCCCCCCAGGACTAAAGGCACGGGCTGACTGGAAAGCTGTGGTTTTACCGGGCAGCAGAGCACACCCTCAGGCACTACCATGGTGCCAAGCCATGGCCCAGCATTGTCTTAGCAGCGATGCAGGAGGCGTGGGGCAGCCGCCTATTAAGATGCATTAAGATTGCATTATTAATGCATCTTAATAACTGCATAGATTGAGAGGTGAAAAAACACAATTTCCTACAAAAGTGTTCCTGTTGTCAGAAGAGACATCCCCAATTTCTCACCCATCCCAGGGGCTTTTCTGGCCAATGTCAGGGCAGTGGGGAGAACCTCTCTGTCTGCATTGCCTTCTGCTGGGGTTGTTGGTGAGTCTTCTCGTCTTCCCTTCCAACTGTACCTGAAGCAGTATCAGAGATGCTTATATTAACGGGATCCAAACAACCTGCTCCAGTGAAGCGCTTTGCTTTTGGGAAGTTTTGGTGTCAGTAACAGTTGTAAACAAGCAACAAGCTGCTGGAATGGGAAATGTGTTATATTATTCAAATAGACATCATAATTTCATCATCTGTGGAAATGGAATACAGACACATGCGTATGTGTGCACATGCCTAAATGTTCTTGACATGGGAAAAGAAAAAAGTGGGGGTGATTGGCCATGAGAACAACCCTCCCAAGAACTTGACCTAGGCAGGTTGCATTAAGGCTTTTCTGGTCTTAGAAGCAGTGGCTCTAGGTTTAGTTTGGAGGTGCTGGCAATGCTCTTGGTATGGGCTCCGTATGAGGCAGTGTGTCACCAGGACCCTTTCCAGGCTTGAAGTCTGTAGGTACAAGTTTTCAGTCCTATTGCAGGTGTCTTTCACAAATATTTCACTAGGGTCATTTAAATCAACGTCATCTTATATAATTCATGGCAGGAACATGGATACGTCCCCTAAAAGTGACTGACTTGTAAAATCTCTAATGAATCCTCATTAGACTCCTTAAAACCCTTTCCAGCTCTCTCCTTTTCATCCTAGGCTGTGTGCGGGGTAAGGCACTCGCAAGCAGTTCACATCTGATAAAACATTAGGTGCACTTCCCAGTTTTTTCTGCTCAATAACAACTTCTGACAGCTGCATTGTTATGCACAGCCAGTCCAATTTGAAATGTTGCTGCTTTTTGTAAGAGAGCTTTTCCCAGTATTTTGTGTAGAGCTGTATTTCTATGTAGGTGGCTGTGATTAGAGTTGACATTAATTAGAAGAAATGCTAATATACCAGATGGATTTTTTAAAAGGCACATTGGAGGAGCAATAAGCACAGTACATGTGCTTACGGGGAAGTAGGAGCACGATTTGTTAGCTATACATGCGCCGCCCACGCACTCCAGCATTTAAGAGCCCGGTATAATGCACCGTATTAATAGCAGGGAATTTTAGCATCCGCCCCTTATTTATGGCTGCGGATTTATCCTCGCACCGCGCTGGCACCCTGCCCCTGGCACGGCCCACGCTGCCTCGCAGCACGGCACGAGGCCAATGGTGAACAGCCAGCCTCGGCCTCCTGTGGGGCTGTGGGGAGAGGGGAGAACATCCAACCCTGGACCCCAGAGGGCCTGGGGATGTCCCCGAGGATCAGGGGGACCAGCACCTTGTGCCCACCCGGAGCTGTGCCCAGTGCTGTGGCAGCAGCTCCTCCTGCCGCTGTGCTTCAGCAGCGGGAGAGGCCCAACACAAGAAGTGCTGGAGCAGGAGCTGGTCCGGTGCCATAGCAACAGCTGCCCTTTTTCTCCTCCAGTTTATTTATTTATTTATTTATTTTTGATTTTGCACTTTGAAACTAATTATTAAGCACGGAGCAGGAACAAAAAGGAGGTTACCCCCAGGTCCCACGGGTACCCAGGAAAAAAAATCTTCCCAGGGTGTCCGAAGGCACCAGGAAGAAGGGAAGCACTTTTCTGTAACCATCCCTTCCAAAGCACAGTTGGAGTGCACTCTGAGCGTGCCAGTCACTTGCTATGCCCCCGAGCTGAATTCAGAGATATTTTCATGAATTGAGAGATATTTCCATAACAGCACACTTTATCAAGGGTTTGCTGCAGCTCTAAAAACCCGTCAAGCCATATTTGTTTTCTCTACCAACCTAAACGTCTCTGAATAGCTGCCACGTGTGTTTGGGGACGGCATTTCCAGGTCCCAGGATGCCCACGCTGCTGCTGCTGCTATGGCAGTGAGAGCAGGGCTGCTGCAGAGCATGGGGGGCAGCTGCTGGGGGTTATCAGACCCGTTAAGGAACCTCAGTGACACAGAAATCAGAACAGCCCCCCCGGGTCATCCAGGCCAGGGCCAGGGGCTCCCACCTGCCAGCACCCACGGCACCATGCCCTGTGCCACCGTGTGGCACATACTTCTATTTTTCTGAACGACTGGGAAGCTTCAGCCCCGCTGCTATTTCGGAAGTTTGGAACTCGACGGGTTTTTCAGCTCGTGTTTCTGCTGGCACGCCTGTCAAAACTAACGCTGAAGCCACCAGCCGTCTTTTAACCAGTGTTCTCCTACTGAAGTCTGATGGCTTGACAGTCTACCAATGTGTCCAGAAACAATTAGTGTTTGATAAATTTGAAAATGCTGAGAAATGTTTTACTCAAAAGCATTATTTTTGGCTAACTATACCATCTGGAAGTAACGGCTGCTTTAGAAGGCATGTGGGGCACAGGGCTGTTCTGACAGCCCCATCGGACCCGCCTGGGGCACGGGCAGCTCCCGAGGAGAGGTGCTGGGACATTCAGAGCATTTCATGAAAGAAAGCCTACACCACAGGTGTTTTACCAGTAGACAACTGAATTAGAGCTGGGATTAATGCTGTTTAGACTTCAGCCTTTCTCCCAGCTCTTAAAAGGGAGCAGGCAGTCCATGTGCTGCTGGACTGCACAGGGACACACCGTGGGGAGGGGTCAAAGGGGCCAGTACCAGTATCAGCAAGCACCTGAGCTGAGCAAACTTTGGCTTTCCATGGGGAAATAATGTGCTAATTATTCTGTAGTTCAGTTTTGTAATTAGTCACATAAACCAGAGTGGGCTAAATTGAAATCTCTGCTCTTAGCTAATATACTGGAAATTTTATGGGAGCTTATCTGAGGCTATCTTTGTAGCCTGGAACATTTTCCCTACCCCTGCCAGCAGCAGGTAAGTGCTGCTGGGCTGCCCCCAGACCTCTGCTTTCCCCGTGCTGCAGCAGCAGCGCAGGACTGTGCCCTCCCCTCCTGGCAGCCCAGCCCTCACAGGGCCAACAGCCACCTCCATGCCACAGCACCCACAGAGTCTGAGAACAAAACTGCTTAGCCTCTGGTGGACGGAAAGAAAAAGAAAGCAAAAGATTAGCTTGATGGAAATTAACCTCAACATTGCCAGCATGCAAATAAACCTCGTGTGTCAGCATGATAAGTGTGAATGATACAAAGGACATCTTAGGGAACCATGCTCTTGCAGACCCTGGCTGTGGATCCCATCACAAAATACAAATTACACAGTCAGGGAAAGTTTGCAGAATTGTAATCCATACATGAAAACAATAGCATTCATTGTTTTGTAAGATACATTTTAAAAAATATTTTAAAATATTAAATATTTATAAATTAATATTTATAAATATTAAAATATTTAAAAAACCCTGGAGGGTGTGTTACATTTACTACAGAAGAGTTGCATAGGTTTGGAAATATATTTGTGTGTTTATATTCTAACTGTGCAAACTAAGTGTGTATCCATACAGACCTACCTATAGATGCATAGAAACAGAGCAAAACCCCATTGCTGTTGTTAATTTAAAAACATGTATTACACACATCTACAATCAGATTGACATCCCCCTTTCTACTAGATGCTACATTACAGCTGACCTTATAGAAAGAGCAGGAAGGATCCTTTAGAAAATGCCAGGCTGCAGCCTTGCCGACTAAGCAGAGCCCAAAAAAGCATCACCACTGACCTTGGCGCGGCTGCCGCAGCCACTGTGCCATGGGCATTCATTTCCTTTGGTGATATTCGGTTCACCTCAGTCACAGGAAAGTTCAGACACTGAACAATGAAAAAAATATATATATATCTCTGAAGATCATCTGAGGTCAGTCACCAATCAAGGCTGTAAGTTTTATGTTGTTAAATCGCCTCAAGAGCCAGGTACCTGCTGCAGGTACGTTGCTATTAATTCAGAACTAGAAAGGCAAAAATCTGCAATGTGATTTGTAGTTTCTGTGTTATGTGTCACATCTCCCTTCCTCACTCATCCTAGTGTGGTCTGCCATGGTTTAGTTTTGTGTGAGCCTCGTTGCAGGGTCATACCTGTAGCAAAAACTGCCCTTGCTGCAATTTCAGCACCATTGGCGTGGCTCCACTTGGGGTGCTGCAGGAATTTCTGATTTCCCAACCTCTGGTGAGTATGGGATGGGCAGCAGCAATGGCCAGGGCTGAGTGCTGGGACATGAGGGAAGGTGTGAGCAGAAGCACCCAGCTCCCCACCAGAATAACCAAAATCACTTCAGGAAAGGACAAATAGGAGGTGAGAGCAGGGACACCCTCCCGTCAGGGCGAGTAAACAGTGTTCAAACAGCGCCCTGAGCGAGGGATTAAATCTCCAACCTGCTTCTGGAGCAGAGGAAGCCACAAGCGAGACACTGCAAGGAAACACAAAGTGTCGAAGGGAAGATGCTGATGGCTTTAAGCACTTTGCGTGAGATATGAAAATGAAATGTCTCTGATCAATGCTTTTTACAGGAAAATTATTGCCTTTCTGAAAGGTCATGCGACAGTTGCTCAACTACAACCACACAAAGCTGTTAGGAGTTACAGAGGTCTGTTTGCCACACTTGTCCATATGGCACTACTGAAATGAAAACACATTTGTTTTTTTTTTTTCTTTTTTTCTTTTTTTTTTTTTTTTAATTAGCTCAGGGAGCAAACTTTCGCACACCCCAGGCGGACACGTCAGGCCTCTCCATGGCTCTCTGGCAGTGTTCTGCCCCCAGTCCCCTATAATTAACACCATCACCGGGAGAAACATGAAACTGCAGGAGATAACTGGGGGGAGGTAAGGGGATAAAGGGTCAGACAAAAGTCCCCATGACTGGGAATTAATTTTGGTCACAAACACTTCAGGAGGCCCAAAGCACTCTGATTCCCAACCACTTGTGCAAGTGTTGTCAGTAAAGATTCAGCTCCTGCTTCTTCCCCTAGCTGATGTCTGCCTTTTTTTTTTTTTTTTTTTTACTTATCAACATTTTTGATAAGATTTTTACTTATCAACATTTAAAACAAGAATATTCTGAACATTAAAGTCAAATCTAACTAAATGCAAAATAAAAACAGTATTCCCAAACCCTTACAGCTCCTGTAATGCTGTGCTGTCACTGCACAAGACCAATTCCCTTTCTCCATCAGAGAAGGCTGTTAACATTGGCAACTGCCAGAAGTCCCTCAGTAAATTACCTCCCCAAAGCATGGAGCTAACACATTCCCTGTGCCTTTTATGAGCAGGAAAATGAATACATGAGAAAATGTTTGGATGTTAAAGCAGCTGGTTTGTTTGGTACCCACACCAACCAGCGGAGGTCCATCTCATGATGCTGAAGGAGCACAGTGAGGGATGCGAGGGACATTTATTTAACGTGCGTGCATGTGTATGTGTATGTGTATGTACCTGAAGGTACATGTACCTACACACACCCTGTCTACATGGTTCTACAGGCACAAAGTGGTACTATGTATAGAGAAGTAGGTAGCACATAACATCACTCGAGGCCATTTCCCCTATACCTTAGTGCTGCTGTATCTGAAGTCCTGTACTCCAGCACCATGCTGCAAACGAATGACTACAAATAATTATACAAAAATTTGTTCAAGTATGAAAAGTCATTTTTCAAATACAACTGTAACTTTTCACTACAATTAAATACGTTCATGTTTCATTTGTCTTCGCTTTTTTTGTGATGTCTCAGTAGCTTTGTTTCTATTGTCTGTGGATACTAAGTCCAAATTGCCAAATGAATTTCTAAAAACACTTAGCTACATGCGTTCTCCACCAGCAATTCACAAGTACAGACGTAATACTTCAGGAATCCTTTTTGGCGTTTAAGTAATGACTTCAGACATGACATGGACATGGCATTTCATTGCTGTTTCACCATTATGAAAGGAAATGAGCTGTGGGGAGGGGAAGCAGCCCGGGTCCTGGATGGGGCGAGCCGCCGGGCATGGCCAGGGATGCTGAGCGCTGCCATGGCAACGGCGAGCGGTACCCAGCTCCGCACGAAGATGTGATGGGGATTGTTAGTTGTGAAACTGACCCTTTCCTGCCACAGACTTTCAAAAAAAACATTGTTTGGCACCTTATTTTTGTCCACTCTTTTTAGAAAGGCCTTGTCCATTAACAGAGCCATCACATCCCTCCTGACCTCCACCCTCCACAGCCTACCTGCCTTTAACCTCTCCACCCTGTGCATGCCAGATACATAAGAGAAAAAAGAAAGAGAGAGAGAATTTAAAATATCTGACTGCGTCATTAATTTCATCTCTGACTGTGCAACTAATTAGCAAGGTGCTGAATATTGACAGCTGCTGGGGAAAGGAGTCAAGCTACCAAAATGCAATTTCAATATATGTATATATTTGTATAGTGATGAAACAGCTATATGAAATATAATATAATATGTATTTTTTTATAACATATTAACGTCAGGCATATTTTATGTGTATTTATATTTTATATGTGTGTGTGTGCACAGGCATGCAGCAGGAGGCGGGCTGAAGGCTGGCTGTGTGCCTGCAGGTGCTGCCCGCAGGCATTGCTGCAGTGCTGAGCATTACCTGGGGCCACAGAACCCCCGCAACAAAGCATGCTCAGTTTTTTGTTCCCACAGTATGCCTTCTTGTGTTTATTAGAGCAGAAATAATGAAAACCTAAAACCCGATTAAGTTTAATAAGTTTTTTTTCTTTCATGAGAGCTCACGGACACATTAACTGCCAAATTACAGATTAATTCTGCTCAGTGAGCTGCAAACATTTTGGTAGAAATAAAATCTATCCTTCGCAAAGAAGGTCAAATTCGCCTTCTAACAGGTACCTCCATCATAATAACATGAAATGAATTTAGGGGCTGAACTGTTATCTTTTTTGGGACTGCAATGGACATGCAGTGCCCCATGCTACTGGTGCAGGACAGGCACAGACCTGGTGTGGTTTGAAGGGAAGAATTTGTGCTTCCCATTTCAGCAGCTAACCCCCAGCACCCAGCTGGGCTCTCAGCAGGTCCAGGGCAGAGAAACAACCCCAGCTGCTGGAGCAGAAGACCCGAGGCTGGACACGCTGCAGCCCCCAGCACGGGGAAAGCAGGAAAACCCCTCGTCTGTGAACGCAATTGGTTCCTGCTTCAAAAGCCACCCATCCCACAAGAGGCTGCCTGCCGTGCACCCTCAGCATGCTGAGCGGCTGGGGAGGTCCCGGGGTGCTGGGGGCAGAGGTGGGCTCCTGCACACCACAGCCCCCCCGACACTGGAGCATTGGCATGATGCAGGCACTCGCCCCCGGCACAGCTCTGTCACTTTGGCTGGTAATTTGCTTTGCTTTGTTAAATTGTCCCTGATTTATGTGTTTATAGCAAGGAAACCATAAATACTCCAAACCTCTGGCATTTAAGAAAGCCCTGTTTTATACCTTTTATTCAGCTAAATGATCATTTTATGCAATTTTCCTATAAGCCCCATACATATTTAGGCTGCTCCCTGTATCCCCTGCACATTTGGGCAGGGAACTGCTCCTGGGCACCCCTTTAATACAGCTGTTATGTACCGGGTTGTCCCCAGGTCCGACCACCTTTGCTCCCATCCACAGTACAGCAGGGCTGCTTGCTGGTGCAGGCAGGGTGTGAGCCATGCAGTGCCCTGACACACTGCCCACACCTCTCACCCCATTAAAATACAAGACAGCACTGGGAGGAAAATGCTGCACCAGGGGCTGCTGCTGCTGCTGCTATATTTAGGTTCTCCTGCTGCTGTTTCCATTATGCCTGGCTGAACTTATTTCTACTAAATAACCATTAAATTGATCTGTTTGGACAGATGTGGCATTGCAGAATTTTAAATGAACCTTTATTGCATTTTTTTCAATGTATAAACATCTTAAGCATTGGTATAAACGTCTGCATTTCCAGATAAAAAAGGTATAATCTGCTTCCTTGGTGTGTTACCAGCAGTGCAGGCTCCCCTGGTGCTGCTGCAACCTGCAGTGCATGCATGGGTGGTGGAACTGGATAAAAAGCAAAGTGAGGAATAGTTTCTAAACTACCTAGCATTCTGGTTTTGCACTGCAATCTGCCACAAAACACAGGTGTCTCCTGTCCTTGCTAAGGCATGGCATTATCTGGAAAATGACCACTGTTGGAGCCTGGTGTTTTGCAGGCAAAATCTGAAGTCCTCACTTGGACAAAAGTTCACAGCAGCTTTAAGAAGTTCGTGAGGGTGAAGACACCTAATTCCATCCCATTTCATGGCAAGAATCGTGACTGTATAGACTCTGAAATACATAATTTACTGAAACAAAAAGGGCATAAGTATACTGAGACACATTAAATTATATCACTGTATCGAATCAAGATGAAAGGGTTTAAGATTAAAGCAAGAGACTGCCTCCGTGCAATGTTATACTAAATTCCAGGAAACTGGACTCCTGCAGCACTCTTGTTCAGGGTGACAAGTTGTGTGAGCAAGACGGAGACAAAATAAATGGGGAGAGGACTCAGCCGACCAAGAAGTGAAGGAGAGAAGGGAACAAGGGGTTGTCAGTGGTGTGGTCTGTTTGGGGTGTGTCAAACACCCAACGCAGACAGTAAGGGTAGGATGTAAATAAAACTGAAGACAGAATTAGCACGTTCCCCATCCCATTTACCCAGGCACAAGCACCCGCTGCAGCTCCTGGCCAGCTGCTTGGGCACAGCCACAGGAGCCTGTTGTGGACATCTGTGTGGCTTCCGAAGAGCAAACAAGAGATCAGATGACAGATAAAGCCTCCTTAACACCCTCAGATTTTAACTGGGCTCTGTGCAGGTTCATGATGTGGAGCTGAGCGGGGTGATGGATGCTCTGTATTTCCTGGGGGATTACCCCGTCGGGGGACAGGAGCAGCCCAGCCCCATGCACGCACTCCCCCTGACGAGACACCCAGACATCGTTAGGAAATAAGTTGATTAATGCCTGTTGCCAGGGAGCACAGCAGACACTGAGTGCGATGGGATCCCGACTTTGTCTTGTCCCTCATATAAGCAGCACAAACTTTGCTTTGCTGTTGCTTTACTCTGCAGGGCTCAGAATGATATAAAAACCATTCTTGGGCAGTGAGGCTGAGCTGCAGCCTGAAGAAAATACAAGAAAATAATAATAATAAAAAAAACCCACAGCAAGCAATACCTATATAGCTGTATGTACGAACATATCAGGACAAAGTATTTCCACATAAAGATCCAGCAGTAAGCCTCACGAAATGGAGTACGTGGCTCAGCTGTAATAGCAGCAATTTAACCCGAACCTCTGAATACACCAAGCATTGATCAGAGCAGATGCTGACTGCACCCAACAACGAGCACAGGAAGGAAGAAGCTGTATTTCTGCTTTTTTCAATGGATGTATTTATGTATGTATATTTTCAATGTAATGTATTCATCTGTGAGAAATGAAACTACCACACAATTTAAGTCTCAGAAAATCTTCTGCTTTGCTTAGAGTTCCAGTTACTATTTAGTGGAAATAAGGTGCCTGTTTAAATTTATAACTGAAAGAAAAAACAAATATGAGCAATCCACGTTAGTGCATGTGGAGGCGTTACATCCCACTGCACTGTATCGACACACAAATGTGCCACACCAAAAGCTCTCCTGAACCATGACCAATCAGGACAGAAAAATTAAGATGTTCTGACTTCCATTTTCCTTTGTTCTCATAACTTAAAATCAGCTGTTCATCGTGCTATTATTTTAACAGAGGAAAAATCAATATTAAATTCCCATTTGTGGACCCGCACAGGTGCAGCCTGATGTTCCTTGCAATATTTCCTATCCAAAATTGCAGCGTAAGCCTCATGTGAGTATGGAAATGCCGCACTTGTGAACAGGGGACTGCAAACACCTCCATAAATCCCAGGCACTCTTTCAAAGTGGGCATCCTGGACATTTTGTGCCCAAGGAGGCCCCTCCAGGAGTGTGCCCCCTGCCAGCCCCCAGAGCTACCCCTTTCCTCCCCTACCCAGCCAGATGGTTACAGCCACCGTTGGGTCTTCCCAGACCTCCAGCACGAGTCCCCATGACCCCGTCTAGACAGTTTGGGCAGAATGAAACACAACAAACACTCCTGAACCATACCAGGATGCTGTTTTACATTTTGTCCTCAGTTTTGCAGGAGGGCGATACATCCAGCTGACAAAACGCCAGCTCCCTGCTGACGTGCTCATCAGTTTTCAGTAACGCTGCGAGCGCAGCACCAGAATTTCTCAGAGCAAACAAAATATTTACCGTAACGCCCGCAATCCATCACAGCAAGCTGCGTCACAGCCACCCATTTGGCAGAGGGACCAGACGTGCCCCATGGCACCCAGGGCAGGGTCACAGCCGCTGGCTGACGTGGAGCACGCATGGGAGACGCAGTTTATTCCCCAGGGCTTTCTGTTGCCAAAGCTCCCCAAAGACTTGCCTCCCACCCCTCGGAAACGCAGGCTGCAGCTTGTGGGGGCTGGCAGATGCTCACTCAACTTCCCTGCCCTTCTCTGCGCCCCCGTTAAATGTTTCCATCGGGCATTTCCCTCCCCATTTAACAGCTTGTCACCTTGGGGCAGGAACAAAAGGTTTGAATGGAGTAAGGAGTTAATTACGGCTTTTCTGAGTCATATTTGGAACAACTGGCAATTGATCCTGTTGGCTGGAATAGGATATATTTGTTAAAAAAACATACTTTTTTAGTTAAAAGATTTCCCACTCCCATTTCTCCAGGACACCTTAATCACTTCAGTCCTCAGGGCAGGAAAGGGCACCAGGCTCATCAGTGACCCCAGCTTTAGGTTTCCCCAGGGAGCTGGAGCAGGACCTTTGGTACACAGCCACTCCATGGCATGGGAACCCGAGGGAATTTTGTGGAAAACCTGCTGGAGAATCTACAAGGAGTAGATCTGGTGTTAACCACTGCTCTTTGTCCTCCTACAAGTAATGGGGCTGTGGATGGATTTGACTCCACATCCCTCATGTTGGAGGATGATTGTACTGCTTATTTCTGGCTTATCGGTCATTTGCATCTACTCTGCCTGCTCCAATTGTGCAAATTATATCTAACTGAAAGAATTTTGCAAAGTTAGTATATGGTAATATCTGGAATATTAAAAGGTGCTGATGTATGAGAGCAAAACCTATTTACTTGTCATTTCAAGCTCCATTAGAAAAATTATGGAAAAAAAAATCTGTTTCTTTCAGGGAGGGATATGTTAGTTTGCAAATTCTAACAGCCTCCAAGTGTCAAGTAAAAATGGAGAGCTTCCTTCTAAAATGCATCTTTGAAAATTTAATTAAGGAAGGAAAGCTGTGACCTCCACGAGATGTAGAGAAACTTTTGTTCGTGTAATAAATTCCAGTGAATTCTAGGCATGAGAAACAGACACAATTAGCTGGGTAGGAGAGAGCCTCTCCCCACCAAGGATGCAAAAGAAACCCTGCAAACATCCTTGTTTTCCTGTTTTCCTCATTTTCCTACAAACCACACAGTTAGAAAAAGCCTTGTTTAAAGAATAAAAATCATCACAGAAGGGGAGAGGCCGGCGTAGCTCTGGCTGTGGCCATCTCAGAAGCTTCCCGTGAAGCTCTGCTGAAAACCACGTCTGCAGAGAAACGTGCAGGGTGCTCGGGAGAGGAATCAGCAGCAGTGGTCATGGTGAGGGGGAAAGGCAGCAGGGAGGGCAGCAATCAGAGCACAGAACTAAGGCCTGAAGCTCTCAGTGTTTCCCTCAATTACCTTTCTGGTCAGACAGCTGGTGTATTGCCTCTGAGCCACCAGAATTACATGTTTGCAATTAAGAGCCCCACTCAGAGTGAAGGCTAATTAGAAATCTGCTCCGAGGCAGCAGAGCTCGTGCAATTTTGCATATGCTAACCTGTGCTGATACACATTACAAATGCAAGGTGGAGACCTCCCATTTGTATAGGCTTTGTGGGAGTAAGTGTCTTCAAAAAAACTAAGCGGATGTGGGAGGTGGCAATAGAAGAGCAACGTCTACCCCAATCAGACGGGGATACCAGAGGGTGTGAATCTGTAATTCCCTGAAGATGATGATCCACTGAAGCATGTAAGAGAAAGCAAAATACCTAAATTATGCTGTCTCAGTTTACAAAGCCAGAATTACCTGCCCTGAGTCATTTCGTGGTGGAATCATCAACATTTATAGGGACTGTGGGACGTAATCCCAGCATATACAATGATGTGTGCAAGGCCTGTCAGAAAATGTGGAGAACTGGGAGCTCTCCAGAGACCAAGAGCCTAAACAGGCATTAGTGTCTTCTGTGACAGCCCAGAAAACAACTGCCCAATAAGAAACAAGTTTATTTTTTTTATGATCAAACAAAAACACTGCACATAAAATAGACAAAAAAATAAAATAAATTAAAAAAAAAAAAAAAGTTCAAAGCCAGCCAGAAGCAGTTAGAGGCTGCACTTCAGCAGGTTTACACCACAGTCTAAAGCAATTCTCAAAGAGGTTAGAAAGAAAAACCAGGATTAAGCCACTTATTACAAAGAGCAAGATTAGATTTCTCATGTGAGACAGTTTTCAGCTCCTTGGCTTAGAGCAGAAGACAGCTAACAGAGTGCCAGGAGGGAGCTCCCAGAATGATTCCTAAGTTCAGCAAAACCTGCTTTGTTGTGAAAGGCTCCCAGCTCTCATCCGAGGGGAGGCAAGGAGCTCATCGAGGAGAAGGGCTCTTCAGGTCTGCAGACAAAAACAAGGTGATACAGTGGCTCAAACCAGATAACTTCAGGAGTTGAATACAGTTCAAGTGTGATGACAAAGCTAATTTTCGCATGTTAAGTTATTCTGATAGTTAGATGCATACGTTTTTAAGAAAAGTTTCATGTAAAAACTTAAAATGTTCTGATATTGAGTAATCAGACAAAAAGGCTGTCAGCAGGCACACAGGCTGGCATGCTCACAGCGATGAAAGGCAGCCCTGACTCCCCATGGAGACCCCAAACTACCCCAGACTCAGCTGCTTTTGTTGCCTGCCCCAGGCAATTGGGCTGGACAAGCTCCAGAGGTCCCTGCCGACCTCCACCAACCATTCAGTTTCTGCTCCCAGGAAGTATTTGGACAGAACCTGCTTTTTTCTCCTGCTGAAGAACTAGGTCCTTACTGGGGTCACTCTAGAAATCAATTTCACCTTAAGGTTGTGCTGTGTGGTCTGTTTTATTTGGAGTAATGTATAACGGCTTTAAATATTTACCACCTGGTTTCTTTCTCTTTATTAATGATGTTAATAAAGTCTTCTGATGAGAAGACCTTGTTTACTGCAGATGACAATGTAGCACATAAAGACTTTTAAATTAGTCATTTGCAGCAGCAGAAACGCTGTATTTTTTTATTTCACTTTTCATCATGCTATTAAAGATGGTGCGACTGTTTCTGTAAAACAACTGCCCACACAGCATCTGCTAGTGTCATAGCTAGAATAGCGCATTAATTTATTTTTTTTCAGGGTGTTTTAGAAGTACAGACTCTGCCAGCGTTTATTAGAATTTCTATCACTTACTGAAGGCATGCCCTAAAAAGTTCAATGTAAACCAAAATGTCGTCGGCTCAACCTTTAAAATAACATCCTTAAAACACAGAGGTGTATATTCATATGTCATCTGCTCCTAAAACAAGAATAAATGAGGCACTACCCAAATATTTTCCGAGGACACAGTATTGCTATGTGGCATCGCTGCTGCTGCGCCAGAGGCGAGATCTGCAGGAGGTGCCTGGTGCAGGGTGCAGGTCCCAGCTCCTGCTGCATCGCGCTGACATGTGCCCTGATGCTCTCCAAAGGAGGTTGTTTTTGGTGCACAGTGACGTGTAAACCGAGCCCAACAGCAGCCTGGGTCAGCTGGAGCAGCTTTGTCCAGCTGATGGGGATGGGACATGTCCATGGCAGCCACCCCAGCCCGGCACAGAGGGTGCAGCTGCAGAGCTACGTCCCCAGCCAAGGCTCTGTTGCTCCCAGGGGACAGCTCAGTTACTGACCAGCTGCTGCACTTCCACCATCTGGATTTTAAACCCTCTCCCATCCCCCTTTCTTTCTTTTTTTTTTTAAATGCAAGTACTGTGAAGAGAACCACTGAGCTTTTTCTGAAAAGCCTGGTGGGGCTTCCCCTCAGCCTCCCTTTGCACAGCCCGGGACGCACGCCAGGCTGCCCCAGCAGCCACGGGGTTTGCATACAGTTTCCCAAGGAAAGCAAGCGTTTGCTGAATGCTCAGCGGTGGGAAACAAAGTCCACATGGAAATGAACTAGAGCAGTTACCAGGAACTGAGTATGAAATCTAACTGCTATCATTTATTATAACTCATCTCAGAGAATCACAGGATCATTTAGGTTGGAAAAGAGCTCTAGGATCATCCAGTCCAGCTGTAATCTTGTTTCTGAGCAAAGCAGAGGATTTAAGTACAGAAACACTGAACTATTGTCTTCAGAGAGGCGGAAAACCTGATACCAGGGAGATGAATCAGTCGGAGCATGAAGCTGTTTAGGACAATTTGTCCCTTTTAAATTTGTATTTATTTTCCAGTAAACTTCAGACATTTGACATGGTCACCGTTAGTTGAAAAGCCATTCAAGTGCTTCTACTCTTTCATATGTATTAGTGTTGATGAAAAACATGTATAACCCATGCTGGTTTTTCTACTCTCTTTTCCCCTCTATTAGGATAAAACATTTCCTTAACTCAGAGATGAGATATTCACAGTTGATCATTCCCTATTCCTGATGGTATCTTCTCCCTGCCTTTAAGTCTGAGAGCATTTATTAAATGAAACACTTAAGAAATGACTTCAGAAAACCACAGAATCTGTTTCTATAGAGACAGGTCTATCTTGATTCAATAAAAGGTTTATAAAAAGGGGAAAAGAGGACAGGACAGCAGGATGGCAGGCAGCATTAAATATGCTAGATAATTGTATTCCGCGGAGATTTTGAGCTTACAGATGAGCCTAATTAGTGAATAACTGTTTGTGAAGAGATTGTATAACCCAACAGCCTTGCCACCCGGGAGAGCTGTGCTCTGCCCTCCTGTCAGCCAGGCAGGAGTGGGCTCCCCTCGGCGACCCAGCACTGGCTGCCCAGTCACTGCGGCCAGGCGATGGGACGTGCCTGATCTGAACGGGAGAGCAGCACCAGCTGTGACCACTAATGGCAATGCATTTACCAAAAAATAAATAAGAGAGCCTTTACATCCAGCATCGAAGAGGAAACACGACCCAGAGACAAGCTCCACCTTTGGCACCCACCTCCACGCTTCAATTAGCAGGGATAATTTGAGTTAGAGCTCAGCACAGAAGTTAAGGCATACATGGACACACTTTGGACTTTGCCAGCTGTGTGAAGGCTTCCTCCTGGAAAGGGCACCTAAATCATAGTCTCTGGGAAAGATTTACTTTCCCTGGTAATTCAGGTCATGGATTGAGGCTCATTAGATATTTTCAGGTAATTCACATGCTGTTTCAAGACCATAAAGTACCCACTATAAGGACAAACATCTATAGTTATACACCACGCGTATTCCTCAGCCCTTTGATAAAGAAGAGCAATGATTTATCAGAGCATCTCTCCACATCTATAATTTCTTGTTACAGATATGCCGTATTTTATGCACAGTACTTCAGTAATCTGATTAAAGCATATTTCAAAAGCTACAGAAAGTAGGGAAGGATTTTTTTCCCTATTGCCAAGCTTTTAAAAGGAAGAGTTTTTGTATACATATTTCATAACTTTATTGTCAAAAAAAGTGATTAAAATGTAATGCCCTTGGAGCAGTTGTTGCCATTGTGGCAGCATTACAACTGCAGTTATTACAAGATCACAAAACCTTATTAAATGCTCACTGTATCAGACAATAAAACACTAGCATTGTGCTCACTGCCCAACATGGATAGCACACTCATTAAGCAGCTCAGTCCAAACATCAGGACCTTGCCATTTAATAACCATTTCTGCTTTTCCCTTTTGACTGAAGACAACCAGCTCCAAGCCCAGTGCTGGCACCTGCAATTTACAGAAGTTTTCAAGTTATTTGGAACCACTCGGTGTTGGAAACAAAAGTAAAACCACACGAGGAACCGAGGGGAAGAAGCAGCGATGCTCCGAGCACTTGGGCTTTGCTTGGTTTCAGTGGGCTGGGGGGCACAGCCCTGGCAGTCAGTGTGCTCCCCCCACATGGGGCAGCAAAGTGCTTCAATGCAGCTAAACCTGAGGAATTGCCCCAAAGAGGCTGCCCCCAGCTAGACCCTGTGCTGCAGGACTTCTCCTAGCACAGCAGCCAAAAATCAGCCCCACACCCACAGCCTGCTCGCATTCCTGCACCTGCAGCAGTGGCTGGAGGGCTGGGGATCTCCAGCTGGAGAATTGGGCTCCGAAACTGAGCTACTGTGGGGTGCAGCAGAACCCCCAAATGCATGACCGGTCACTGTGCAGCCCCTCTGGGCTGCGGTGGGATGGCAAGGTTTTGGGTCTCACTCCCCTCCAAAAATCGTGCAATTCTCTCAAAAGAAAACAGGCAGAGCAGGGGCACCTCTGTAAGGTCGGATGCAAGGGAAGAGGTTTCATGCTGCAAGATCATCACCGTCCCCTGTGCCCACGGGAATGCACTGCCTATTTTAATAGGGAAATGAAAATAACAGAATTACTACAATCGGTACATGGAGCAGAGACATTTCTGATCCAAGGAATCGTTTCCAGTTGCCATAGAAACAACCTTGCATGAAAGGGACGGGGTTTAACGTCCCGTTAATGTGAAGTACTGCAGGGAATTGTGCTCGTTTATAAAGGGGCAGATTTCGCATGTGATGTAATTCCTGGATTTGTGCACTTCGCTAGATCCCAGATTATTGTTTGGAAAGCGATTCTCACAGCACACAGCCCAGAGGCCAGGGAGCTGCCAGAAGGGACGTGCATGGCAGGACTGCCCTGGTCCCCTCCTGGCAGGCAGGACTGCTATAACTGATGTATATGATATACAGAGACGGTCAGGTTGGCATAACCCAGCAATTCAGCAGAAGCAGAGTGCTCCCCACAGCTCAGGCTGTCTGCAACTCCGCAGACTCCTTCAACATTCACATTTTGCATGTGCTGCTGGGCCATATATTCAATAATGCAAAGCCATTTGTTGTTTGTTTGTTTTTTAAACAGCTATAATTCCTTTAATGAATAATTATAAGCCCAGGAAACAACGATGAAAAATTAATATTACGAGTTTATTAACTTGTATTTCCTCTGTTGCTAAAGCAGCACTCAGTGTTACTCTGGATTACAGCTACAGCTGAACCATGTCTTTTTGGAGAGCACGTAGCATCAGCACAATCTTCCCAAGAGGAAGGGCCCAGGCATGAAAGGAATCCCGGGAGAGATCCCTGTGGTGCTAAGCACACCAGGTGATCTTATCCACGCTCTGCTCACAGAGCAGTTATTTGCTTCTGCTGAGAACTCTCCCAGCACTGTGGAGCACATTTCCAACCAAGCTGGGCCTTGGCGAAAGTAAATAAAAAAGTGGAATGAAGTCAAACACCACAGCTTTGGTTCCCATCTGTACACAAAGCCAACCAAAGTCCCTCCCCAAACACTCATCCTCTTGTGTTCCTGCCACTGGCCCAATCTTCACCAGGAGCTCAAACACCGAGCTCCAGCCCTCAGAGGACCTGGGCACTACACTTGGCAGCTCTTTCCACATCCTTGCCTGAGTTTGTCTCCTCAGTATTTAAATCATTTATAAAATTCTTCTTTGTAACAAATTTGCAGGGGATGGAGTTCCATAACTGCATTGTGCATTACGGCAGGACCTATTTTTTCCCATGCTGTCCTTTGTGCTCCCTATGAATTTTATTCCTCCTGTTTCTCCCATTATTGCCTTCTCTGTGACACTGACCATTTTATATATCCTGCTCAGACATTTTTCATGCCTTTTCTGTCATTTTCTCAACTGGAAAATCATAGTCTACTTAATTTCCCCAGTAGAAATCACTCCATACTCCAACAAATTAGAGAAAAATGGCAGCAATTATCACTACTGTAGTCTTTTAGTCCCTAGATAAGAGGAATGAGTGTTGTCAGAATAACATTTAAAACACAGAAACACCATCAATTTATTTCTTCATAAAAGAAATACTTTATTACTTTTGACATTGATCCAATGGCACAGAGGACCAAGATATCCACAGTGGCCTGAAGATTTTTTCCTACAAATAACAGTCAATGTGGACATCATTTTTGCTTTGTACAGTTTGCATGGCTTCTCCACACATACCACTCACACTTACAAAACTTAATTTTCCCCCACGATCTCTGCCAGTTATGAGAAGGGTATTTTTGCATAAACTTCAGGATCAGCAGCAGGTGGTTAAAGTCAATTCTGCAAGCACAAAAACGCCAAAAGAAGTGAGTGCCCTGAAGATGAAACCCACTAATGCAGCAGTAACTGAACAGTAGCATATGTTATTTGTGAAAAGGCATTTTCTTGCACTCAGAAGCAAATAACTCCAAGCTTTGGAGGAATTCTTAAACACTTGAGCACAACCACATGGCGAAGACAGGAACAGAAACCCAAACCTGGGCCAAGGCTCTCTCAGCTGTCCCATCCCATCGGTATGTCTGGCTGCACCACAGGGGCATGGATGCACTTTTAGGGGGGCACTTGGCCTTATGGGGCTTTCTGCAGCTGGAGTCAGTTGCAAATCCTGAATAGCAGGGACAGAATAAAGGCAATGCACCAAAACCAGTTTGGGAATACTGAACAAAATAAGTTCAAGTATCTCAAAATGTGACCATCCTTCAGCGTTATTGGTGCAACTTCCAGCAGCAGCTGCCTAAACCCACGAGACAAGAACACTGCCCACTTGCTGTATGTTCTGCATTGCTCCCTCCCCTGCAAGCACCCCGAAGCACGCTGGCAGCCCTGCTCCCATTCTGCACCCCGTGCAGCCTGGCCAGCCACAGGCAGCTTTGCCAGAACCTGCAGGGGGGGCACGGTCCTGCAGTGCCACTTGGCAGATGGGACACACAGCCACATAAAAGGTTGGTTGGTTTGTTACACAGCAAAGCCACCCACCATGAAGCAAATAAAAAAAAAGCAAATTTAAAAAGGAAAAGGAATAGCAAGCATGGTCACCTGTGCAGGCTTGGCTGTGCTGCAAAGGAGAGGTGCCAGGTGTCAGCCTGCATGTGCTGATACCTCCTGGGTCACAGGCAGCAGCTCTCACACTCCGTAGTTGCCAAGCAGCACGTATATCACAAGGGTAATTGTAGTGCTGTGCCCACTGCGAGCTAAGGCACAGCACTACAATATATCACGCTATACTGCCTTGTCCACCACTCCCATACACCCATTGTTTGCAGTATTTTTTCCCCAATATGAAAATAGCAGTACACTGCAAATAATTGTCGGCTGTCAAGAGTCAGAAATTAAGTCTAAGATTGGAACAAGTGCAAGCATAAGTACACTCTCCAGCCAGCTCGGAGAATAAGGAAAAAAAATTAGTAGATTTTCCCTATGGGAAGCAATGGCATTCAGGTATTCGTATTTTCTGGAAAAAAATCTTTACATTTGGCCATTCTTGGCAATAAATTTCTATAAAAATTACATCAGTGTTGGCAACTGAAAATAGAAAACATCAAAAAGCCATTTTTGCAGCGCAGAGATGAATCACTTCATTTCCAAGAGCAGCTGCCTAGCAGTATTCTTAGGGTGGGAAAGGGATATTTTGGTCACTACAATTGTTTCCCTCTGCAATTAGACCATCCACGGGCTGCTAGCCCTCCCAGCAAGCCCCCTAATCACCAGGCTTTGTCAGGCGAAGCATCAGGTCTGGCAGGAGGATGCTATGCAGGGCTGGAAGAGCAGTTCCCCACGGTCGGGGGAGAAGCCCCTCTGGAGAGACCCCCGGGCACTGCTGCGGGACGCCCACATCTGTCCTTCGACCTCTGGACACGAGGGCACTTGTGAGCAGGCAAGGAAAAAAAATCACATTGAAAAAAAACTCAGAAAGAGTCCGTGTTGGGGATGTGCAGAGACCGAGGGGAGCACAATTCACGAGCTGTCCATGAGCTGAAGCCTTCGGAGCGGATTTCAGCGTTTCTGTAGGTGGAATCTCAGTTTAGCTACGTTTTTGCACTTGAAAAGCAAGACACTGAACATGTTTATTTATCCCTCAAACCATCTGAAGCCTCAAACTCTTATTGAAAACAACAGAACAGTCTTTTTTCTCTGATGAAAATAATATTTGTTCAGTTACAATGCTAGGTATAATCCCACATTATCCACTATATTACTTTAATATGATTATTACCTTATTCAAAGGCAACATAACAGCAGCTCCGCTGCATCTCTGCCACTTCAAATGGCAGGAATTATTCTTTTAAGGGGGAACCTGCTGAGGAATTTGCAAGCTGCTGACCTCCTGTGGCTATTTCTCAGTTTAAAAGACAAAACAAAAAACAATAAAACAAGTACAGTTCTGGAGTTTTTTCCTCAGAAAAGGGACTTTTTCTTTAGAAAAAAGAAACTCTTTTTTTGTCCTGCAGACAAAGTTAACCTCTGCTACCCCTTAACAGAAAGTTCCAGAGGTTGTCCCTTCATGTACGTAGCTGCTCATACCTTGATGGAACACTGCAGATAGCAAAAAGTTATAAAAAAAACACATTCAGATCTTCAAGAATTTGACAAATGAGAGCAAAACCTGTGCAGAGGAAATACGAAGTGCAATACTCTTTATAAAACACACCAGAAGCAGAGGGAACAGCTCAGCAGGCAGGTACACCTCCCGCAGACCAGTAACAACACCTTTAACAACTCCTGCTCTAAAACTGAGGGTTAACAGATCTGGGAGGCAGTTTTCTTGGGTTTTATTTTGCTGTTAGAAAGTTTCTCTAAGAGGGAGGAGGCAAGGAAAAGCAGAGTCAGACAAGCCTTGGTGCCTGTTTATTTTCCGAAATGCCATGGCTCCATTTTCAAAGGCCTGTGTGTGTCCTTCCACCTGTCTGTTTGCACACGTATATGTGTATTTGTGCACAGATACAGCCCACAGAAAGGCTCTCACGGAAGATTAAACTTTTATGAAAGTACACTGAAAACTACATGGAAATAGACTTAACATTTATTCAAAAAATGTCAGTCTGCTGTAGTTTATTGCAACTGCAGGTTTTTGTCTGCCGTTCATATATTTCCAAAGTTGGCTGTTATTTCCTAACAAAGAGGAGAAAACGAGGCAGTGTTCCCATAACCTCATATGGGAAGCTGAGCATTCCCACTATGAGCCCACCCAGACTCCCCGCGACAAACCCCGGCATCCCTGATGCTGTATGAGGAGCACAAAGGCAGCACGATCCAGCAGGGATGCTGGCGATGCCAATGCCTTGCTTCACGAGCACTACATCAGCTCCAAAACGAGGGGCAGTCACTGCTGTCCAGAGCCACAACAGCACAGGGCTGCGACCTGGCTGCGCAGCAGAGCAACACTCACTGTATGACTTTATTAGTCCGGGGAGAAAAGCAGGCAAATAACCTTCCTTATGTGTGCAGGGGGAAAACTCTTATAAAATGTGTAACAACAAATGTGTCAGATTATTTGAGGTTTCCTTAAAAAGCACAAGATTTTTGGAAATACAAAGCCTAGAGCAAGTAATTGCCTTGGCAATGTTTCTCCAGTGCAAACACAGATTGTTTGTGGGGAATAATGGTTAAATCAACAAAGATAATAAAAGGTGCTGCAAGGAGGTTGAACCTGCCTTTGAATAACTCAACGTATTTTGGAGGTTGCACTTTTTTTTTTTTTTAAAGTGCTAGAACTCAGAATTATTTTCACAAGTAAGAATATTCAAAAAGTAGTTTTTCTTTCATTTATTCACAAAAGCTCTGTCCTCCACTAGGCTGTTCACTGAGGAAAGCAGAGCTGCCCTAGGAAATCTTATTTACTGTAATCATCTGCCTTTATTTTCCTGCATGTCTTTTTCACGGTGCCCTGAATAACTCACTGGATGCACCTATGGCTCCAATACAAAGAGCCCTCAGCACCACCTCCTGCACTGCCTCTCAGAGCGTGGTCTCTGGAGGCTCCCTTTAAATTGGTGCCAGGAAGTTTTCCTCCTCCTGAGTTTAGTTCCTCAAACTCTATAATCATTAAGACAAGGTGTTAAAAAACAAACCAGGAAGCACAGAAACACTCAGCAGCTATTAAATGAAAACACCTTAATTAGAAACTTATTAGAAACCCATTTCTTATTTATAAGCAGTGTTAAATGTTAATAAGGATAAAACCAGCAGCTGCCTAACAAAAACTGAACCAATTATGTCGAACCACACAGCGCAAGGAGATGTACATCCTCAGCATCTCCTGAACACCAACGGCTTTCAAAGTCAGCCTCAAACCAGAAAACAGCGACTTCTCTGGGCTCAGCAGAGTGCCCCAAGCCAGCCACTCGCCTTTTATCCTTCATGTGGAATTGGCATGGAAGTTGGAAACGCTGGATTTCCATGGGGCACAGGGTTCGCACTTGCAAAGGGCAGTCTGTTTTCTGTCTCAGTTCCACTGCTTAGACTCAAACCTGGGGCCATTTTGCTGAAAAACAAGCCTCTCATCAGTCTGCTAAACAATTGCTTTGAATCTGGCACATCCACAAAGTTATTCTGAAGGTGCAGTATTTCACCCAGATTTCCCCATCTCACATAACATCACCACACCATGCACCTCACCACAGACCTCCCACCGTTGGGAACTTGTTTGGTTGAGAGATTTTTGTCCTAACACTTAGTGCTGCTATTTCAGTTTGTTTGCTCAGTCCCTTCCCTGCCCCACCTCCCTCTCCTCACTCCAAAAGTGATCAAAGCTTATTCAACACATGGAGGCATCACACACGATGCAGTGGTACCCAAGTGTCAGAGCTCCTGTGATGAGCAACTCTTGCAGATGGAATTGGCAAGGAAAGAGCTATTACCAGTTTAAGCCTAATTTTTAAGGACTAGCATTTAGGAGAAACAGCTGTTTAGGAAAGAATAAGCAAAGGAAGAGAGGTTGGGAGCATCAGGAGTAGCACTGATAAAGGCCAGGGCTGAAGTTGATCAGACAAGACTAAATGCGAGTGCCAGGCTCTGTGGAAAGACCCAATTCATCAAGCCACCAAGCTTCAGCTCAGGGTTAAGTGAGGACAGAGACAAATGAGTTGTGAGCCAGACAAAGTCAGTAAGCGTACAGACTGATTTACCCCAAAGAAGATTTTCACCGTTTTATGCAAGAAAGATAATTATCTGCTTGACCACAAAATTATACACTATTAGAAATAATTTTACTGATTTCGTAATTAGAAGATTAACCGAAGCTCTCTTTATAACAGTTGTAAGAGTTCATCTTGCATATTATGTGGGATATAGTTCATTAGATGCAACTAGCTGGTCTTAATCTAAAGGATAATAGCCCTTTACATTCAGCAAAAAAATTACAATTTCTTTTACAAGGCCTATTAACTTCTGCTGGTAACTAGCAGCCTATTACCTTCATTTTGTAGATGGCAAACTGACTATAAACAGAGTAAATAGACTACATCTCATTTCCTGGTATTTTAACAAAGTCCATCTGAAGACACACGCCCAGCTGCCTTCAGCTTCCCACATTCACTGCCTTCATACCCAAGTCCTTTGGCTTCTGTTTGGTATAAAACAAAACCACAGAGGTCAGGTGCTGCCTTTGATCACGCATGGGAAGCACATCATAAAGATGGGGCAGAAGGAGAGGAAATGTTTTTGGGCACTGTATGACAGTCAGGGCTCCAAGTTTCCCTGCTGCTAGGACAACTCCAGTGCCAAAGCTGGAAGAAGCCAAGGTGCTTCACATTGAAATCTAGGACCACACATACAAGACACCACTGTTCATCATCCCACCTAACCTTTCAGACAAGAATCTGTCTGCAGAAGCAGGCAAAGCAACCTACCAGCAGTGTAAATAAGTACTGCTGATGTCTTTTGGGAAAACATTCTCAAAAGCACAAAATTATCTTGATGGAAATAAAACCAAAGTCAAATTAAAGAACATTAACCAAAAGAAAAATAGCTCACTGATTACAAGAGACCAAAAAGTTTTTTTCCACTGAGACAATAAATACTCTACATTAGCATAACTTTTCCAAGACTCAACTTATATTGTCTTCTAAAAATTTTTTTATATTCACTGATTTTTTTTTGGTTTAAAGGTGGAACACACAAGTAGCTTCGAAAATAAGAATGAGCTGAATTTAATCATTGAAACTTCAGTAACAAAAGTTAGCTTATGAAAAGACAACCCATTCTTCCCCGCCACCCCAAGAAAGCCACCTCTCCATCTCCTGCTGCTCACTTTTCAATGGAGAATAGGACTGTTATCATTTTTCCACCTACATAAGACATTTTCAGCTGGCTGTTTGGGTCCCAGATAATTTCCCTGTGTCACACCGCCCCCTAAAGTTCCGTCACGTTGTGATTTTTCCAGCCACTTACCTTTGTCTGGTGGCACCTGCCCAAGGATGGTGCCTGCCCAGGTTCCTCCATCAGAGGAAAGCAACCAGCGCGGGCTGGCACCTGTCAGTGGGTGAAGGCACTTACACGGCTTTCTGTTCGTAACAGATGTCCCTGCAAGGGCATTTTCATAGCTGTTCACAACCAAGTGGAAGCCTAAGGAACCTGTCAGTCCTACAAAGCACTTGGAAATCTTTTGAACACCATGGGATGGTTGTGAAATGCCAGGTCAGAGGCTGCAGCATCTCCATCCTTGGGGAGGGAAAAGGTGCTGAGCAGGCTGGGGTCCCATGGGCCACACTTCAGGAGAGGTCAGATCAACATCCCAGGGGTCCTGCCCAGGCTGCCTAGTTCTACGGATGGGTGGATTTTGAATTAAAAATAAAAAATAAATAAAAAAAAAACACAATGCACTTAATGCAGTGATTTTTGCTAGCAATATCAGTTACCCAATAAGGATTAAAATAAGTTCCCAAAACCTGTAGCTCCTGCTCAGATATGCACATGTCAAAACATCATAAAACAACATTTTTCACATGAATACCTACATAATAAACCGTAAAATCCACACATCCTCCTGAATATTGAAAAAGGAGACATTGTCAATACTAATTTCAGCTTAGTTTATAGAAATGGTTCCTTCAAAACCAATCCCAAACCTCACTGGGAATTCTTAGTCCCAGAGTACTCCTGCTAGTGGTGGAGCTCAACACAAAAGGATTTCACTGCAATTAACCCCAACACTTGTTTTAATCCCTTCTGGTATTAACGAGCTATCCTGTATGCTCCAGTGTTGCTCCCATTTGTGTACGAGATGTTCACCAGGAATCATTGTCCTCTGAATCAAAGCGCAATTCCACCAAGCAGGCTCTTTAATTACTCAGTGAGAGAACTACATGCAAATGAACATGGCCCCTTCCTGCATCTTCCAGGCAGATCTGATTACTGATGTTCTGCAGCAAGTTGTGTACACGTGCTGCGTGCCACTGTTAACAAGTGGAAACGCACTGTAGTTCAGTCCCAAATTAATGAGCAAGGCTGTGTCATGCAAGCAACATTTATTGTTCAGAGCTAGTCACTGGAGAGGACAAGGGAAAAATGCTCACTAGAAAAAAAAGCTTAGAGGAGGTTCCAACCTGAAGCTGGGGAAGTTAACTATCCACCCAATTAGTTACTCTGTGTAGCCCAGACCACGGAAATAAACAAAATTTAGAAGTGATCCACTTTCTGTAATAACCATCCCTATTGTCTACACACAACTTTGTTTTTAAATGGCAGTACACATGTCCACAGCACAACAAATAACAGGAAAAGTGGAATAAACTGGCTGCAATACACCTACACTCACCCATTTTAGAAATGGAGGTTTATCCAAGACCAAAGGCTCTGTAATCGTGAGTCTTAATACTATAGAACCAAAGCCCAAATACTGTTACTGAAAGAATCATTCCATAGTTTCCATTTGGTATTCAGAAAAGTGCTTATATACACATTTATTGACATTTTGGAAGTAGTCTGCTTTAACAGTAAAGGCCTAAGGTCCTTCTGGACTGAAGTAATTACAGCCCAAGTGGATTCTGATTTTTTTTTTTTTTTTAAGAAATAATAAATAATGGAACACAGGTTGGAAAGCTCATGGTTTCTGTAGAGATGAAGGAGAGCTCTTCCGTTTGATTTTAAAACCCGTAAATTCTCCAAAGCAATTTTATTCACAATCCCAGAATATTTTTATTGCCCAGAAAGTAAGCCTACAATCAGTCCCTATCTTCTCCTTTTCACAGCCCCCCAATTAAGTTTCACTGACTGTATTCATTCCAGATTAAATCAAAGTGACCAAGACAGTAAGCTCCATCAAAGCAGGAAAAGCACTTGTACAAAGTAATCAGAGGTCTTCAAGAGGTCTTGAATATTGCCTCCAGAGAGATACTTACCATGTAAGATATTCTAGGTGGCTAATGAGTCTGTACAAGGGACATCAAATCAAAACAATTGCAGAAAGAGACGACAACATCCAGGTCTGCATGCAAATATAGCTTTATCTGCAATGCAGATAGCTATTTAGCATCAGATGGAGATTGAAATGTACTTCAACAGATTGGATCTCCTCTAGCCTAAACAGTGTTTTCATTTTTTACATGAAGCTGGTAATTATATTTTCCACTTATACCTGGAAATTTCAGCAAATATTCCACACAAGATATTCTGATTGGAATCACTCATTTTAATGGAAATATCCTACAAATTAGAGACTTTTTTTTTTTATTTATATATATTTATATATTTTAAGAAAGAACTCTATGTGCAAGATTAGGCAGTTCCTCAGTACCTCTGAGCGCAGCTCTGCGAGCTGCCTGTGCCCCAGGGCACAAGAGGGGGCCTGAAACTTCACAGGCTGTCCCTCAAGCTGCAGGAAACAGAGCTGCACCCACAGCCACGCTGCTCCTGCTTTTAAACTTGCTTGTCTGAAAATTGGGAGTTTCTGGAGAAACACCATGCTGAGCAGCGTTTGGAAGACAAGGAGGCCAAGAACACTGGAACTCTTGCAAGATGCTTACTGAACGCAGTAAGAAAAAGCTTTTGAGTTTATCTGATTTTAAAACAGAAAAAGGGCAGCATAAAAATAAAAGACCTACAGACTCCTAAAGCTGAAGAAGCAGCCTTGTGTCTTCTGCCCCGAGCCAGGCAGGGCATGCTGCAGGGTCGCTGCTGGCTGTGCCTTCTGCCCCAAGGGCTGGAGCTGAGGGATCTCCCCCTAACTCAGAAGTTATTTGCTCACACCTCAAGCCTCCATCAGCATCCTGAGAGCACAGCCCTTCGTGCTGCACAGGCCTGGTCTCCTGGCTCCTCTTCCCAGCGCACTTGCCAGCTCCTCTGGAGGGGCAGAGCTTCGTTAGCTGGGTTAGCTCAGTCTGTCGCAGAGCTCCAATTATGCTCCAAACAATAGAAATCACTACCAAAAAATACACTTAATGAGGTTGTGAAGGAGGCGTGCAGAGTCAGAGCCAAAGCCTGCATCCTAAGCTATTCTGTAAGTCTCTCTTAACCATAACCAAGCTTCATTTCCCTAAGCACCTCTAAAACAGTAAACCCACAAAATCTGAACTGCAGGCTGGTCCCCCAAGACTGGGCTAGCCCCATGAGACCACCACTAGCCCCACATGCTAAGTAGAAGCAAGCCCACCTCTGGGCACCCCACAGGCACCACACACCTCTCTGACCCCACAGCAGCAGCACATGCCCCTGGCCTCCCCTACTTCTGTGCCTGGTCCTTAAGCTTAGGGAGGACCAGCTGAGCTAATTAACTAATCAGCAGGAACCCTTTTAACGCCCATACAGGCTTTTACACCATTCTGCTGTGCTTTGTCTTTGCTTTGTTTGCTCTCTATAACCAAAACAGCTGCAGAGCACTAGCCTGGAAGGTACAAGGGGAGCTTGGCACATGCAGGTTTTCTGAAGTTGCCCAAACAAAAGGAAAACTGAGCAAGCAGACATGAGACAGGTGGCGGCAGGAGGGGTGCTAGAGGTGGTCACCAGCCAGGGGTGGTGGCTGGGTCAGAGCATCCCTTGGGAGCGGGTCTGCATGGCAGCATCAGCTGCACATGGTGTGTTCTAGGACAAATTACCCCTGCACAAAATGAGCACCGCAAGTCAGACTTCGTGAATCCCATGGCCTGATTTATTATGTCATCCCTACATCTTTATAGCAAAGAGAAATCCTGAAATACATCTTCTATCACGGGGAGCTGATTTATGGATTACAGACAACTGTGAATTTAGATAGCCAAGTGTTTTGTAATCTTTCCTGACATCTTTCTCCTGACAGGCCATAGCTTAATTCTATTACATAAAATGTCTTTGAATGAATTAACTGTTAAGTCATCTTCCCTCTGTTTTCAATTCTTCAGTTTTGATACACAAATTAAATGACCTTCCCTAGCAATCCCGAGTGGTAATTTTTAGCTGACATCTTATTAATTAAGGAAATTCATACTTTCAAAGTACAATCCCCGCATTCCAGGGAAGGCAGACTGAGATAGTACTGTGAGGAGAGAACACAGGACCTAAGAGGTGCTAAGCCAGGAGTGCATGAAATATCTAAATATTATTAGGTATTTATAACTTTTCTCATTACCTATGCATGAGAATAAGAGGTTTCTACCTTTCCAGAGTTTTATTGCATATGAATGACTCATACAAAATGAATAGCAGTCCTGCTTCCCAAAGGAAACCACTACCCAAGTGGAGAAAAGTACCTGCCCAGAAAAGAAAAGAGTGTGTATTGGGTCTTGTGGGACACGTTTTTCCTTCACCCTGCAGAACTACCTGCCCTCTAGCTACAGCCCCCTTCCATTCCTTGAGCTGGGGCAAGGAAGCGTGGATAAATGTTAAACATCAGGCACTGCAGCAGCCTTGCCTTTGCTGATGACATATCCAACACAAAACAAGGACAACAGCATCCTGAAAGTCCTTACGGCTGAGCTTTGGGGTCCCACGGGGAGTTCTAGCTTTCTACAGCATCTGCCAAAGCAGGGGCCACGTGCGGGGAGCACCCACACCGTGCCCAGGGCTCCTGTGCTTCCAGGTGTTGGCATGCTTCATGTTATTTATAGTCAAAGGTCCCAAGGCTGTTACATCCTAACAGGGAAACAAACCAGATCTGGCTGAAAAACTGCTCATCATTTTCCTCCATGTTTTTTCTCTGGAAAACAACCTGAAAATAAGATGTGCTTTTGGGACAGCTGAACACCTGACATGTCACTGTGCCATAAAGCAAGCAGTAGAGAATATAGTGTAATATGGCATATAATGTATGTAAAATATTACTATTCTGCAAAATAGTAGGCCAGGACTACAGATTTCAGGACTTGTGTATTTTTAGAAAATACAGAAGGGAATAAATTTTCTGATACAGTTGGTTGGCAAAATAAGCACATGCAAAATTCTTCATTGTGGTCTGTGCAAAGGATTTATAGACCTTAGCTTAAATTTACATTAAATATGCCTCAAAGTAATGAGATGCTCTGCCCTATAGATGCTTTTATTTTAAAGACAAAAAATATATATTTAAAAAAAATCACTTATTTGTAGCACATTTTAAGATACTTTTTGTGAAAAAACACATAGGAAAATAATTGAATGAGGTCAACAGAGCTTGCACTTCACCTACACTTCCAGCAGATTAGCAGATAAATCTCGTTCATTGACAGGAGAGCCATGTGGATTCTTCCACTTGCCATTGGAAATTAATTTGTTTAATATTTTCCTGGGTACATTTCAATTTTCATCATTGCCATGAGACCCAAAATTCTTGTGCAGCCTGGTAGGGGTTAGGCATGCAGCTGCCCTGGGAAACAAGTACAAAACCTAAAACTCTTTTAAGAAATACTAGCCACCAGGTTGCTGGCCAAAGCTGGCTCCTGGTGGCAGCAACTTGGGGTGGGATGAGTGTCTTGGGGTGAGGGTGACCTGGTGGGGGGCAGCTCCAGCGCCAGGTCTCAGTGCTCTACAGAAGTGGCTTGAACTCGCTGGATTCAAAGGGCAGGTTAATTAATAATGCTCTTACCTGTGGTCCCACATTTTTCAGCACCTGAAGGACATGCTGTGAGTCCCCAGTGCCTGTGCAAGCTGTGTTTGAGAAGGATGGGTTACGCTTTGCAGCCTCTCCCCATTAAATGTAGCACGTCTGCTCCCTCTGACCCCAGCGGTGCAAGCGAGGCTGGCTGGGCCGTGCCTGGCCGGTGTTGTTCAGCAGATGCCAATCTTTCCTTTCTGAGCTGTAATTTTACCATTCGGATGCTTTTACGATGGTGTGGGATAATTAACATTTTACAGTATTGCTGCTTGGAAACACGCAACAAGATTGATTTTTGAAAGAGTCATTTTTACGATTAAAGAGTTGAGGAGATAGTAATCATATTTCACCCTGATAATGGCTTGTACATATTTATTACAATCCTTGGTATTAACCAGGTGATAGATGAGTATACTCATTTTTTTCCTTCAGAATATGTAAAGGAAATGTTTTGGTAATTACCTGTTATAAGAGAAGGCCCCCTTGAGTTACTAATAAAATGATCCGAGGGACTCTGCATTGTTCCCTGTTTAATTAAACTCTTGACACAAACCGTATTTCACTGCTCTGTTACCCTTGACCCTTTCTAAGGCTCAGCCGTGCTGATTCCCAAGTGCTGGCATTTTCTCTGAACCTCAAACCTCCTTTTCAAAAGGAAGAAAGTTCCCGTGGACCTTTTACATTTTGTCTGGCCATACCAGCTGCAAGCAGCAGCCAGACACCAGGAGCTAGCAATGCCCATGGCACACACAGCACCGTGCTGTCATGGCACTGCCCCATCATCTTCTGCTACTGAGATATCCCTCCACTTGGGTAGGATATTTATTTATAACGTATATATTAATTTATATGTATATGTAAGGACTATTTGGTTTTCATTTTCCATGCACTGTGTGAGTGGAGTTAGTGGTTAGTGCAAAATACAATGGCCACCTGAATATGTTGTTGCAGAGAAAAAAAAATATATATATATCAAAACCCAATTATTTTGAAACTCAGAACACGCTTCAGTAAAAAAACAAAATGTCTCAGGAGCAATAAAATAAGACATTTAACAAAAATCTCTCTATAAATTTAATTTTTACAACACGACTCATAGGACAAAACGTATTCCAAATCCAGAAAATTCATAATCAAACAAAACATTTTAGTGAATTATATTTAACTTCACTGGAAAAAATTAGATGTTTAATTTTCAGGTGAGCCCTGACCACTTCGTTAGATCTGGTGATATAAATTCTTCTGGTCCGACTCCACTGTTGATGGCTCTGCTGGGAGGTTTGCCGGCTCCTGTATGCACTATGCTAATTCCTCCCTGGCACAGAACAGTAGGAGTGAAATATCTAAACCATGGGAAATCCTTGCAGTTCCCTTTACCTTGCTGCAAGACTCAATAAAAATCGATGTCTTCATGCCCAACACCACCAGGTTCTTGCAGCAGGGCACCATGTCCACCTGCAGGAGGTCTCTGCCTGGTGCCTGCAGTGCAAAGCGGCGTTGGCATCACCCAGGTCGGCGGGGCAGTGGTGAGGTTAACTCAAAGACAGGCCTTGGCTGAGCTGCTTCATGGCTTGCTCGTGCTGAGAAGCTGCAAGTCTAGAGGACAGAAAGAAACTGTGTAATTTGTTCCATGAGCAAGTATGCCAAATTCTGCATTTATTACATTTATTACAATTCCATTTGGTGTGATGCTATGAGTGAAGTGGTAGGGTATGCACAAAATGGTAGCTGACGTCTTATGGTACGTGCTTCTTTTGGATTTGATGGCAACACTTGGCTGCTTGAATGTGTCATGTTTCCCTTTAAACTAATACTGATATGACAAAGTCCTGCCCTCAGACCCAACCTCAATCCTTTAAAGACGATCCAGTAATTCACACAACTGAATTTACCTCAAAGGCTAACTTGAAAGTAAAATCTGGTAATTAAGATCTACTTGTAATTAAGATCTACTGGTAATTAAGATTTACTTGGTAGCTTTGTTCTGATTCTCACCACTTTCTGAAGCCTGTGATTATCCTAAGATGCCTTTTAACTTTGTAGTTTCCTGGACTTAGTATTTGCACTTCTGAAGTGCTGAATTTTGGCAAATTACCTAATAAATCTTGCTGGGAATCAGCTGCTGCAGTTCCTGCTAAAGCTGCAATTTGTATCCGCGAGACTTTTGAAGTGTGGGAATTTGCTTTGGTGGTTGTTAGTGGGTTTTTTTTTTGCCTTTGTTTTATTTTTGCATCTGCCAGATTCCTTGCCATGGAAAATCCGGCCATATTCATTTCGGAGTAACACTCCTAAAACTTACACACATTGAATAAGTATATTTTAAAAACTGCAGTGTCTTTTTTTAGCCTAATTTTAGCTCCAACAGCAAAAGATCTAATGAAAGACCTGGCCTTGATTAATTTAGATTAGCAGAAGTGTCATATACAGCACATAAGATATACTTATCTTTGATTGAGGGAATACATGTTTTCAACAACATATTCTGCAAATCCATGTAATATATTTAATAAGCAGGATCATCTCTTCTGAACACATTAACATTTTCATGAGATGTCATTAATGTCAAAGGCAGAGATCCAGCTCCGTAGCTAAAATGTCAACTGGCCACACTGACAAACCCAGCATGGTAATTAGTTCTGAGAGCAATTACAAGTCTGCTTTTTCTAGGAAAAGTGGGGCAGGCTGTTTTTCTTTAACCAAAACACCCTGGCCCTGAAATGCTGCCGAGCCAGAACGATCAGTTTATAGGCTGTGACAGCGAGACACACAGGTTTGGGCTGTACTTTCCAAATAGGAAAACGTCACCAATTACCATTCAACATTATTTTAACAAGGAAATTATCAGAATTTCTCTAAGGGAGCAAAATAAATCAATCAAATCCCAGACAGAGAGAGAGCGCTCTGCTGTGTAAAAGATTTTTTTTTTTTTTTTTTAATATATATATTTAGGTTTAACATCTTTTTTTTGTAATAAAGTGCAAAGGAAGGGGAGAGCCAGAAGACAATGACAGGAACAATTTGGCACACGCAGCCATGGCAAGATGTGACTTCAAATGACTAGAAAGCCATCTTCCAGCAGTTGTAGATGAGCATAAGCCAGCAGTGTTTTATCTTGTCTCACCACACTGTAGCCATCCCCCCAAACCCACTGACCAAAAAGTGCATCCGTCAGCGTTGGGCGTGATGGCACGGAGGTGGTGCTGGGCTGGTTGCACGCATCCCGTCCCCTTCTCCTGATTGCCTTTATTTTAATCGTGGTGCCCTTTGGGTTCAGGCACTGTCACCTCCACATAGCACAGCTCCTGGGGAGGCTGTTCCAGCCCCAACACCCACAGTGGTCTCAGCCACCTCGATGTGTCTCGACGTCTCTGCTGACCTCTGGGGTCTGTGCCAGTTCACCCCGAGGATGTACAATTCACGGCTCGAGCACTCATTTATTTTCACAGTGGCCAGCAATTTCTTGTCTCACTTGAATTGAGCTCAGCTCTGTTGGGTAATGCTGAGCTGTTACTTTGCTGGAGAGCAATGCAGCATAGGATGCTGCCCCCCCTTCATGTTACAGCAGAGACTGCACTTTATGTTATGAATTAACAAACACTCTCTTTTAAAAATCATTTTTAACCACTGATTTATCCTATTAATGCCAACTTTTCCATTTCGTTTCCACCATTTCTAAAAGCAACCTCTCTACTATATTGAACTGGAGTTCTCCCGACCTCTCTGCGTTTCAGAGCCGTCCATCCACACCGTTCTCCTCTCCACTTCCCAGAGCATTGCACTCAATCAAAGTTATGTTAAAAAGAGTGCCTGGTGCAGCAGTTTGTAAGGGCAATACAACTGCTAGTGAATGACACGCTGATAGCTCAGCACAGAGAAATTACTTGCAAAACATATTCTAGAATGACCAGTCTTTTTATATACCCCTAGTCTTTAGTAATTCATTTATACCCTACTCTCAAAACTTTATTCTTCTTTGAAAGCTTGCAGTTTCCCTTGCTAAGAATTGCTTTACTTTGTGTATAGCAGCTGGCACTGTATTTTGGCGTGGCCGTTTGGGGCTCCACAGTGTGCACAGCTTCTGGGAAAACTGGCCTCTACGGGGCAGCCACACAACCAACACCTCAGGCCTCAAGCAAGATCACCAGAACCAGATGCTTTAGTTACATCATGTGTATCTTTGTTTTGTGGCGTGTTGCATGTCTGTCATATATTATACACTTATTTCACGTCTGTTTCAAGTTCCTTTGCTGTGAACGGTGAATTATTTTCCTGTTCATGCTGCCTGGAACATCCCCGGGAATGCTTTCTGTCTTTGAATTACAGCTTGGAGGCCAAGGCAATTAATGGCCTCCTGTAATTACTAGGAGACTACTCAAAGATTTCAAAGTCACTTTAATCAGCACAAAGCGTTCCTGTAAGGGTTTGCTTTGTTGCTGCCTTGCTGCCGTTGTCCCTACGCAGCCCTGCCGGTGCCCTTGCTTGCTGAGGTCTGCGCTGACACAAACCACGGGCTGCCAAGCTACCCGAGTGAGCAGACAGGCACTGATGGAATAGCAACAGCCTTGCGTTTCTTTCCTGGCTTTGTAAAACTGCACTGGGGAGGCTGAGAAACCTCTGGTTAGTTTTTATGGGTGCCACTCTTCTGTAAAGAATTTATTGCATTAAACTACAAATCAAATCTCGATGTTCGCTGCCCCATCTTTCAGGCATTTTCAGATATTTCTATTTCTTGGAGAGAATATTATGCATGAGCTGTGGCTCTCCTCTGAAGCCCATCCTCAGGCATGACCTTTCTGGCGAGTCACGCTGCTCTGCTGTAAATTAAATGGAAGAAATCTGCTCTGAGATGTGTGTTAGAGGCGGTCAGAAACCTGCCCTCCTGCACTGCTCTGTGTCATCAGAGGCCGGGTACAAACGGGGAGCACAAGGCAGAACACCAACACTTAAACGGGTTTTGTTTTAGCAGGGTGGTGGCCACTTTTATTGTGTTCTCATGAAAACAAAGGCATGATAGAAAGCTGCCAGGCCCTATCTGAATAAGCAGCAGCAAGCAGTGGGTGTGGAAATGATGGCAAGGCCTTGCAAGGCGATGGCTGTTCAGGTTCAGGTGTGCTTTATTGTATTACTGTCAACCGTCCCCTCAATTAAATGGCTGGCAGCCCAACAGTAAGAGACCTACAAAATTCTTTGTGGGCACATTTACAATTCTCCTATTTATTTATTTATTTTATTTATTTATTTATTTTGGACAGGGAAGTGCCCTTGTCTGTCCCCAGGACTATCAGGACCCACCAGCCCTGGGCGCTCTGCACCAAACCAAGGGTGAAGCAGTTTCTCTTCCGGGGCAGGAGTGACATTGTTACTTAAGCACAGAAAACTAAGGTCACAAAGTCACCTAATCACCGGCTGCTAGGTGATTACTGCCACTAAAGCTGCATTCAAAAAAATCTGGGGAAAAAAATTATATCCAAAATAATATAAATTACTTGTAAAAACACTCAGATCTTTAATACTGGTGACTGCAGGAAGGAGAGCAGATGTGCAGGGCATGAGGAGATCATCCTTCCCGTGTCACTGGGGCTCCCCATGGGCAGAGCCAGCTACCAATGACTTATAATTACAGCCTCCTGCTTCTGATGAAGATTTAGCATAATTATCCTTCGGTCAATATCTACAAGTCAAGTATTGGCTAGGTCTGACCAGCAAATTAAGCCAACGTAGTGTGCTTTGCTAAGCAATTAGCAGTGTCAATTACCTCATGCCTTCTCCCCTGAAGAGCCCACGGATTTGCAATGCCTCCTGTCTGAAGGTGCGGTTAGGGACCTCACATCTTATCCACCCTACACGGTGCCCCCATGGCCTCGTGGTGTGTTGCGGGTACATCATCCTGCCCAGGGGCTGTGCCATCCTGAGCTGGTGGGAGAAGTGTTTATTCTCCTCTGGTCTTCCCTGCTGCTCACCACTGAGCTCTCGAGTGCTCGCAGGCATTAAGGAATCCATCTCCCCCGTGAGCTGACAGTGTACCACCAGTTTTACAGACAGTGAAGGAGAGGAGCTTGCAAGAGGCCACGCCGTGGTGTTTGCCCACCAGCAGGCAGAGCTTCAGCTTTCCCTTCCCACAAGAACTCAAGAGCTATCCATAAATGCTTAGCTCCCCAGCCAACTTTCTTCTGCATTTATTGAGCACTACTGACATGTTGTGTAGAGACAGGAGCAGTGCTGTGCCAGCCAATGGCACTGTACCACTAACACATGCTGTAACAAATTCCTTGCCCCACTGCATGAGGCACACACAACCCACACAGCACAGGCAGACCCGGAGCTCAGCACCACGCCGTGGCTTTGCTCCCAGGGGCAGCGCAGTGCCCCAGCCCTCCCTGTCACCCTGCAAGCTGCCCAGTGCCTGGACGAGGAAGGCAGCAGCCCACCCAGCTGCGGGAGGCACAGCAAGAATGGATGTGCTTCTGTAATTCACGCCCTGCACACACTCCTGGTGCATCTGCAAATATTTCACGGTGACCTGCAGTGAAATGCAGAAAATAAAAGGACGCTTGCTTGGAAACTGTAATTCAATTATTTTTATTTCAGGTTTTGATACTTTAATAAATGCTGGTAAACTCATAATCTCAAAAATGGTGTGTTGCCTTTCATGGCTCAGAGCACATTTTCATTAAACTGCAAATCTCCCTCTCTGTGGTTATCTGTTCCTGCTCACACAAACTGTTACCCCGTGCTGAAACCCACAGGGCTGAGCCCTTGGGCAGAGAGCAAGGGCAGCGAGATGCCGGCGTGTCCCTTGGGATGACCTGCCCGACTGCTGGCTCTAGCCAGACACTCGCTGTACCAATGCCTTGTGCACGTGGTGAGAGCTGCAGCCATGTAAGCAGAACAGCTGATTTTACAAGTGCTCTTCCCAGAGTCAAAAATTTACACATAAATGAGAAATAAGTGGCTTGAAAAGCTTAAATGCTGGTTTTCAATTTGCTTTGCAGCTCGCTTCCCATTTAGCTTGAATCTAAAGTTCTTTCTCCACATTTTTTTCAAAACCAAGCATTACATTGCCTTTTCTCTGCCACCCCACTCCCCCCTGCAGCACTCCCTGCTCGTTTCACCCAGGCACTCCCCATGGAGCACCAGTGGGCTCTGGCAGAGCTCAGGCACCTCTCGAGAAGATGCTGCTCTGACATGTTTCCCCTCGTTACAACCATTTGATCTTCATGCGGCAGAGTATTTAATGAAGAAGGAGTAAAAGCAGAGCACGAAGCGTTCTGGGGACGATTGCCCTCTGTGTGCTCTTCAGCCTGGAAATCTGCTTCCAGCATCACGCTCTTCCCTGTCCCAAGGTTTCTCTATGAGAAAAAAACATATTTTCCACAGGACAGTCAGCATGTGCCAAGCTGTCAATTAGTACTTTACTTACTTTTCCTTCAAAATAGTGAGGAGGCTGCAATTTCAATTTTTAAAAGCCAGTATTAACTTCATTTGAGTGAGACTTACCATGGTTAGGCAATAATATATGTGTGTATGTATTATGTGTATACCTATATATTTAGTATACACATATGTACATACTTGTACACGCATGAACATGTCTGTGTGCACATCTGTCTGCTGTACACACAAGCCATGATATAAGGATGACCCCAAATCAGGGCCATGCAGCCATGGGCCAGTGGCCCAGCCAACCCAGCCTTTTTTTGGGTGATAAATACTGGGGTTAGCATACAAACCTCCATCTGCAATTAGACCCCGAGGGAATGAATTACAATTATCTCCGATAAAATAAACGTTACAGTATTTCCAGCTCAAGGCGGGGAGCTCTATCAATAGGAAAGCCAGCTGGCACCTGCAGGAAAATGCCAAGCAGGATTTGGAGCACTGCCCCCCTGGGGAGGGCAACCCCTGCTCCCCCTGTGGGCAGCACTCGCAGGGCCGAGGCTCGGCCTCGTGCCCAGATGCATCCTGCAGAGGTGGGCACGGCGTGCTCCTCCTGCTCCTTGTGCTCCTCGTGCTCCTCGTGCTCCTTGCCACGCTCACCAGCACCAGGTCCTGCCTTGGCACCGCGCTCGCACATCATCTCCACGCAGTTCGCTGGGAAAACACGGAGCACAGCGGAAACCTGGCAGAAGCCCTGACCTCTGAAAATCCTCTGCCATGATTACAGGGGGGCTTGCCTGAAGGGAGGGGAGAAACGCACCCGCTCTCTCGACGTGCTTGTTATTACTTATTTTCCCACCACGATGAAAGAGCATCTGACCGCAAGTCATAAAACTGGCTATTTATAGAAATGTAATTAAACATCACTGAAAGTGTGAAGACACAAAAGCACTGCCATCTGCCATGCATTTGTGGCAGCATAAATATAGATGAAGTGCTGCTACCCCTTTTGTCCTTCTCAGAAAACTTATTATTTAAATGGCCTTTTTGTAAAAAGTGACTGCCGCACAGCTCACGTACGCTGCTGCATTAATCACCTCACAAAGGCTGTCCTCTGCTGGGTTTTACAAATACAGCCCAAAGCAAGTGCAGAGCTTTTCCCAGTGGCTTGGTTGTCCCATGGGCTCGTGGTGTCCCAGTGCTAAAGTGCTCAGCCAGGGCACACATTCAGTGAATTCATGGACACAGGCACCAGCGTGGAGCTCGTGAAGGTTGAACAGCCCCAGCTTCCTTCCACCAGGCCTTTGTGCAATCACTGCTCTAGTTAGTAACTGAAAAAAAAAAAGCCTATATATAGCGCACTTGAAGGGTTACTTCAATTGCAGTCAGATGAAATTTCATCAATATTCCTCACTGGAGAAAAACTATATTTGGCAAACTACTACACTGCAAAATATTCTCTAACTCCTGCACTTTGATTTTTGGGGAAAAAGCCTCGGTCAGCAGGTCAGGATTGAGCTGCAGGCTCTGCCTTCACCCCAGAACAAAAGTTAGTAACCATTCCGTGCTGGACTGAAGAGGAGAGGACCCAGTGCCCATGATGTGGAGCATCTTTTGCCGTGTCCCAGCCTGCACACCCCGGAGCACTGCAGCTGTCCTTGGGAAGCCGAGCCCTGCCAGCTTCCCACTGTGAACAACAGCAGGATGGGGACTCAGCCCTGGGTAAATGAGTTTGGGAGGACTTAAGACAATAAATGGGGTGACTGTTGTTAGTTGTGGCTTTGTCCAAGCCCAGCACCCACTGTCCTGTGGCACTGCTGCCTCAGCCAAGCTCCGCGGTGGCGTGGGGCTGCCTGCAAGGCATCTGCTGCCACCCCAGCTGCAGGCCACGCACAGAGCTGGAAACTGCTTGCACACAGATAACAATGACAAATATAGCCCATAAGGAAGCATGTGATATCCCACAAATAATTTTGAGAACTGCTCTTGAGCATTTTAGATTAGATTTAATAATTACAAGTGTGTTACCATAAAATGGAGAAGATGCAAAAGGGCAACTCCAGCTTCTGCAGAGCCTGATGCAACTCCCATCTAAGTTAATGAAATAAAAACTGTCTTTAGCTTGGGATGATTCAAGTGCTTTAGGCCCAAATCCTATTCCTAGGTACAAGGCACTACCTTGAAATTTAAAATGGAAAATAAAAATTTTAAAATAAATAGCGAACCCTAGAAGAAAGGTATTACCTGGGGTAAGGTAAGGGGAATGTAGCTTCTGCCACCTGGGTTGGTCCTGGCTGAGAACAGAGACCCCAGTTTTGGCCAAACCTGACTGGAACCAAGGACAAATGAAAGTAAAGTTTGCTTTTCAGAGAACAAAACTTTTCTTGCTTCTTACAAGATACGACCCTGTGAAACAAACAACAAATTTTCAGTGTGTGAAAAGCCCCTGAACCACAGTATAGACCCTAATATTCAGAAATTGTGTCACCAGAACAAATGTAATTCCCAGCCTGCAATATTCACAGGGCCCAGGGACTGAGAACACCTCGTGTCTGCAGCACCACCACGGGGGCTTCCAGCCCTGTCCCCCAGCAGGTGACAGCCACAGGGGGCCCAGCCTGCCACCAGCAGAGGCTCACCGGCGTTTGCCAGCCCTTCATCATGAGATGGCGACCCTCTGTGAGCAGGGCACGAGCCATGGGTGTCCCCAAAAGTGGGACATATTTTCACACCCCGTCCCCTCTGTCCCTAACCTGAAGGCCGAGAGAGATCACCCGACACCGGCCAAGCGCTGACGGACAGACATCCCCTGTGGGGAGGACCCGACCTGTTATCTCTGGGCCACTTTGTGCTGACCAACAAATAACAGCTGATATTGCACGTAGGAAAGATAATGTGAGAGCTGGTAAATATAGATGGTGTTGTGCGCAGTGCGGACAAGGGGCTGCACAGATGACTGTAATGTGGCATTTCTTAATCTATTCTGGTTTATTCTGCCCCCTTAATATCCATTCCTCTATATATATCAACATGTGTATACAGAAAAATATGTGTGTATATGTATATATACACATACGTGCAAATGATATATGTAAGTAACAAGATACAGACTTGGGTGTGAGCTAAAACATTATGTAACAGGTTAGAAATTGGGTTTGTTTGGCTGCTGAAGAGTAAGGCATGAAAACAAGCTCAGGACTAAGAGAAGTCGGGAAACTTGGCTGCTCACTGCCAGTTACTTCAGTTCTACTCGCACTTTCCTTTCCTTAAATCCTTCTCATTCCTCACTCTGGATGTTCACCTGGTTATCTTTTCCAAGCGTTTTCTAAAATCTTTCCTAAACACACTAAATTCTGTAATTTTCAGATGGCTCATTGCTAACATTCAGAGCAAATCTGTAAATTATTATCTTGTGAGCCCATCTGTGTTATTACAGGTTAATCCTGTGCTTAGTTACCAACAAAAGTGCTGGCAAGCAGCCCAGGGACTCTGAGTTAGCAGTGATATTGTGCCCTTAATCTCTCTCTCAACTAACAATGCATTTTTTTTTTCCCTGCTAATTATTTAAATACTAGGTGGAGATAACCAGGCTTGCAATTTAGTCTCTAGTACCAGGTAAGCTAAGGGAGTGAGCCTGTAGCATCACCAGCAGCAGCGGGAATCTCATTGCACACCTCACTGCCTGAGGTGGATCCATGTCTTGTTTTTTGCTTTCGTAGCTTTTGCAAACAGCAGTGATGAGATTGCACCTTTGCCTTGGAACAAACGGAAGTTGTATCAAAAGGAATTTTGAGGTTTTGCAATGTACTGGTGTGTTTTACAAAGCGGTACACGTACCAACACCAAAGACTTACACAAATGATGCTGAAAGTCAAGGCAGAAAGCATGCACTGCTGTTCAGTGACCACATGCCCCACGTAGGGTCTGCAAAATGCATGCTGGCACATTGGTACCAAGCACAGGCACAGGCTGCACCTGCTGGAGCTCACATGCAGGTTGCTGGGACGCAGTTTGGCATTAAAACATGCCAGCAAGCCATGTCTGAGGGAAGGCAGGCCAGGTTTCCCTTCTGCACTGCTGGGGATCAGCTCCTTCACTCTCAGACATCAGGCTACGTGGTTCCCTGTGCTGAACACCTGAAGCAGGTGGGCAAATTTGGCCCCAGTGCTGTGCCAAAGGCTGCTTTCTGGCCCAGGAGCTGCTTTCTGCCCCCGGAGCTGCTTTCTGCCCCAGGGGCAGGCCCTGGGGCCATGCTGCCACCCAGCCCCATGAGGCACGCATGGAGGAGAACTGCAGAGGAGCATCCCCCCAAAACCTGGCTTCATAATTGCTCCCTGTGCGTAGGTGTGTGCTGAGAAGCAATGAACGCCCTGAAGCATGGCGTTTTCAGCTGGGAAAGGGTCAGGTGCCAGCGTGGATATGCTTGGCTCGTTTCAAAGTCTGAGCCTTAAAAATGTTAGCACACGTACCACGAGCTGGCTGCTCACTGGGAGGGGAGCAGTGAGCTGTGCACACCCCGTGTCCTCGTGGCCAGGCAGCCTGTGAACACGCAGACTTTCCTCTCTTTCTTTCCACATATACTCTAATATGTTGGAGAAGTTTTCAGTTTTATCTTAAAACTCTGCAGGAATTCATCTACTTTCCTCATAGCGAGCGAAGAGCTGCATCTTATTGCAAATGTTACACGTCATAAATGCAAACAAACACATTATCCATCCCTCCAAAACAGATGAAGGGCCCTTCTGACATGCCCTAGCAGCAGCACACTCCGCTTCTGAGCAAAAGGAAGAACTTTATGAGCTCGGACAGGCCTGTGAGGGCTGAGGCACACAGCCGGCCTTTCCGCCATTTCCCCGCCCCGCGCGGCGCCATCGCCGTGACAAGAGCGCCCCTCAGCGGCCCTCATGGCGGCACCGCCGGGGGACAGGGGGACAGAGGGACAGAGGGACGGGGGGACAGACGGAGGGACAGAGGGACAGACACTGGGTGTTACAGGTGTAATGCCCCGCACGAACGACGCTGCGTTTTCCAGTGAGCCCTCAAGGAGGATAAGGGAACTGCCAGGGCTCCGCGCATCTTCTGCAATTAGTACTGCACATGTGCACAAATTAATGAGTTTCCTTGCTGTGATAACCCCCAAATATTTATTTTCTGCAAAGAAGGTGCCGAAAAGAAGGAACACGGGCACCAGAGGGTGGGTGCTGAGCTGGGTGCTGGGCACACACCCTGCCAGGGGCAGCCCACTGGCTCGACACCGCCTGCCCGTGCACGAGCAGCTCGTGTGTCCTCTGCCTTGTGCCTAAGGTACCATGCAGCACTGTACTGTGGATATTAGAAATGAGTACTGAAGAAGACAACAGTTTTATTGTTTTATTGGTAGCCCTTCTCTTCAGAACCACCATGCCCTCCCGGGGCTGCACAGCACAGCACAGGCGATGCGGCTGGTCAGTGTGCTCAGCAGGAGAGGCTGCTCAGGAACCCCTCAGGATGGATGCTGGCAGCCACACGATGCTTAGCAGGCACAGCAGATTCCAGCACATCTGCTGCCCAGGGTTTCTCCCCGTGGTGCAGCTTTAACAGGGTTTAACGTAAGAGCCCATTGGCTTCAAACCCTGTGCGTGTTCCAATGGACAGCCCCGTGCAGGCCGACTTGCTTTATCTCGCTGCTCCTGCGAACTGGATGCACGGACACTGTGCTTTGAAATGTGCTTCGAAAGCAGCTCCTGTCCCCAGGGAGCCAACCCAGAGGCAGTGCTGGGCTTCCTTGATGCACAGCTCCCAGTGCCACCACATGCAGGACCATGCGGGGCTGCCACCAGAGCTCCGTCAGAAACTCAGCATCCCTGCCCACCCAATGGAAGTGGTCTGGGGGCAATTTCCAGGACACCTACTCTAATCCTGTCCGTTTCTTTGTTTTAAATTAGCAGCAGATGCTGTGAGAAGGAGCATGACAGAATTAAAAGGATAAGGGAGAGAAATGAATTTAGGTCTGCAGGCAGTAATGAGAAATATCTATGTTAATAATAAATGTAAAGCCCAATAAATGTAATGATGTAACTACACCCATTGTGCTGAAGTGGGTTTATTTTAATCTCCCTAATAGGTCATTTCATGCCTGCTTTACCACAGCCATCCTCCCCTCCTGCCTCCCCTCTCGTTCAGGGCACACTGTCCTTTAAAAATGGCTCTCCCCATGCCTCAGCCCTTTGTATTTAATAGCATTAGTAAAAATTAATAACATTTTTCTTGCCTTCCTGGCAGAAGCATGCAGCCAGCGTTGCCCTTAGCATCACCTGCCTGGCAAGGCAGATCCCAGCCTGGTGCCAGGGTTTGACCCCACTGCAGATGCCAGCTGCCTGCCCTGCTGGGCTGAGGGCTGGGACAACTGGGCAAGGGGCAGGGAGAGGAGATCTGTGGTGCACAGGAGAGAAAAGTAGTGATGAAATGATGAGAAAGATGAGAGAAAGCAATCCAGGATCAGAGACTGGCTATGAAAAGGGGAGAATAGGGCCTAGCCAAACTCACCAGCAGCATGGAGCACATCTCGCCCTCAGCAGGGCAGGCAGTGCCAGGACAGGGCACATCTCCATTTATTAATTGCACCTAAATGTCACACTATAATTGCATTGCTGTTCTGTCTCTGCTGCCCATCCTGCTCCATGCAGTGAGCTCTATAGAGGAGTTTGAGCTATGCTGGTGATTAAGGAGGACTCATTACAGTGTTCTTAATTCTTGACTCAAGTTCAGTAAATGTTTTTTTCCCAAAGGCTGGTGGAACCTCGGTCTTGCTGCATCACAGGGAGATGCTCGGTGTGGTCCTGGGAGCAACCTTCCCTGCCCCAGCTGGCACGGGACGGGAAGTGATGAAGAGGGGACCTCTCCTCCACAGGGCTTCAGCTGAAATCTCCACTGACAGAGGCTTCAGGGAGACACCCTGACTTTTCTGCGTGACCCCAGCGACATCTTCTGCACCAGGCAGACAGCAGGGAGAGGATGAAAGAAGAAGGCAGCTCAGAAAAAAGGCCATTGTCTGCTCATCAGCATCAAAAGAGTTGGAAAATAAATTGTCAAGATTTTAACAATTTTCCCTGCCTTTTTTTGATAATTTTTAATTTTAATGATTTATTTTATTTTATTTTTATTTTATTTTATTTTATTTTATTTTATTTTATTTTATTTTATTTTATTTTATTTTATTTTATTTTATTTTATTTTCTGTAAGAAATAAACTGTTTAGAAAGAAATTAGGGACAGCTGGTGTTAACTGTAGACAGTCACTTTTTTTTTTTTTTCTATTTCTCCATCACTTGGGTCATATTTAAAAGCACTTATTATTTTATCCCCAACGGTCCTTTCCCTAGGTGTCTTGAAAATTCCCTGTAAAGTTGTTAAATGGTACTAAAAAGTTTTAGAGACAATGACTGTGAAGATCATCAAATTACAGTAGTATAAAATATTTCCTTCTGCTAACAAATATTTAAATTTGTTTTAAATATACTATTTCCATGAACACGCCATTTGAGTTAATTACTTTACAGTAAATGCACCTCTTAAATAATTGCTAAACCTCAAGAAATGCTTTCAATAATTGACTGAGTTTTCATAAGGAAAAATGCTGTTATTAAATCCAAATTAAATGCACATTTGAGACACTTAACTTAGAGTGCTAACATACCAAGCGTTTTCATACTGTATGAGAAATAACTTTGGAAATTACTGGCAGGAAGCAGTCACACTACAGTCATCTCCAATCACCCCCTCCTTTTTCTGACTCCCACATCTATTAAAACATTTTTCATGTGTGCACCAGAAGTTTTTAAGAAATCTCAAGTTTAAGGTGCATGTGCATCCACAGGAGAACGGAGAGCAGTTTCAATAATGGGGTTTTGTACACCAAAACCACCTGGGATCTGGGCTAACGCATTGTCTGAGGTTTTTGTCCAGCCAAGAGTTAGGCAGGAGCATGAAGAGGCCCAGAGGGCATGCAGCGCTGTGGCTGAGCCATCCTGCACAAACGTGAGGAATCGCTGCCTGCTGCAGGTGGCAGGCTCCGAGCAGTCCCACAGGCAGTGGTGCCATCTCTCCCAGAGGAGGGGGACACTAACTCGGGGCCTGTCACCCCCTGGGTGGCATGGGGACAAGCCTGAGCTTCCTCCCTGCGGTGGCGAGAAGTTGCCAGTCTGCCAGGTCTCCTGGCAAGGTGCTGGTTTAGGAAAACTTCAGCTCGCGACTCAGCTCACCTGAAGCAGAACACCAATTTTCTCTGTCCAGATCTACTCTGGCATCCTACATTTCTCATACCTTGACAAGCGGCGTTAATCTTAGATAAGTCTCCCTTTCTGCGCCGCTATTCCCTTCGTTGCCCTTGGCCTTTTAAATACGTGGTATTTTACTTCAAAGCGGTGCTAGCCCTTTCAGGAAGAGCTGTAAGATCCGCGTCTGAATAGATAGTATCCAAAACAGTCTCAGCATTTTCCAGATCAGACTTCATAAAAAGTCCGTGCCTTACCAAAGACGGCGTGTCTGACTCCACAAAGAAATACAGAAGTTAGCACTAGAGGGAGGTATTTCCCCATGTACCAGGGATTCAAGGCAGCTGAAAAACAGCAAAATCTAGCAGCAGAGAAAGGGTATCTGTAATATTAAACTATGTTAATCAACTGCAATTAATAAGAGAGAGCTGCAGCTCATCGTAATCAGCTCCCATCAGTTGCCAGTGATAAAGATATTACCGAGCAACAGATAATGAACTGATATTTAAACTGAATTACATTATTTAATGTATAGAAAGTTTCACAGACTCTTACAGTGCAGATTGTTTACATGTTTATTCTAATGAGAAAGGAGCTTCAGAGCAAGATCCAAGGAGCAGGAGCTGGGAGAGCAAAATCCTATCTCCTGAGGTGGAGGGGAGTGTTAAAGAGTCCTGTCACAGCAGCAGCACCTGATACTTTGGGCTAAGACATGTCTGAGCCTACAAGTTGCAGCGACTTACTGAACACCCTAATTAGACAGCTACCAAATAGCGATCAGTGGCAATGATCTGTGCAGCGTCTGCCAATACTTCAGCGCCCATGCGTTTCTGACGTAGATGAGAAGGGCTTTTAATTTCTCTTCCAAGCCTGGAAGAAACTCCTAAAATCTGTAACATAAGGGGAAAAAAAATAATCCCAGCAGCTCGTTCCCGTGCCCACCCGAAGCTGCAATACTGCATGGATGTCTCACAGCCTGGCATTTCCTAGGATGCCCATAAGCTCCTGGAAGAAAGGAATGTGCTAACTAATGATGGTAATTCCAGGTTGGCTGGGGGGCAGTGGTGGAGCAGGGCTCGGGGCAGCACCTTCCTCTGCTCCCAACCGTGCTGGGATGAGGGAAGAGGTGGGAGCAATGGAGAGCTGGCACCGCTGTGCTGTGGGAAGTTTGGTAAGAGTTTTTGTCCCATAGGCACACTTGATGATGGGCAGTCCTGCAACATGTGCTCAGATCACAACAGCCTCAAAATGGGGGCCTGGAAGGGGGTCCTGCAGCTGGGCACAGAGCTGAGGAGCTGTGGGGACAAGAGCTGGGGGTGCGTGGTTGGCTGTGAGCCCACAAACGCTGTTGGTGACGTACACTGAAAGCAGGCTAAAAGCAGCGCCTGTTCCCGCAGCGATGCTGACCACGCTCTGGGGGATGTTGTGGATGCAAACCCAGTGCCGGTGATCACTCAGCTCGCAAACAAAGTAATTAAAGATCGGAGTCCCCGAGCGTTGTGCACGCGCAGTCCCCAGGAGCCGCAGGGCTGCAGGCTGTGACAATAGCGCGGTGCCACCTGGCTAACCTGTGACACGAGGCAGGCGGATCGATCGCTTGATCTCCAGTACAAACAGTGTCTGAGGGCGAGAAAGACTGAGGCTCTAAAATATGCAGATATCAGGGAATTGGGAGGGACACCTGGCCGTGGCTGGGTGAGAAAGGACAAAGAAGAAATGTAAGTGCCGGCCGTTGATTACAAACACTAATTTATTAACAAAATTATTTAAAATAAAACATATTACAGGTAATTCTCTCTACCCGCTTCTGGTTTTCAGACAAGTCGGTCACTAGCAGGTGTTCAGCCCATCTCAGCACGACTCTGAGCAGGACAGGAGGGAGCAGCCTCTAACCTCGGCACGGACATAGCCGCTTGTTTGTGCTGGCCTGGTGCCCACGGTGCTCGCTCTGTACTTAACGTGTCTCTGCTATGTTCATCTATTCAAGTTCACCTACTCAAACTTCAGAATGGCTCTAAATTGTTTTTCTTGCAAGTGATTAAATATTTCCCAGGAAAATGCAGTCTGCTGACAGTCATATTGAAGGGCGACAACTGTTTTATGGTAAAAGAGTGGGTGGAGAAACCGTGATCGTTGGGTTTTTATTAGGTGGTAGACTTGCACCTACCTGGCTGTACAGTTTTGGTCTAAAGGCTGCAAATTGCGTTTGCTGAGAACGAAGACTTGCTAGCCTTCGTCAACCTTCTCTGGGTTAGTTAATGGTAGGAATAAAATATTGTGGGGAAGGAAAGGTTCTGGTTTGAGAAACAGCTGCAAAATTGAACCAAATCCAAATCTGTAGCAAAGATTGATGTTCACATAAACAATTACAGCTGTAGCTTAAGTGTTCCGTGATAAGCAATGGTACATATCAGCCTTTCACTTGCTGTTTCTGTAATAAAGTTGTTATAGCTACATTAATTAATCTAAGGGCACTTCTAAGCATCATTTTATCCATCCACCTCTCCGAGGAAGCAGTACCTCTGGAGTTCTTAATAAAATAATAAATAATAGCAGTATAAACTCTCGGCTGTTCCCAGCTCCTCCAAGACTGCCAAGAGAAGTCACCATAGCCCCCACGAACACCACTCCGGCTGCGTCCTCACCCTGACCTCGGCATGGATTAATAGAGCCGATGATTTATTCCTTCAAAGAATATTCTTTTGAATAACACTGCCACACACTCAGCTGGGGCTGCTTTGCAGGAGAGTGCTCCAGAGGATGTTTTGGTGCATTCGCATCACCTCTGCAAGGATGATTTGCACAACATTCACTTGGAGAGTTCATCGGCAGTGCGTGGACACACGCAAGTGGCAGGAATTTGGACAGAGTTCATGAACTGTTATTATTTACAGCACTAATCAGGGGGGTTATTTTATTTTTTTTTAATGGAACATTTATTTCTCCAATAGAAAAGTGCCATCTGGATGGAATCAAGACGCCTTGCAGGGACCTGCTGGTTTCGCTGCCCCTTTCTGACAGAAGCCAGGTGCATTTCCCAGCGCCGCCTGCCCCTCTCTGCCACCACCCTGCCCAGCCTGCCCATGGTGACAGCCCTGTCCCAGGTCCCACTTGGTGCCCCCGTGTAGCACCCGGCCTGCAGCGGGGCTGGGATGGGGCTTGGCACCAGTGCCCCACACCAAAATGAGGCAAACAACTGCCTTTATTTGCTGGGCATTGAAAAGTGCTTGGCTTTACAAGCCTTCCTGGGGTGAGGGACATATTTCAGCTGTGCTGGAGTGATTGCTCCAGATGCCACAAATTTTGGCTTAACAAAAAACAAAAAACAAACAAAAAAAAAACAACAACCACAAAACAAACAAACAAACAAACAAACAAACTCTGCTGTTTGTTTGCATTGTCAAAACCACTATCATACCTTATTGAAATAAATAAATAAATTGCACAAGTGAAAGCTTGAATTTTTACCCAAAGCTCAGCCCAGCCCAGTTGGTCTCCCAACCCGACCCAGAGCAGGGCAGAGGCCTGTGCTGCGTGTCCAGGACAGGCTCCTTGTTGGTGATGGGCATGCCCCTGTCAGATGAGAGGGTGCACCAAGTCACCCTGCTTCAGCAGCATTTGCTGTGCGTTGTTAATGTGTAAACAATCATTAAAACAATTAAAATGGCAAAAGTGACACAGGTCTGGATGTGTACTGCAGGCTGCTGCTTCTCCCTTCACTCCTGTCCCTGCTTGCACCTGTGGAGGATTTTCTCTTCCATTTCCATGGAGGGATTTGCACAGCTCACCTTGGATAAAGCACAGACACCCAGGTCTGCACCGTGCATGAGTGTTGGAGCTGGTGGCTTGGAGGGACAGCAGGGTCTTCTTGGGGGCAAGAGCCTCCTCAGGAGATGCTCCCAAGGCTGGGAAGCCTGCAGGTTCTGTCTTATGGACAACAGAACTGAGTGGGAAGAAAAAAGAAAAAAAAAGTGATTAAGAAAATTTAGTATTTTGTTTGTTTTAATGATTAAAATGTAACTGAAAGAAAGCTGCACACTGCTTTGCAGATCCCATTCTCAGCTCTTAGCACTACCAGCCACCTTTTCCTTACTTCTGGTGGTAATTCTTCCCTTCCAGTCCCAGATATCTCTCCTGGCAAATATCAGTGGTGCTTGAATGCAAGTGCTGCACACGCAGGGAGAGGTAAGAGAAGGCAGAGCATCCATGCAAATTGTGCTTAAACCACTGTTTCGCCTTGTTTTGAAACTCCTGATTTTAGAGAATTACTTAACATCATACTGATAGGGACAAAAATATTGGGCTGGCCTGTCTGCCTGTATTTCTCCCTAGTGGGAATCTTGCCCCAAATCCAGGCCTGTGGAAGTTGTGGTTTATTTCTCTGTGGGGTGAGCAGAGCACAGCCTGGTCGGGGCTGGGGCTCCGCACGGACAGACCATGCTGGGCTGGCACAGGGATGCTCTTGGGGGGCAGGAATGGGCATTTTGGGACCATTTGGGTCCTTTTGGGGTGTTGTGGGGGCGGCTGGCCAGGCGAGGGGCCCCGGGGGCCGCACAGCGCTAGATGGCATTGTTACACCAGCGCTGCGCCACGCCGGCCGCTGCGAGACCCAAATTAGTAGACAATTATCCCTCTTCCACTCCTCCTTTTATGTGATGAAACTGGTTACTTATAGCCTGCAGGATAAATTCTATAGGGTGCCTGACTCAGTCAGGGCTGTTTCTTCACAGGCTCTCTCTTCCCAGCTTTCACCTCAATCTGTCATACAGATTTGACACTGCATCGTTCCAACAGTGCTCAGAAATGACATGTATATAATGTGGAATATTGTGCACATTTACAGCCAGGATTTTTTCCCCTTAAAACATTGCTTGCTATATTCTGGCAGTCGTTGTTCTGGAAATAAAATAAAATTTGGAAAAAAAAAAAAAAAGCAAAAAAAAAGCAGAGGGTTCTTTTCTTTCTGTGTATCAGTGACCATATTAAAGAAAAAACTTTTATTTAGATGCTAATGCTATGCAGGACAGAGTGCATTTGGTTTTTCGTGGAGGCTGTCAGGACTTGCAATTGTCCGGTAGTTCCACGCTAATTAAAAAGACGACGACGCAGCGCAACAGCACACACCGCGTGCACCCGACGCAGGATGTTTTTATGATTCTGTTCCATTAATGCCTGATATTATAAATCAAATTAACTGGCATTCCTATTAAAAAAAAAAAAAAAAAAAAAAAGTCCTTTTAAAAAAGCAACAAGACCAGTTCAGTAAGTCTGAGAACCCTTTTCCTCGAGTGAATTAAACGCATAACAGCAGCTTTGTTTTCCTGTGCTGCCTCTATAATCATCCTTTTCCTGCCCTATAATAATAATCAGGGACTGAGTTCAATTATTTCATTCAAGAAAACAAAACAAAAAATCACAATTACATTTGAATGACTTCACAATTCAGTTCCATTTGTGAGTGAGCGTTGCTCTAATTCTACATCTGGTTAAAAGCAAAATTCCAGCAACACCAGCAGCAACGGCTCCTTGCACGGCACGTGCATATGGCAAAAACACAAATATGTACATACACACTCCTGTGATGTACAGAAACACACGCAGGTGGCAGAGATACTGACAATAATTGCAAATCCCTCCGAACAACATTTCCTGCAAGATTCTGAAAAGCAAGTTATTTTGGCACCCACTGGGTAACTCAAGATGCAGCTTTACTTCGGCTGTTGATTTATTGGGGTTGCTGTTTTTTTTTTCCTTCCCCCTTCAATATCTTTTGTTTCCCAGGTTGTGATTTGTCTCCTGAACTCCGGCGGTCCTGCAGCCCGGCTGCACCAGCCTTTCTCCCGGGCTCCCAAGCAGACGCTGAGCATCGGCACCTCGGCTGTCACAGCAGGAACAAACCCGGGGGCTGGGGGGCTCCAGGGAGGGCGAGCAAGGAGTTAAGCCTTTGGAGCAAACTTTTAAATGATGCAGTGTGTGCTGGAGAGAGGGATTTCTCCTTAATGCTCCTCACGTGGAGGCAAACAAGGGCTGCGCACAGGCTCAGCTTCGTGCGCGGTGGCCGAGGGCCGGCACGTGGAGCAGCTCGGGAGGGACGGAGCTGGGCCAGCCTCGGGAGCGGGAAGCCCCTGTGGGTGAGGTTTGCTGTCACCATCAGAAGGCAAGAGAAAAGAAGAAAGAAAAAGGCTGCTGATGGAGGTCCTTATTCTGGTGGATTTTTAGCACACATTTTGTGCCAGCCCAAATAGGACTGGGAAGATCCCTGCAGAGCTCAGCCAGGTTTGAAAGCTTTTGAAATAAAGTGCATTATTAAATTCCGTCTTTTAATCTCTATTTTTAGCACTCAGTGCAGAACCACAGGCCCGGTACACCACACGGCTTTGCACTGTCAGGATCCTCCGCGGCGTTTGCAAACACCAGGAGAAGCGAGGTGGATGCCCGGTGCTGCTGCGAGGCAAACGCTGCCCCAGCGGGGCTGGTGGGCCAGGAGCAAAACCATCCCTCGCTGCTATCTGCACCTGATTTTATTGTTGTTTACATACAACTTGTGAGCCTACCCTGAACTTGCACAGCTGTGATTTTTGCTTTCTGTTTGAAAGGGTCACCCAGGATTTAAAATCCTGGTTACACTATATCCCCATGCATATATATGGGGAGAACTTTTTCCTTTTCTTAGAGAATAATGCCATTCTCCCTTCAGAAAAAATAAATCTGCTGCTTGCTTTTAGCATCATCCTGATCTCCTGCTCCCACACCCTACACTTTAATTTCAGTCTTAAAAGCACGAGGAAAACAAATCTTCCCGAGCGAGACTGATCAGCCTGGTGGCTTCATGCAGACTGTTGTACAATAAAAATCCCAAAGTGTGTCAATAGAAGGCTCACGAAATCATAACAAAAACCAAACGCTATGCAAATAGCTGCACGCTCCGGAGGCACGCGGTGCAAAGCCCTCCGACACAGCCACTGCAGCCGAGGCTGCTGCTTTAATAAAACCCTTTCAGCGCCTCCGCCGAACTTTGTCCATTATTTTTAAAGAAATCACCACCGCTGCGGCTATTATTAGCCCGGGCACGTGCCCCGTGCTCGCACGACTTGCCGGTGCTGCTGTAGAAGTCGGGCTGAGAAATGGGAGCGTGGGGAACCCGCTGTGGGCTGCCCACTGGGGAGGGGGCGAGCTGCTTGCCGCAGCCCGGCCAGCAAGGCACCACCGGCCCCGGGAAGGGATCCGTGCATTATTTATTGATGGCTGCTCGCGGCCGTGGCACAAATTAATCAGCTCTGATAGCACGGGAGAAGCCAGCTGCAGTTCTTGCAGGCTGATGGCGCTTGCTCTGTTAAACGCTGCGCGCTGCAAATCAAAGTTTTCACTGCCGTGTTCAAAGGGGGAACATCATTTAGTGTCACTTTATTAATCGCCGTTTATCTCTGGATAAACACAAGTTTTGTTCAGACCCTCCGAGTGTGTTTATTTTTACTTCCAGCCTTGTCATGGGCTGCAGAAATCTAAAAGCCAGATATAGACCTAAGTTCTGCCGAACCACGCAGGGAATACTTTTAACTGTAATTGTGGAAGAAGTGCTCTGTCATTCTGTTTGCTTTTCCTTAGAAACTTCATTCTGCTTAAAAATAATATTCTGCCTGAGAGGAATGGAGCGGGGGAATGAGAGATCACACACAGAAATCTCCGCTTATGAGAACGAACGCTTTAAGTTCTGCTGCTTGATGACTTCCATGCGCAGCCCCCAACACTTTTCTAACACAGAAGGCTTCAAGCATTTGGAGACTGCCCCCACACCTTCAAGCACCCCCTGTGCTCACTGCCAGCACCCCAGGGGAACAGGGGCAGCCCACAGAGCCAAACAAAGTAAAATATCCTGTCTCCATCAGCTGGCTAGCCGGCTGTGCTGATGCTGGAGCATCAATTCAGCAACTCTGGGACAGCTGGAGGCAGGGAGCCCCGCGCGCAGCCCTGACCGAGGGGCTGGCTGTGCAGCCACATCCAGGGCAGGCTTCGTACCTGCAGCAGCGAGCAGCAGCCGGACCAGTTGTGCTCTGACGGCAGCTGTCAACACGCGGTGCATCTCCCAGAGCTCGGCACAAGGTGCGGGTAAATGCTGGGTTTCTGACGGGCTGCTGCACGCTCGCCGTGACGATGCGCGTACGGGTAAACATCTCCCATCCATCAGAGGCATCTCTGGAGCGCCCACCAATCACCATAGTAACTGAGAACCAATTACAGTAATTAAGATTCACAGGGAGTTGTCCCTTATAATCAGGAGCTATTCTAATTTTTAATTTATTTATTTATAGGCCTCTGGCGCTCGCAGCACCCTCATGCCTGGTGAAGCTCCGGCGTGCTTCCCTCCAAGGCACCGCGACCTCACGCATTTACTGGGCACAGGGAAACCTGTGGTGGGATGGGGAGGCACCCGGAGCACCCATAAAACCCCCAGCCACCTGCAGCAGTCACTGGGGGACGAGGAGGAGGCACTGGGAAGGGTGGGCCTGCATGCACAGAGCTGGTGGCACCACACTCCCAAGGCAGCGGACAGCTGCCAGAAGGCAGGAGTGCACTGGTGGCTTGGCAGGGACTGCATGGGGTGGCCCTGCCAAGCCAGAGGAGCCCTGGCTGCTGGGCTGAAGCAAGGCGCCTGTGCAAAACCCCTTGCCGAAGCCAATAAGCCGAAGCCAATATGCCTTTTTTCCTTTTTTTTTTTTTTCTTTTTTCTAAATACACACTATAACTGTGGCAGCAGCACTACACGGGCTGAGGCAGCGCAACACATGGGAGGCCGTGGCAGCATCTTCCCTTGGATTCGAAGCGTGCATATGGTGGGGAAAATGCAAGGTTAGCGTGTGCCTTCCCTCCCGACTGCCTAAATCTGCTGGTGTCATCAGGCGGTGTGATGGCATCAGACACACAAAATGACAAAAAAGGTTTACAAAAAAGACTGTCTTAGTCTTAGTTTTTTTTTTTTTTTTAATTAAAATATTATTTTTCTATAACGTTTGTTAATGGTATCAGAACACTGTTAAGTAATTTGACCCCACTTCCTCGAGCCAGACACAAACTAGATATGGAGATAAAACAAAAAAAATAAAGCTACTGAGCTTATTCTGCACACTGAATATATCAATAAAAAGCCTTTAAGAATCCTATGAATAAATAACAATGCATACCATAAGTCAAATAACTTTTTTTCCCATTAAAAAAGTGGGTATAACTCCAAAATCCCCATCTAAGATCCCATTGAAAACCCCAAACTGCTCCTTCCCCGGCTGAGCTCTCTGCAGTGACTGGCACCAGGGACGTTCCTGTTGCGTAGAGTCAAGTGGGGTTATGCTGGGTTACATTGCATCACTAGGCACAAGACATAACCACATGTAAAATGACATAATGCAAATTTCAACAAGATGTGGGCTTCTTCCTACGCACTGAAATGCTTTCCAGAACTTGTACACCGCTGACTTTCTGGATGACGACTGAGGACGGGAGGTGCTTTGGGGGAGCACCATGCGCAGCAGAGCCTCCACCTCACCCGGGGGCATCCCTGCAAAGACGCCTTTATCACAGTCCTAGACTTTCCCTGTCCCTTATTACACCATTTAACTCGTCTGCTCTTCATCTGGCCCCAAACAGCTCCAAACCTGGATAAGACCATGAGGCATGTGGGTACAGATCAGCAGTCTTTTTTTTTATGCATCTGGAAATGTGCGTTGCAGGTGGGATGCCCATCTTCAAAACCCACTGCTATGTAGGTGCAAGGGGGGTTGCTCCTAGACACTCAAGGAGCTGTCATTAGAAAGCCATCTCTCTTACACTTTTGGGAAGGATGAAAAAAATTTGCACCCCGCCTCATCCCTCTGCCCTCCTTGGGGTGCTTGGGCAGTGCTCACACAAGTGTGTAAATATTTATGAATTTGCAAGTTTGGGATATACAGCCTCTGTGGCTGCCTGTCTTCATGGCTATACATCTGCTTGGCTTACAGACTCACATCTGAACATCAGAACCGCCCAGTTCCAAGCCTGGTGGGTCAGGAAAGGCTTTCATGCTAACCTCAGCATGACATGAGGGACTCATTTTTGGAAAGAGATTTGAAGGGACATGATGATAGCCCCTGGGAGCCCACCCCCTGCTCCCTCCATGCCCCTCCTGGATGAATTTTATGAGCCAAAGCATGCTTTATGCTCATTTTTCTCACCAACACCAAGCAGGCTGCATGGGCAGGAAGCCGGTCTCCACCTAATACACTTCAGTATTAACTGCTAACAATGATGAATGTTAATTAAAGGCACTCAGAATTTTTCAGTGACCTCGTAAGATTCATTGCTTTTTAACTACAGACTTTGCCCTAAAAATATTTCTGAAAAAAATAAAATAATCTCCAAGTCAGTGTTTCTCATTTTTTATTTTTTTTTTATAGCCCAGCAAATTCCAGGTTAATGCTCACTCCATCTACAAACAAGATGAATTTTATTTATTTATTTTAAATAAGCCACTCCTGCAAATTTATTCCAAGTAGGTAAGCCTTATATTAAAGATAAAAGGAGCAGTTGTGGCTTGACTTCAATATCTCAGCTGAAGAGCTGGAAGTGATCTGCAGCCTGGAGCAGCCTGCTCGATGCACGATTTTATGGTCACCATTTCAGGTTCAAGCACAACTCAAGGAAAGATTATGAAAGTAAAAAACAAAGTGAAACTCCCATTTATTTTACTTAAATAAATCAAATAATTCTGAGAAGGATCAGCTTAGCTCTGGGGAGTATCAAAGCTTTTTATAATTATTAATCTACTTACTAATTATCTTTTATAGTTTCTTCAAGATCCTTTCATATCTAACTGAAGCCATTATTTGAGTGGTAGCTCAAAATCTAATCACATTTTTTTGTATCACCGAACGTTAGGGAAAATGTGGAATTTTTCACTGCTTTGGCTACCTTGACTCTGTTGATATCATTTAAGCAAAACCAAATAAGTCTCGCAAGCCATCATCCAACCTCTCAAAACACCAAACTAAGACCAAATTGTTGCTGCAGAAAGAGCAGCTCAGGAGCACAGCCTTCTGCTGTGACACTGGCACACAGCACTGGCCCAGCTCAAGGAACAGCCTTATGCTTACACTTGTTTCTTGCCTTTGAGACAAACTATTATCAATTTCACTTAAGTTTGGGGGGGGGAAAAATCTTGTTACCTTTAGACAGTATATAATATCTGTCTGAGCAGGCAATAAAAAGAAAACAGCATGTTATTTACAAGCAGTGAAATATCAGCGTTAGTCTGGCCTAGCATGTCAGATATTCCTCTAGAAAGTTGTTACACACATTTCTCTTGTTCTTTTGCCAAGGTTGGGAAGTTATTGAATACCTTTTATACACCACTTGTCTGTACTTGAGGGAAGAGTAACAGGGTGCCTGAGACTACTCCCGTCCTTTTGTTGTTCATCATCCGGGATCTAGTTTTTGGGAAGAAAATACAGAAATTGCACCAAAATCATGGAGACGTGTGTGAAAGAGAAGCAGACTTCTGACGGGTGCAGCTGTAATGAATTTTGGGCTTTTTTAACACACACCTGAGTAGAAGGTCTTAAGGCAGCACTGAACCAAACCCCAATGTGTTCACAAAATAAGACCAAGGTTCAGAAATAACAGTTCTCGAGGTGTTCCAATTCTGTTTTCTGCTTTTAAACTAGCACAGAAACATGCTGTAAAACAGCAAGGGCACATCTCCCATAAGATCTTCTCATGTGAGATATTAAAAAGCTCGCATGGTAAAGGTCAGGTTGTTCCTGGCCACCCACAGCCACCGTGGGAAGGAACCCAAGGCGGTACTTTTCATCCAGCACTAGGACAAGGGCCAGGTTCAGCAATCTGACTACCTGGGATATTGTCTGTACCATTTACAGTGCACCTGGCAGCCCATCAGATGGCAGAGCGGAGATCTTTTTGACCACCCTGCACTGGGCTATGTGCAGTCAGCAGTGGGCAGGGGCATCTCCTTGCCTATCTGCCCACCTTACCAGTTAACCCTGGAGGCAAAAACAGCATCTAAAGACCCAAAGATGGCTTATATTAAAAGGTCTTTATATTATATAAAGACCCAAAGGTGGCTTTTATTTCATTTCTCTTTAGTTGGGATTCTTCATAGAAGTAGAAAATTTTGGCTTATATTCCAGCCACAATGTTCATCTAACCTACACTCATTTTATTATGTTTTGGGGTTTGTTTGTTTGTTGAAAATAAAAATAAAGGTTAGAAATTCATATTTAACACTTTTTTTTTTTTTATGATTTAGGGTCCCAAAATACTGACTTCCTCTGTTATTAATGGGTCATGCAACTGTGATGACAACACTGTCTCTACCGAGCTGTGTTGGGAGAAAGGACTCCGCCAGGTAGAACATGAACACTGTGAACATTCACATGAAATATGAAAGTGGTGAGATGCAAACCAGACCTGCAGCGGGTGCTTCAGCTGGTGTATGTTGAATTGTAGGAGGCTGTGGAGTTGCTGTAACCTGTGTGAGCAGTGCTGCTGGCCTTTGTGCCTCTCTGCTGGAATTGCTGCAGAGGAAGGGCTGCAGGGTGAGTCCTGCACTTTTCGTGCCTGATGCACAGTCCGCAGCTGCCTGGGTCCTTCTCAGCAAGGAGCTAATTGCAGAGTCCTCCAGCAAGTTCTCATATTAGTAAAACTTCATTATTTCATCAAAACATACAAAAGAACATTTCCTGGTCTATGCTGAACTGCTATAAATAATTATACCCGAGTATTCCTGGCAAATCAGTGAACAAAGCAGATCCTTGCTCATTCGCTGGGCTTGTGGTCTTGAATTTCTGCATGCTACACATTCCTCCCCTCGGTGCACAGACTGTCCTGGATACCTGTGTGCCGAGCAAATAAGCAAGACAATTTGTCCACCTACTCATTATTTTCAACATATAATTTACAAAGCATGAAACAATGAGATTACACTGCTGATTAAAAACAATTTCTGGAGATCCACCTGAATGCAGACACGAGTCAAGACTTCATTTCCTCCCATTCCGTGTTGTGTGTGCACGTGTATGAGAAGGGAACCAGGCGATAAAGGTGACTGGACTCAGGATATTAATTTTTTGGCTGAAACCTTGGTCTCAAAGCGAACTCTGCAGTGTTGCTTTGGATGCAGAGACATATTGCCCTGTACTTCAGTAGGTCCATGGCAGTAAACTTCATCAGAGAAAATAGATATTTCTGATGTATACATAGGCAAAGCGTTAGACTAATCGAACCCGTGAACTGGCCGTAATTCATAGGATCATAGAATCATTTAGGTCACAAAATACTTTCAAGAGCATCGAGTCCAACCCTCAGTTCACTGATAAGGCCAAAATACTTATCTTTTCTGTCTGAAGAGCACATTTTTCACGTGTTCTGTTTATTTGGGCTGCTGCTCACTGGCTTGGTAGGAGCCACGTCTGCCTGGAGGAGCAGTCCTGTGACAGAGCCTTGGGGGTGAGCCTTGTGGTGCGTGCAAGGAGCAGCTCTTCCACAGTAACCGAAGTAGTTTAAACAAGGTGCATTTAAGACCCTGGATAAAAACTGCGAACAGGAGTTGTTTCAGCGTGTGAAATGCAATAGTTCTGTGCTCCTGCACACCAGAGGGCAGCCAGATATCTCCAGGCTGTGTGCCAGCTGTGGCAGCCAGGGATCTCCACATCCCCCCCACATCACCATACTTTTAAATTCAGGAGCCTGCAGTTCTTACACCCTGCAGGACAAAAGGAAAACAGTAACTCTCTGAGGTCCCACAAGCACTGCTTGTCCCAGTGAGCTCCCCAAAGGCAGGGTTTGGGACTGATGGCTCTGAGCAGCTCCCAGACCAGCTCGGCTCCAGGCTGGTGGCTGGCAGGGGCTGGGGGGTTTTGCATTCACCCCAGAGAGCAGGCTGCAGCTACAGTGCCACAAGTGGGGTGGGCCTTGCTGAGCTGCTGGGAGCACAAAGCACACCAGTTAGATGGCAGTGTCCTTGCTGGGACACTCTCGGGATGCTGCTGAACCCGTAATACCTTGGACTTTTAGCCACCACGACGAGCAACTTTTTTTCCTAGAATTTATGAGGAACTTACTGCATGAATCTCTGCCTCTACTGCACAGCATCAGAGCAGATTAACTGGCTCAGGGGTAGCTCATACCCCTGTTAAGGATCAGCCTCAGTATTCACAGCTTTTTTTTTTTTTTTTTTTTTTTTTTTTTTTTTTTTTCCCCAGCCCCCAAAATAATTTGTCTGGAGAAGATTTTAAAATCTAACCAGCCTGAAGTTAGCAAAATGAATGCCAGGGCTGCTCATCTAGTTCAATGTGTCTGCATGTCTGAAGCCCTCAGATCTTAGTAGCTTGATTTGATTATCTTGATTATCAGCATCTGCTTTAGTGGCTTACGCTATCAAACAGAAGACATCAGTTTAAATTATGGCTGCTGTCTTTTACCTCCTGACAGAGCTGCCATGCTCAGACTGTGAGGAGGAGGGTTGTAAAAGCAAAAGAGAGAAGATAAAGCTGCATGTGTGTTAGGCCGCCCAAAACAGGAGGGACAAGAGGGGAAGCCCTCAGGAGTTGTGGCTTCAGGTCCCTGCCCCAGGAGAACCTACCTGGAAAGGTAATTTCCTGCACAATGCCAGTATGTGGGAGCTCCTCTGCTCCTCCAGAGGCTGGTGGAAACCTAACCATGGTGAGATGTCCCAGCAAATGTTTGGCCACACCAGCAGCCATTTGTTTCTCATCTGGATGCGTTTGGATGCCTTTGGAGCGCTTCCCCAGGCTTAGGGAATGTCATATGGCAGGATCGCTCCTTTTAGCTTTAACAGCATTGCCACATTATTGATTTTTTCTCTCCAGTCTTTTCAGATCTGCCAGGATCTAGGAAAAGTCACTTATGGAGAAGCAGTTGTGACCCAGCTTGGAATCAGACTTCTGTTGGCAGAGGTGGCAATGTTCACTCTTGTACGTGGAGATAGGCTGAAAAGAGGGAAAATTCGTAGGTAGGACCTGAATTTTTCTCATATATTTTGTAACAAAGAATATTTGCCTCACTGGAGTTGGGGTGTTACTGTAAAGGAAATGTCAAATATTAATATTTGCAAAAGCTCTTTTTCTGGTCCACAGATCACTGCCTCCAACCCAGAACATTGTGAATAGGCAGATCTGGAGCTGGAGTTATTTCTGATGTTCCCTGGGGTTTTCTTTCTTTTTTTTTTTTTTCTTCTTTTTTTTTCTTTTTCCTTTTTTTTTTTCTTTTTTTTTTTTTCCTGTGTCTCAGTCTTATCTCCTTCTCTTTTTCACTGTTACCAGATATCCACAACTCTTCATTTTACTCAATGTTTGTTACTCTCACCCATTCTACTTTTGATTTCCTTTTCTTCATTTTCCCAAGCTCCCTGCCCTTTCTCATCATATCATATCATACCATCCTATTTTTCACAGTGCATGAAAGTAGGTGTTTCCTTTCCTCAATGCTAAAGCAGTTGGCTGTCATTAAAATCATCAAGTAACTTTCGTGTAGGAATGACACTGATACTTCAAGGATCTTTGTCTTTTATTACTCCAATAATCACTCCCTTAACAAATGCCATGCCTTTACTGCAATGTTTATCAGTGCTCATTTTGTGGCCATAATTCCAGCTTGTACCACGCACCTGATCCTTCCTTCCTCCTTCCCCAGGACACCCAAAGCTCACCAACATGCTTGGCCAGACTTTTATCTCCAGTATTAAAGACAAGCAGTTGGTGTGTGGTCACCTGGGTCATCATTAAAATGTCCTGTTCATTAAAAAAAAAAAAAAAAAGACCAACTGCATAACCTGTACTCCTTCAGGTATGGTCTTCTAAAACACTCTAACAATTATGAATAATGATCATTTTTATTAATAGTTTGTGAATGGACAAAAGAGCTAAATTTGACAAATCACTAGTAATGGATATTTCAGTGTATAAATGAAAGAAAAAAATGTAAGGGAATGATTAGAGCATGTGGTGACCAGAGCAAGCAGCAGGGCCAGGGGTCTGCAGCGAGAGGGAATGACTTCAGCTCCAACCATTTCCACATGCTAGAAACAGTCCTAGGCATAGCCAGCATTTCTTCATGATATAAGGACCTAAAACATGAAGCCTATGTACAACAGAAAGTGACTTTTGATTGTTTCATGAACTTTAAATAACGCATTTTTATACCAAATACATTAATTAAGATGGTATGGACTATGGTTTAAAGTCTAGATTGAAAGTCAGAACTATTTCTTTGAAAGTCTTGAAACTGTCTATTTCAATAAATACGCAAGATAAAATTTGTAGTATGCAACTTAAGATGTTTTGGAATACAATATTCAGAAAAATTAACCTGGATTTACTTTCCCTGATTTTTTCCCAACATTAATGGAACTGTAAACGAAAGGTCAGATTTTCCCGTCGCATAACCGGCCAAATCTGTGCCAGTCACACTCCTCGCTGTCCCCTCTAGCTGCACGTGCAGTTCCCAGTGTCAGATGTCGATGCACATTTCAAAGAGCTTATGATCCCTTTTGGTGCACAAGCCAAAGGAACTGGTGGAATAAAAGGGAATACTGTGAGTACAAAATTGACTTGCGTACTGGGAACCCCACTTGGCAGCAAGGCTGCAGTGCTGCTACTTCCATTCCCAGGGTTTAAAAGGAGAAAAAAGATACAAGTGAGCTGGTACTTGAAGATACTTGATGATCCTAGACATTGTTAGTGTGAGATACACCGGAGAGGAAATTTGCAGCATCTCTGACACCTCGTCAGAGACGTGAGAAGCTGCTGAAGACAGCAGTACAGGTGTTTAACAAAGGTTTCAGTTTCAAAACATCATTATAAACCTGCCTGTGTGTTTTGTTACAAGAGCAACTGGACGTGCTTCCACCTGGTGCTGGCAGGAGCCAAGGGTGGGACACCCCTGCAGCCCCTTGCCTCAAAAAAAGGAGCAATATTGTGGGTGTTGAACAGTCTCCAAAAAGCCATGGTGCCCGGACACACAAACAAATCATGTCACAGCATCCCACGTAAGCATGATGCATTTTCAGCCCACAGGTCTTTAAGGGCATTTCTAACAAAGCCAGCCTGAGAACAGGAAGATGGGCAGTGTATTTCAGACCATGTATGTAGATATGTAAGTATTCAGTGCGTTGTCTCTGCCACTGGAAATTAGAGCACCACGAGAGCCCGTTTTCCATACTGTACCGTACAGTGCTGGAGAGCATTATGTGAGTGTAGGTAAATACAATCACCAGAGATGGTGCCAAGAGCTGAGAAATGAAGGTGGCCTCATCTCCCTCCCTGGTGCCCCAGCTCCCATCAGTGAAACATCTCCATTTCCATAAGCTCTTCCTGAACTCATGCCCACGCAGTACCCCCGGGGAGCCCCCGGTGCCCAGGCACACCCGGGACCTGCCCACCCCTCCCCATCATTTTTGGATGACCCTGAAACTCAGCACAGTTAAAGCTCACCTTGCTCCCTGCCAAACCCGAGGGCTGCTCTTGACACCCGCCCTCCTGGCAGCACTTTCTGGGGCACAGGGGCAGCTGAACACCACGGCGCAGCCCTAAGAAACTTTGTACAGAGGCAAACAAGGCAAAAACACTTGGCAAACAGAAAATCCCTCCTGCAGGATCCCGATCCAGACGGGTGCTCATTGGCTTCAAAAGAGAGTGCTGCTTTAAAGAGGGGGGAACTGCGTGAGGGGATGGGAAGGCTTCAGTCATGTAGAACAGTCTCCGAGAGGTACCTGCTGCTCATTAAGAGGTAGACTTCTCTCGGGCTGTGTGTCATGTCAATCACTGCTTTTTTGCAGACCCAAAGCCTTCTCTTCCTCTGTTAGAAGCTGTTATCATCTTCAAAGCCATATCAAAACAGCGTTTGTTCTGCACTTTGATTTCCCCCACACAGAGAATTCAAAGAGTACAGGTCTATTGGAGAGAGGGAAGGAGAGGAAGCGTTTCAGATGCCGTGTGTTTTCTCTGCACGTCAGTGAGTTGGGTGCCTGGTGATTAGCACAGCACCGAGGGCACTGGTTGGGGCAGCAATTTGCTCACTCTTACTCAAAGTCACATTTGTTTAGGAGCAGAAAGTGGTCACAAAGCATGAACTCAGTATATCTGACACAAACCATGACAGTTGTTTCAGTTTTGCACAAGGAAGACAATATATAAATGATCCCAGGGTGTGGAGTTAAAGCCTAAAGGGATCGTGCATCAGTGGCACATTACCTAAAGGTGCACATGTGATTGCCACAGCCAAAAAACAAACAACCAAACCAAAAAAAAAAAAAAAAAAAAAAAAAAAAAAAAAAAGGCAAATGGGAAACTTTATTTCCTGACATTGAGGACTTAGATATCCAATGCCCACTGATTTTCAAGCTAAACCAGACCATGTTGCCTATGTGTGCTGCGGCACTTCCACAAGCACCAGGCTGGTGGTACTGATCATTAGAAACAAAAACACAAATAAGTAATAGCAAAAGGTTAGGATTCTGTACACAAAAGCAAGCACACAAAAATACAAGGAACAAAAGAAATGATAATAAAGAAGCTCCACCTAACTTCATAAAAATTTAGATAACGTGCCTTGAAATAACACAAAAACCCAGCTTTGCTAACACCAAACTATGTTTCCCTCAAGCCAAATCAAGCCAATATAAAATGACCAAATTTCTTATTCCGTGGCTATTGGTTGTTTTGCAAAGAAGAACAGATCTCTGAAAGATTAATAAACAGTAAATTATCAAAAGGTAACTAAACAGTAAATGTGTATAACTGTCTGCACGTTGCTGGCCGTACTTTAGGAGCCAGCCAGGCAGATAGAAATGCCTTTGAAACTCCCCCTTGGGGAACTCAGTCCTTTAGCAGCTCCGTATCACTCCAGACCATCACATTCCAAGAGCTTTGTCTTTTTTATTATTTTTTTTTTTTTCCTTCTCAAGTGAATAACACAAAGATTCAATGTGAGGCCAGAAGCATTGCAGGCTGTGTTGTCATCCTACCAAACTGTCCACTTTAACACCTTTCTTCCAGCTGCTGGTAGCCACTGTTCCTGGGGCTGGTGGGGGCAAGGTTTCGTGGGCAGGTGCAGTGCTTTTCAGTACTAACCAGGAAAGCCAGGTTTTGGTTCTCCTGCCTTCTTCCAAAGCTCTTCATAGTCTCATCCTCACCACCTTCCTTTACCTTAAATGCACCACTCCAGCCTCATTCCAGTCCAATCAGCCTATAATTCTTCCTTTTGGTCTCTCCTTCTGTCTTCATCAAACCTTGTTCGTACTGATTACGGTCACCACTGTTTCTCTGCAATATGCTCAGCATGCTGTTAAAAGTTTATTTACAGGCCTATTGATGAATGCATCGTGTGTACAGGCCTATTGATGAATGCATAACAACAGGAACTGAGGCGCATCAGAAAGTTTATATCTTCCTATTTTATTTGCCCTTGTTAAATCGAGGAAACAATTATTTTGGACAAAATACTTCTACACAGACATTGTTTCTTTTGCATTTATATGTTAATCGCTCGGAATTATATGGTCCTTATTTCGCTCTTTACCTGCACAAAGTAATTCTGAGCAGTTTTCAATAATTCATCGAGAGCTGTGCTGCAGGGCTGCTGCATTCTGAGAGCTGCGTGGCTGAGCAGAGCCATGCAAAGTTGGAGGTTTTCCCACAGCAGCTGTGAACATAGCGTGTCGCACAGCGATCACAGGTAGTAGGTACAGCTTGCCATTGTGCATGTAGGTAAAACACAGACGAGAGCAATAGATGTACCTGGTTTTGCAGCTCCCACAGGGCTGAAGTCCGATGTTAGCTCTCTGACTTTGCCGTGGTCCAGGCACACATGCTACAGAAACATGCAGCTGAGAGAGCCACTCACGAGCACGACCAATAACTCCGCCTGAAACAAGAATCCACAAACTTTGTACAGGGCTGCATCCTATGGTGTGTTTTGTAAATCCCCCTAAAACACTACTCTTTTAGGTTTTTGTGTTTTTTTTTTTTTTTTTTGGTCGGTGTTTTTATTTTTATTTTTTTCTAAAATAAATAGTTATTGGCAGATTACTACTTTTTTTAACCTAAAGAATTAACAGACTTGAATCCCAAGTGTGCACGTTCCACTGCTTTCTTACTCAGAGAGAGGTGGGTTTATTTAGTTATTAAAGGATTTATTTATGTACTTTCACAATATAGCCCAATTAAACTTGACAGCTTATTCACAATGGATTCCAGCTCGATGGCAGCTGAGACACACTACATTAAGAAAGACAGCATAATAAAGGATATAACTAGCTGAATTAGCTATCGGTATATTTTGTGCTCCTTTGTTTATGATTTTTGCCATCTGATAATCACAAATCTTACAATTGGGTACAGGGAGGCGCATTCTGTGCATGGCACATAACTTGGTGTTTAAGCAGCTGGCACCACTCCATACTGTACGTGGTAGAAACCCGCAGAGCCACATGCATGCCTTATTAATATTGACACGTCTTTATTACGAATAGTTGGTGTTCCCTCCCTCCCTCCCCTCCCAGGCTGCCCTCGGTGGCTGCAGCCAGCACAGTTTATGGAAGGGTTTGACTACACGGGGACCGTGGGCTCACTTACTTACTTCTGTGCAATTCTTTTATTATTTTTTTTTTCTTTTTATCCAAAATGGTGCAATTTTGCAATAAGGAAATGTAAAGTTTACTTACAAATAAGTAAATAAGGGCCTGGCTGCTGCTCAGGGAGCTGCTGCTCCACTTAATGCTGCTGGATGTACTCACAGGAGAGAACAGCCTGGCTTCAGAAACTGCAAACAAATAGAGCATGGATGAGGGAGCTCAGAGAAGAGCATTGTGAACACTTTCAAAGTAATATTAATTTAAACAGCTATTCATGCTGAAGGAAAATCTGCTGAGCACACTGGATCTTCTCCCCCGTAACAATGCTTGTATGGAAGAACTTTGAGATTTGAAAGCAAGATGCTCAAACTTTCCATGTTTTTTAAACCTAGATGCACTCACTGCAAAAATATCATTACTCCGAAAAAAATGACATCCTCCTAAAGCAGTTCTCCAATGCAAAGCTCAGCCCTTGTTCTGCAGCTCTGCGGGGCCGTCATGCTTGTCCCAGCCTCCCTGGAGCATCGGTTGGGGGTCCCTGGGGTGATCCCAACTCCCAGCCCCACTGACCTGCACAGTGCCAGGGGAGCACCTCTGCAATGGGCCAAGCCTCTCGCTTTATCCACCCGCACTTTGAATTCATCATATTTACATCAGTTAATGCTTCTCCTTCAGGGTAATCACAGGGGGGGATTAATTGTACTCATCAGTTTAATTATGTCAGCTCTGAATTGCTTCACTTTTTAGCCTAGGCTGCAGTGTCCAGCACAACTCTTACCCCAAGGAGTGAGCACATGCATTTCAAAGAGGCTTTCTGTCTTTCCTTAAAATATGAACCTTGAGCACCTTTGATATGTAACTTTCCATTTTCTTTGCATTTGTGGTCTGAAAAGGAGCTTTTTTTTTTTTTTTCCATGTGTTTGTTCAGTTTACCAGTACAGATCACATTGGTCTTTCACCATGAGGCTTCTCCTCTGCACCTGGATTTTCCTCCTTGTCTCTGAGACTTGCTTTTCCAAAGACCTTAATGATTTCTCTGCATCTTGTCACCTTCTGCTTACATTTAAAGGCAACCTTCTGGAAGCACGCAGCCCTTGCTCTGTGGTTCCCTGGTAGAAATACCTCTTAACCCCAGACCAGTCAGGTTTTCTAATTAAACAGGCACAGGTAACTCAGCCACCAGCTTGCTTCCCCCCACGGGAAAGCTCCCCGGCTCTGCCAAGAACCAGGATCTTTGCTAGTTCACAAATCATCCTTGGGGGATGCTATAGATGCTATATAGACATCATATGAATGCAACATTTCTGTGTGTGTTAGTTACTCCTTCAGCTGCTCTGGGTACAGAAAAGACAACTTTCTCCTAAGCATGTTTCATGAACAAGCATGGGAGACTTATATCTTTCTGTCATTCTTCTGCATCTTGCAAACTATTTAGCTCTCAGGGCAGAATATCCATTTTTGAAGTAATTTCTGATGGCCTTATTTTGCCCAGGATGCCCAGCCTTGAATGTGCCAGCTGCTGGAGAGGGTGACAGCCACCCACAGCCCACGTCAGGGTCCCCAGAAGGGGTAGATGCTGGCAGCATAACGTGGTGGTACAGGGGAGTTTGGCTCTAAATTAGTGCAAAGGCAAGATTTTGTACAATATCACAAGTGGGCATGTTTACAGCAACCAGCCTTTCCAAGAGTTCAGGAGTTAAACAAGCTCCCTCAAAACCTATCCTCCACAGGGAGATTGGGAGAGGGCTTGGGTGGTGGCTGGTGGCCCTCGGCCCAGCAAACCCCAACACCCCTCTGCTTGCTGTGGACCTGGACCACAGGGTAGGGCTTATATATGTGTATAATTATGTTATTGATTTCAGCTCTCTTTGCAGCAAATCACATTTGTGGTACAGAGATATTTGAACCCTATACTCTTGCATCCAGGGCTGGAAAGCTTCAGAGAGGATCCCTAACACTTTGTACTTCACCATGTTTAAGTTTAGGTTCATTTTCTCAGTGTGTGAATATAAGCTTCATGCACTTTCTGACCTCAGTGATAATAATTAGAATTCACCTCCAAAAAGAAAAGGAAAAAAAAAAAAAAAAAAAAAAAAGAAGAAGAAAAATTAAACCAAATTTGGCTATTCTTGAGGTTTCCAATTCAAACATCAAAGTACTTCCAAATAATCGTGCTGTTTTATAAGCTAAAAATATTGGCCACTTCAAGGAGAGTTGTTGTTTGAACATATCCAGAAGAAATACAAAACAGGCAAGCAAAGCTTATGCTACATAAATTTGATTTTTCAACAACCCACACTGTGTAAGCCACTTACAATGTATGTGGACATAGTACAGAAAATGGGAATAATGATACTTCCTCTCTTATGTGAAGTACTTTCTTATAAAAGCATTATGTAGGGCTTAGCCATATTAAGAATGTTTATAGAGAAATAAATTGAAAATCCTGAATTATTTCAGTCCCTTGCAGTGCCACAAATTGAATGTGGTTTCTATTAAAGCATTTCTCAGGAAAAATTTTTCTGTGAAAGCTGGTTATCTACCAGATATTTATTAGAAGCCTGCTTCTAGGAATTAATTCTCTTTTCTATAAACCCTACAAATTCTTGCAGGACTCACTGGATCGTTTGCTCTGATGTGCTCAGCCTTGACTAGTTGACAGTAGCCAAGCCTTGTGTCTGTTTCCATTTCTGTAGTAATAGGGTAATTTTAACTACAGTGCTTGTTCACAGTAGAAAATGTTCCTGTGGCATACAGCACTAAAACCTCCTACTGGGAAGATTTGGCACTTAGGCTATCACCATTAAAATCTTATTAATTCTAATTATTATGCCATTCCCTGAAGAATAAACCATGTTGCATCTTCATAAAGTGCATAACGGGTACCTATTTCCCTGCTCTCCTTAATTCTAACACATGGTATTTGCTTTCACTCCCACTTTCTAGCTCCTTTTATTCCAGCTAGCTCTCCCAGCTAACGTGAGCTGAAGATGGCTTTCTGCTGAATGACTTCCAGCCCTTAGGCCATTGCTGGATTTATTAATGTTTATGCACATTCCCACAGCCTGCTCTGGGAGAGGGTTTGGTGGCGGTGGTTTTTTTTTTTTTTTCAGTATCTCTGAGCATAATAGTATCCACGCCACACATTATGAGACAGATTTTCTGTGTTTTTCCCAGCTAAGGGTGAGATGCGAGGATCCGGTGTCCCATTAGCCTGACAGGCGCTCGCAGGGGAGGAAGCTGTCAGGTGTAATTTTGCAAGCACCTGATTCCTGCGGGCCAGCGCCACGCCACAGCACCACAGACGTCAGAGGCCAGGCTCCAGGCACTGGGAAATTGCCCCAATTTCAGGCAATGTGCTCTCTCCTCCTGCACAGGCAGCACCTGCCCGCTGCAGCTGTGGCGGAGCAGAACAGCCCCGAGCCCTGCCCCTGGTCCAGGCCCTGCAGCAGAGACTACAAAAGACTCCTATGTTAAATGTTTAGATATGGAAGTATAAAACATACATAGTTTACATTTTTTTATATGTACTGTGTGCATTCTTTCTAAACGTGCTATTTCTGCATTTACCAGTTCTCTGTATACTGTCAGATGCATGAATAGCCTTAATGAAACCAGTGCATGCAGTTCGGAACAAGTTTAGTTCCTGTCCCAGCTCAGGCTTACTGGGCACAGCATAAGCTTAGCTGCTGTCACTGCTCCGTGTGCAATTCCCTGAACTTTAAATCATATAAACCCATCAGTTTCTTAAGCTGGGGGTAGTTGTAGCAGCCAAGAGTGTTTCTCCACACATGAGGCAGAGGACAGACCCCGTGTCTCTGTCCTGGCTGCATCCGTGCTAGCCTGGCACTGCCTTCCTGTGGTACCCCGCAGCATCCGATGGGGCTCCCAAACCCTGCCTCCGCACCCCGAGTCCACACGGACCAACATAAGGTCAGGCTTTGCACCTATCTGAAGCAGGTCGCAGCCTCCTACTGTAAAATATGCGTATAAAACACACGGTATTTCTAAATCACCCCGTTTTTATGTAGATGTAACACTCTGTCACACAATACACTTCCATACAATATTCGTCTATACAGTGAATTAACAACACCTTTTGACAAAGTGCTATCTACTGCCACCATCACCATGTGATAAAGGTACTTCTACATTTTTCATTATTCAAGCACACTCCCAAGCACCCAGAATGAGCAGTGAAATACTTAATGAGACATTTATCTAGTCTATGTATTTTACATTTTGCTGATAGTATAATGAGGCAGAGGTACTGAAATGAAACATCCCTAACATTTCACATAATTTTCCACTTCCACTCCACCATTTTTAGTATTGCTTTTTGGTTTTTCACTGTTCGATGTTTTGAACTTTATCATCACTATCAATAATCACTATGTCAAATGCAACACTCTGCTACGCTTTTTTGGCTGAAAGAATGCCTCACCATTTATCTTCAAGCATATTAGGAAGATGATTGCAGTCTAATAAATAAAGCATCAATTTCTCATTCAGTTTCAGTACCTCATGTAGATTTTTCCCAGTATTGTTGCTGCATTTTTAGTTACCCAAACCTTTATCAAAGCTATTAAAAACATATTCTTCACTGTTCCTGAGAAGCATTTGAATCCTATTTCTGCCATCTCTGTTTTCCATAGAACCCAACGCCCTGGACTACCAGAAATTCAAAAAGAATTCAAAAGTTTTTTTGTTGTTGTTGTTTTTTTTTTTTTTTTTTTTTTTAATCTATTTTTTCATTGATGTCCTAATTAAAGAGAAATAGGATTTATGGGAAGATACAGTTTATTAGACTAATTTATATAGCTGAAAAGCAGCCAACTTCTTAGGCACCCAAGTCCTCATTTAAATCGCTGTCGTTAATGTAACTGTTTATGAAATGGTATTTTCTTTGACTACTTCTTAATATTATTTATATTGATTGTGCAGTTTATTTGTGCAGCAATCCTAAAGAAGGTCAGAGAATATCCATACAACCATATATTTTATTTATACGACACTCTCGTCTATACAAAGAGCACTGAAGATTCCTTCATGTGAAGAATTATGTTGAGCACTAACTGTGTTTGAATGTTTCTGAAACTGGTAGAATCTTTCAAAATAGAAGAGACCACCATCTGCTTTTCAAACAAATTGTAGGATATGTCTTTTTTTATTACAGATGTATTCTCTGTATGTAGTCTCCCCCATGGTAAGCAGGTAACTCATCTGTGTGTCCTGTAAAACCCAATGCAGTCTTCTAATTTTTAAAAAGCTATTCTAAAATTTCTGAATATGTGCAAAAACATTTTTTAGCTGTTATTTGGAATTAATTTATCTATCAGATTGGTAACCTTTGTGGCCAATACCCAAAATCTAATGACCTGTTGAATACCATGGCCATGACAAAGGCGACCAGGAGTATCACAATGATGAAAACCAGGTGCTTCTTGGAGTGGTTGAGACCATGGGGACCACAGAAGCTTAACACATCCCCTGCTCTGAGTCCAACACAAAGCTGTTTCATCCTTGTTATATAGGAAATGCAGCTCAGAGGCCCTGCACCCGTCATGCCCATGGAAAAAGCATAGGAAAAAATAAATATGCACTGGAACAAGAGGTCAAAAGTGTTCTGTTTATGTTCAGAAAACAAAGGAGATTTGAATATATGTTTTTTTGTTTGTTTGTTTGTTTTTTATTCATGTTTTACTCCTGTACAGGAACATTCCTACTATATTCATTTTTCATTTGAAAATAATTAGAATAAAAAAAAAACTTTCCAGAAAAAGATTATACATAGCACCTCTGATTAAAAAAACAAAAAACCAAAACAAAACAAAACAAAAAACCATATATATAAAGATACAAAACACAACTTGTTTAGAATATTGCATTTATTTTTTATTATTTTGTTGCTTTGTAGAATTTCTCATCCCTGCTTCCCCATCTTCTGATATAAAGTACATTAGTCTCCCTTTCTATTTCTATACTACTGGTACAAAGATCAGACTTATGAAAACGATTGCTTTTGCACATGGGAAGCCTTCATAAGCCTGATGTCAACCTATGGATTCGCCCTTTTCCCAAATGCAGTCCCACCTGGCCATAAAGCCCACCCAATTTGATCTCATCCACCCTTCTGATGGAAGAGAATCGGCAAGGGTTCTGGTGGGGGCTGCTCATCCCCATGAGAGCACTACAGAGTGATGGGAAAACCTCAAATTCCACCACAGGCTGCAAAAAGCAATTAACAGGATAATATTTTTTTTCTGTCCTCAGTCTTCTTAAGGTACAACATGTCTTGGACACGCAGGAGCCCGTTGTCACCTTCCTGTGGGCCAGGGAGTGTGTTGGCAGCAGGGAAACATCTCGCCACCCCCAGAAGCTGACCACCCCCAGGAGCCCCTTGCCCCTGTGCCGCTCTGCTGTGGGGCACATGCAGCACAGCAAGAGTAGCTCAAGTAAATCTGAGCTTGGACATACTCCTGCATAGGGCGGATGGGTTTCCAAAAGTGAAGTTGCAGCTAGCTCCAAAACAGCCTAATTATTAGACATGCCTTTAAAACCTTGAGTATTTAAACTGCAGGGAATTTGTACAAGCCAGTCTTAAAAGATGGTCAGGTGTCTTTCCTGAAGCACCTGCTGTATGATGCAGTCCTGCAAGTAATTTTCTATGTACATGGAAATGTCCCACTCTAATTTCTGGACACTGATTTCCTCAAGAACTACTATTCTTTCCTATGATAAGATCTGCAGCTAACCAAAAATCATGGAATATGGCTTTGGCCAATATCAACATCCTTCTGCAAAAGGTGTACTTGAAAAATGGAAATACTCTATATGAATGACATTTACAAAATCTGCCCTGATCCAGCGATGAACTGGAACTTTTCAAAGGCTTCCTCATTAGCCACATACAACGTAGCAACATTCAAAATTATTTTTAAAGCATTTGATACTTTCAACAAACAGATTTTCCTATTTTTCTCATCATACATTTTCCATGTACTATGTTTGCACTTTCCATTCCAGTAAATAGATTATTAATCTTATTACCATATAAAGGGTATATTTGTAGCCTTTGTTCAATATGTTCCAATATAATGAATTATTACTAAAAACCCCGAAGCCTCCAGTTGAGAGGCAAAGATTACCACATCTGACAGGTTCTGGTTATAAAAAATGCAAGTTAATTTGCTGGAGTGTTATGTATTTAAGCACACTGCTCATGTTTAAGTTTATTTGGTTACATCCGAGTAATTTAGGTCAACCGAGTCAAATAATACAATGACACAGAACTGAAGTCTAGAAGATTTTTTGCCTCCTGTCTTAGCCCTTCATCTTCAATTGTCAACATACTCCAAACTTCACTATCTCTGTCAGAATTGACATTGGAATCTGCAGCAGTATTTGTCTTAATCCAATATTTGCCTCATTCCCACTTCTTACTCTCAGTATTTGCCTTATTCCCGAGTGTTTTAATTTTTGTGTTTGTCATATGCCTTCCCTGTTCCCAAAGACTCATCTGATCTGGTTTCCTCTCATTGCATCTGTAAATGATGGTGCGGTGCGTGCATGTGTAATGCAGGACGCAGCACAAGTCGGGGACAAGGACCCGAAGGCCAGGCTGGTGCACCCAGGGCTGCTCCGCGCCCCTCGGGTCAGGCAGGGATGAGTTGTTTTTTTTTCTCAGCACCCACTTGATGTATTTTCCACATGCAGAGTGCATGCATGTGGACAATTTGCTACCCAGACCCTAAAGAAATGTCCCGGAGGCAATCGGGCCCCTCTCCTGAAGGACTTGGCATTCCCCGCGGTATTGTGGGCACAGAGGGGAAGGGGGAGCAGCTGGATGACTCAGTCAATAGCTGCACAGAGAGGCCAAAATTTCCTAACCACTGTGATCAACAACAGCTCGACACATCTCTGTGAGATTCAATTCTCCTTCCTACATCTCCATCATTCCACTGAGGACATGGCATTTGTTGCGCAAATCCACCACGTGAGCCGGGGAGGGGAAGAAGGAAAGAAAGGAGCCTTTAGTCTCAGGTCAGGGTCAAGAAAGACAGGGAGAAAGAAAGCAATGGAGAGAGATGTGCACAATCCACCTGCAAAAGGAAATCTCTGGGTTCACACAGCAAAGACAGCCCAGCAGTGGGCGCAGGTCTGAGCCTCCCAGAGCAGGCAGTGGACTCATCACAGGCAGCACCATGGGGCAGAGGAGCTTTGCTCCCTCTCAGCCCCTAACATGACTCTGATGCCCAAGGTCCATTGACCTAGACAAAAAGCAGAACTTGTCATCTCACTGGGTCTTCACATAAACCCATCGAGTGAAAAGCTGACTTTTTCTCAAGGTTTGAAATATCCAAGTTGTTTAATATCTGAGATGTTTACTTTACAAAACACAGTTATGCATCGCTGATGTGACTCATGTTCACACATTTCTTGTGGGAATTGGTTCCTATGGGATCTGCTTCCTGTGGGTCTAATTCTGCTTCAAATCTTCTGCAAAAGGAATCTGCCAGATTCCTCCGCACAACACTTTGCTGACACCATGCTGAAAGGAACAGGGATTATGAATTTTATGCCAGAAGGCTATTAATTCCAGGTCTCCTACTATGTTAAATCTGTGTCAGTGCTGCAGTAGTGATGTATAGACCTTCAGTGCAAATAAAAGGATTTTTGCTACCGTTTCTGTGATACATCTTGGTAAATGTCTGTACATCCAATTAGTTCCATCATAATTATTGGTATTATTATTATTCTCTTGCAATTATTATTTCAGAACTTTCTAATATCTTCAAGAGAATGAATATTCCCTTGACTAAGACAGTTACAGAATGAAAAGAAAAAGCAAGAGAATGAGGGAATGGAGAAAAAAGCAAAAGAAAATGAAGAGTAAGAGGAATGGACATTAGCCAATAATTGTTCATATCATAAAAAGAGACAGAATTTTACCAGACCATTATACACATATACGATTGTGTTTGAGATACACACAACAAGCACAGCAGACCCGTAGTACATTTTAACCCTACTAGACACAGGAACAGCGGAAGGGTTAAATGTGGAGAGGGCCTTGTTCAGTGCTTGAGTAAGGTCTGATAGAAAGTACCTGGCTGTGGCAAATGCATACAGGAGGCACTTGCAGTCATTAATGCCACCTCAGTAAAAGGTGCATGTCCAGAAGTAGTCAGTCACCAAGCCAAGTACTCCTTGCTCCTGCTCAGTGTTTTTAGGGCCTCTAGGGTTTTTTTGAGTGTTTATGGTCTTGTATGACCTGAGGCTGCTGTGGGTGGTACACAGCATGTTCCTGACCCCAACACAAATGCAACACCTTAGAGTAAAGCCATCCAGCTGGAAGCTGGTTTTCTTTGGGGCCAGCTCAGTACTGCAAACGCTCTGCTTTCAGTTCTTTACATTTTGTCAGGATTGCAGACTTTCTTGAAGAAAATTCTTCCCAAACTCTAAAAATTAAAATTATTTTCCCAAAGCCTAATTCCATTTAATATAGTCAGTTTTGTTGTTGTCAGTGTTAATTTAATGGAATGAGCATTAATCCCTTACACCCTTACAGTATACAATGCACTGAGCCTCCCTGTCCTCCCCCTGCCTGCTGCTACCAGGCTCACCTTACCCATTGCTGTCATCATAAGTGAGTAACAGGAATGATGCTAGTGTGTTGGCTTCTCTCCCTGAATTAGGCAAATTTTTACTGCAGCTTTTTGGATTATGAAGCCCAAATACTGCAGTAATAATAAAGAAGTATTAATGTTATTAGCTAGTATTTTCCCCTTTGGATGTTATTTAATACTCTCATTTCACGTCCTCTCATCTCTTATTACAAATCATAGCTTCCTTTACATACTAAAAGGCACGCTGACAAGCTTGACATTGAAAATTAATTGATTGAAATGACAGTAGACTTTTCTTTCTATAACAAAAGTACACAATACACTAAAATATCTAAAATACTTCCAAACTGGAAGATCCTTTATGAGGTTTTTCTTTTCTTCTTCTTCTTCTTTTTTTTTTTTTTTTTTAAATCAGAAATAATCTTAACAACCCAAGGAAATTCTGCACATCACTCCATCTCCTCCTATTGAGAGAAGTAGCACTGCCAGAATACACAGTACAATACGTCATGAATTCACATGCATAAGCATTTCGAAAATCCTTCTTGGACAAGGTTTCTATTTAATTGGCTTAAAAAGCCACTCTTCTCCCACACAGTCTTATGCAGAGCCATCTGTGCAGGGAATTAGCAATCTGGATAAATAGTCTGTGAAGGAATTCGCCCTGCCTGGCGCGGCTGGACGTTGGGGAGCTGAATTCCAGCAGCTGTGCTGACCGCTGCGCCGAGCTCACTGAGGGGCTGAGCAAATAAATTATGATGGAATAAAGGGCTCAGAAATGCACTCAGAATTCAAGCCATACTTGAAAAGACCTGTTAGATGCTGGGGCTGAAGGGAAGAGTGAGAGCGAAGGAACACAGGGGCTGTTGGAGAGCAGAAGTCAGGCTTTCTTATAGTTATTTTTGCGTGGACGTGAGAGCTCTTGTGGTCTGTACTTCTTTGTTTGCTAATAGAAGAAATTTAGGAAGAGACATCAATGCCTTTCTAATTACAAATGAGATAAGGAAAAGATCACATAGACACTGCTATTGGGCACATAGCATTGCTACTGGTGTCTAAGAAAACAGATGCCACTGGGCACCGCTGCCTTTGGGCAATCGCACCCTGGTTCCCAATATCCCCCAGCAAGCCCAGTGTACAGGGGGAAGCTCCTGCTCTGGCACATGCACATTCTGGTTGTGAATGTAAGCAATAAAAGAAAAAGAATATAACCAAAACAAATTGAAAGGGCGTTCATCGTGCATTTTGCAAGCCATGAGGCCTTTAATCAGAGAACCAAAACTTGCCAGCAGGAAGTGCTGCATGTTGGATTCATGGTTATTAAATTTGCACACAGATAAATAACAAAGCCAAGATTTCAGCCTCTCCCTCCACACCCCTCCTAATTCCTACACGGACAGTTGGGGAATCATTTTCTCCTGACTGTTGAGGCTGTAATAGAAGAATTCGGTTGCTCTGAAGCTCCTGTCACTTTGCGAGTGAGACGTTCCCATCCAGCCGCGAGACTCCGCCGGCTCCCAAGGGGACCATATGGAGTTTTCTTGCAGAAGAAAGAAAGCAGCATCTTACCCTAGTTTTAGTATGTCGCATATCTAAATGCTTCTGAGCAAAATCCAGTGGGCATGCCCTAGGGATTGTTCCTCAGATTTAGGATGAGAGGAAGCTACCACGCAGCCCAGGCTGGCACAGGAGTGCTGCCAGCATCCCCCTACGCGGTGATAAAGGTGTGGTGGCACCTCCAGGACTCCTGGGGCAACAGTAAATAGCTTCTTCACACAGGGCACATTAACACAGCCTGTGCCCATGCAATGGACCAGAACTTTCTCTGGGCACTGGCATTGCTACCAATGCAGTAGAATAATGCTCGAGTGGACACTTCTTGAGCACCCTGTCCGAAGCAGGATTTCCAGGTGTACTCTTAATACTTTCCCCTGCCAAACACCAACCCCAGGCCTGCTGGAAGTGGCAGCAGTGCCTGGGGGTCCTGCAGCTGCACAGCCCCCCTGCCATCGCAGCCTGCAGCCCACTCCCCCCTTTCCGGGCAGGCAGCGCAGTGCCCGTGTGCCATTTCCTCGGCGGCGTGCTCCTTCTCCATCTCAGTCCAAGGGAGTAAAAGTATCAGGCGCCTGCTATCCAATCCAATCTCCCCAGCGGACACTAAAAGGATAATAAAAGGATAATTTACTAGTATTCATTCAGATAATCCATCTTGAGCAGATTTTGAGCTATCTGCATATGCCTAATTAAGATTCACTGCAGAGCGTCTGCTGGCGGTGCCACGGCGGCTCCCGGCGCTGCGCCTGCCGGGGCCCTCGCCCTGCTCCGCGGCCCCTCTGAGCCCGGAGGCTCCCCTGGTGGGACAGAGGGCTGCAGGCAGGGCAGGGCCGCCGCCAGCCGAGAATTTGCAGAATTTCTCTACTTCATTGACGGGAAAAAATCTTTCCTGTGTTAGCAACAGTTTCAAAGAATATACCCCTAAGGGAGTCATCCCTTCAGCAATATAAATTACTTTAAAGGGGGAATCAGCCCAGGCAATTAGACCTTTTAGAACAGGTGACCACCCTCCTACGTATTAAATCTTTGAAGGCAAAACTGCCTCTCCCATCCCCAGCGATGCAAGGTGCTTGAAGTGTCAGTAAACATACAACCATAATTACATGAGCTGCCTCATTTCACCAGAATCTTTTCAAGATTCATCATCTGTGCATTGATTTTGGATCATAGGACTACATGCTTTTCTCTTTTGTTAACACGTTTTTAAGCGAGATTTAACCACACAAAGATAATTTGCTCCTGAAGATTTTGTCCACATTGCAATGACAAACTCCCCCGCTGTTGGGAATGCGACCTCCTCATCATTACCACCTCCTGATCTGCCCTTCTCCTGCAGCAGGCTTCAGCTGAAGGCTGGGGAGCTTTCTTACACCTCCTCTACCTACAAACCACCCTCCCCGTCGCTCCCGTGGCTCTGTGACCCATTGCAGAGCAGCTCATGGACCTCCGCAATGTACCACATCGCTGAGGGTCAGTGGTATATGGCATCCCAAAATCTCTTTGGCCCCAGTTCAGTGCTGATTTGAGAACTGAAAAAGGAAAAAAAAAAAAAAAAAGGAAAAAGAATAAGAAAAAAAACAAAACAAACAAACAAACAAACAAACAAAAAAAAACAGATTATGGGCTAAAATAAACAGGGAACATGTATTTTGATAAACATTTTAGCAAAAATAGCTAGCAAAGAGTTCAGTTCTCTTGCTCCTAGGCTCCTCCAGCTGAGGCTGCACTGCCAGCTCACTGCCCCTCTGAGCACGTCAGTGGGACAGCCCCTGGGCTTTTTCCTTACCCTTTTTCTTGTCTGTCTCTGGGGCTCTCACAGACAACTGTTATTCTTCCAGCAGACTGTATCTTTGCAACATCATGAAGGGGAAATAAGTAAACACATTTTTGTTAGAAGGATCAGGCCCTGTGGATGAGCACTCATTTAAGTGGTTAAGCCGGAGTTAGAAGGAGATTACAATTACTAGCAAGTCATTACTTAAAACCGGGATAATTTTTCAAGCAAGCATGAGTGCATCCGCACATTCCCAGACAGCAAATAGGTTTGAAAACTCCCTGAACTGGAAAAAAAACATGGTGAGTCTTGACCATATGCTTTTCTCTAACAGTATTTAAAATATATATATATTTGGTTAGACTTATAATCTAAAAAGTGAAACACAATTTTAAGTTTAACTGTATATTAATGCTTAGATGTTTAGCCTGTGGCTAAACAAGATTTTCCGTGCACAGTTATGATTTCATGTTTGGCTATAATAAAAACCCTTGATAAAAATATAGGCATTCACACTGCAAGTACTGTCATACCAGTGGTATGCCCCCAAAAAACCTTCAGCATGCTACCGATCTCCCAGTGCAACATTTCACAGTAACCAGGCTGCCATCAGTGCTTTTCGGGTGACGGAAGGTCCCTCCCTCTGTGCAGGGCCCATGCGACCGAGCACTCCTCCCAAAGCTCAAGGCGTTGCAGGACTAAGTGCAGTGCTGGCTGATGGAGCAGGCTCCCTCCTGCCCTCATGCAGGGTGTTTTTGCTTCCCCCCTGCCACCCCTATCGGGCAGGCAGCCCCAGAGCCCCTCTTTCCCCCAGGGTCAATCCCTCTTCTGCCCGCAGAAGCATCTCAGGTTGCCTTTGGCCAGCGGTTTTCTCCTGCTGGAACAGTCCCAGCAGAAGCACAGGGCCGGCTTCAAGGTTTCATGCTTCCTAGCAGAAATCTGTCCCTCGCAGCAGGGTGGGTGCTCTCTGCTCCTCACTGCTTTCTCTAGGAGCTGCCCTTGCTTCCCGTGCATCTCTCGTGCCACGGAGCGACGGGTTGCTCCACGCCGAGGTGCTAGCAAATGACAGCGCGGTGGCAAAGCTAAGTATGCTGTAACTGGGAAAAAAAAAAATCCCTAATCAAAGTCTTTCAAATTATATGGAATACTGACAGCTTTTTACGCTGTTTTAATTAAGTACACTGTAATTTAAACCACTGAACCATAACAACCCAACGTTTAGTGTTATATCCCTAGGAGAACTTTAAAAATATGCATAATTCTGCCCGGAAGGTAATTGAGGGATATTTTTGGGGTGGTGGGGGTAATTAAAGGTTATACAGGAGAGTAATAGGAATTTTACTTGGGTACTGATAGTGTTAGCAACTGTGCTAAAACCTCCTCGGGAGGTGATTCACGTTGCGGGCTGAGCGCTCCTCCTGTTATTTTTGAAGGCGGCGAGTGCCGACGCCAAGGTCTGTCTGCCCCGTGTCCGACGGAGGAATTTTCACTGTGTGATTCCCCATCCTGGCCAAAAAGACACCAGGCTTTAAGAGAGACAAGAGGAATTAAAACACCTCCAGCCCACCAGCAGGTAGGAGAGGTGCTGGTTTCATGGCTGCACCAGGGCCCTGCTGTCGTGGAGAGGAAGAGCAGGCGCCTGTTTTGGGGATGGGGCTGGCACAGGTACAAGGGAGGCTGGGGGCACCTGCACGGTCCCAGACCCCACAAACAGGCACTGCTCGTGGTGGACCCATCCCCAAGCCCTGTGCGGGGACGGCCGGTGCAGAGCTTTCACATCAGCTCCACGGCGGGGAGGAAAAGCATTATGTGAGGGGTGTTTAAAGCCTCATTCCTAAAAGTGCATCCCAAAGCACTCGCAATACATCATTTTAGGGGCAATATTTGCTATACATTAAGCAGAAAAAGGTGCTCGCAGCCCCCGAAACCTGACGGGCTGCATAGATATAACTGCCATAGTATGTACAGGGAGATTCAATGTGAAAAGTGGAAGATAATGTGCTCACACACTAATGGGCACTGAACTAGACACAGGCTCATTTTTCACATCATGTCATCTCTAAGGTTTGAATAAAAAGTAATGGCTAGAATGAGCCTGGATCTATCTCAGACATTATCATTTGCCTCCTCAGTTTTATTTGTGTTGACTTGTACAGTCTAAAAAGATGACAGTCTCCGGGCCCCCGGATCAGTCTGAGTGATAATACACAGCACATTACACTGCTGGTGACAGGTTCTGTTCTCCTCGCTGGCATATGAGCGCGGCGCATCTCCCTCCGTCATCTCAAATGCTATAAACTGACAGAATAAAGAATCTTGCAGAGGGGACATCACAAACCCTGTCTGTTATGATTTTATGAGATAAACTGGAGTTTCTAGGGTATCTTGTTCAGGAAATTAGTGTCAGTCAAACTTTAGGGGATTTTTTCTTTTTCTTTTTCTTCCTTTTTTTTTTTTTTTAAAAAAAAAAAAAAAGATAAATAGCAGGCTCTAGAAAAGTGGCTCTCTCTATTTATATCACCACACAATCAAAGCCTAATTTCAAATCATGGAAAAAAAATACCCATTTTAAAATAATAATCCTATTATTCTGGTGAGGATGAAGGAAACGTTTCTGATTTCATCCAAGCGTGAGGAGTAAACAGCCATGTATTCTTACCATACTTTTAACCGAGCAACAGAACAGAATCTTTTTTTTTTTTTTTTAGGTCATATCAGTATTTTTTACTTTTAAAATGCCTTAAATATCCTCAAATACCAACGGCCCTAATCCTAGAAGTTGCTCAAGCCATTACATTCAACTATAAATTCATACAACCTGAGACTTCTCGGCTGAACCTTGCACGCTCAGCCCCATGGGCATAATGCTTAATTAAGTGTAATATCCTTATTTAAGACAGGCGTTCTCAGTAACTCTGAGAAGTGTTCCAGAAATTATTTTCAGAGATTTTTACTTACAGGAATACATAGGGAAAAAATATTACCGAGATAATCTACAATCTGTAGAGGATTACTGCTTTACAGAGATATATGAAAAATCTAATTCTTTTGTTTAACCTGGAAGATAATTCTAAGCCTGCAGCTAATGAATCCCAGCAGGTTAGAGGGGTTTGGGATTAATCTCAGCTTTGCTAATCCTGCTGTGGCAGGGGGAGGATCCCCGCGTCCCACTGCTCCCTCTGGCCGCCTCGGCGCGGTGCCTCCCGGGGGGCCACCATCCAGCCCATGGGGGACGGGGGGAATGGGGGCATGGGGGCTGCTGCCGCCTAATTCCCAGCGAGGGTTGCAGCAGGAGCCCTCCGGGTCCTGAGGTGCTCCTGCCTGGCTGCCACGAGGCACAACCAGGCAGGATTTTAGAGCTGCTGCTGCTCCCTAAACCCACCGAGATGCTTCTCTTACACTTTCAAAAAATATACATTTCAGAGTCATAAAAATTTACAAGTACTTGAACCATAATCTGCCAATTGTGGCAGCTGTTTCCCATGTAATTTCAGATACTTCTGTTATAATGAATGTGTCTCACTTGGCTGAAGTTCCTGTGAGTATTTAACTCAGACTGTACGTGGTCCTTTCCAGACCAGTTTCCTGCTCTGAATTTCCTCTGCTGTCTGGATGAAAAGATGTCACAAAACATGCAAAATGTATAAGATATACAACGCTGACTCCCATCTCTGTTTTAGTAGGATTTCTCTTCTAAGGCTTCTTCCGTTTACCGCCAGGCAGATTTCTCACACCACATTCACGTTCGAGTGTTACATGTATTTTATAAGGAATAGGAATAAAATCACAACAAAAGTAAAAACCACAGAGAAAAAGTGAAGAAATGGAGGAAGCAGCAAGAAGCATAGGATTTATTTATTTTTTCTTCTACAGACTGTAACGGCATGGACTTAAAACCTTTTTGCACAGTCACCTTTGTAAGACCCAAATCCATAGCGAGTGCTGGCCTCCCAAGTAAAACATTTTGCTGCAACATGAAAGTGCTGCTTTGGGGAGCTTCTGACAAACCTCTAAATCTTGTTTTTGTTAGTTATTTCCTTAGGAAAACAAACTACCATACATAAGTGTGCGTGTGAGTAAGCCAGGTTGGAAAGCACGAGAAAATGTGTACAAACGATAGGAACATGTGCCTTGTTATTATCAGCAGGCTGTTTGGAGTCCTCCGTGGTGCCCAGCCCATGGCTCACATCCCACTGGGTGCCCTGATGGCATCCTCTTGTGTCCCCAGAATTGGGGATATTTTTTTCCAGACCTCATCTTTGAGGACATTTGGTCTATATTGGCTGAGTAGCAGCCCGTCTGTAAGTAATTCACTGTAAAAAAAGTAAGTCTTTGCTGTGTCTCGGGCAAAGGAGCGGCGTTTCTGGGTGCCTTCCAGCAACACAACCAGGCACTAGGGCAGGGCTGAGCTTTCTGACCCTGCTTTGCTCCAGGGGTGTCCCACTGACAACAGACCTGAAAACTAAGGAAGCTGCAGATAGGTCTCTGGGTCCATCCTGCACCTGAAGGACCAAGCTGTAAAATGTTGTGTTTTAAATGTGATGGGACCCAGGGCTTTTGGTAACAGCACCTACTTAGCTACCCAGCTCCTGGCTGTCATTTAGGGGTTGTTCTGGGGGTCTGCTCTGCCACTGTGGGCTGCCACAAAGGCAGGCACAGCAGAGGGGCAGCACCATGGTGGCCAGGGGATGCACACAGTGCGAGCTTCCCAGGAAGGGCTGCCCCAAACTGCCACATGGCCAGGACAGAGACCTGGACAGAGAGTCCCTTGAAGTGCCAGCTTTGTCCCCCACGGAGACCTGGCAGGGCACTCTCCAGCACGTGCACAGGCAGTGACAGTGACCGTGGTGAAACCCAAAGCTTTTCCTCCACCGTACACTTTTTTGCATCAACTGCTCAGCCCGCCGAGAGACAAGCTCTGGGAAGACACGTGCTCCCTAAAAAGAGCAAGGGAAGCAAGAAACTACTTGAGACAAAAGGTGGGTTCCCAGCCAAGTGGCTGTGCTGCAGATCCTGGAGGTAGCAGGGTGATGTGCGTGTCCTCCAGAGACACATGGCGTGTGTGCCCCAGCACCAAACAGGCGGCTCCTCAGGTCACCAGCCAAGGACAGCAATTAATGAAAGGGAACTATTAAACAGCACCTGCGAGCAGTTCTATTTTAGAACTTGACCTTAATTTCATTCACTACTGAAAACGGCTTTTTAATCTTTACAGAAAAAAAAAAGTAAACTGTGCTTTCTTAAAATTTCTTAGAGATTTTAGTGGCCTGAGCCGTGCCCGTGTTTCACTCCCCCAGACAGGGAGCGGGGCAGAGCCGCCCAGGGCAGTACCATGCAGGTGTGACCACTGACCTGGTGCATCTGAAGGGAGAATTTTAGCAAAGGGTGCCCTCCAAAGCTAGCATTGCTATAGCAACAGTCCTGCAGTTGGTAGCACCAGCTGTAAGAGGGATGCACGCTGGCAGGTCAATGTGTTTGGCTGCTGCCCCTGTGCTGCACGGAACCGTCCCAGCTGCAGGACCTCAGCACCCATCCCACGCCCCCAGGGAGGTGAGCGGCTCACTTGCACCAGGCTGGCTTTCAGTAGACAAAGAGGAACCTGCCCAAAACAATCTGGTGCGGGATTACATAAGGCCCTTTCCCTTGGGGAACCTCTGCTGCTATTTAGCTGATTGCAATTTCTCATCACAGCAATTCTCAACATCATCATTATCAGAACAGCAATCAAACACAAACAGGAGCTGGTTCTAAATGAGAGATGGATGGGTAATGAAATAATTGCTTTGCTTCGTAGCCCAGGGACACTCCCCAGCCCCCAAATACCTGACCTTCTCACGGGTATGTCAGGTACCGGGGTTTCCGTGCTTTACATCACTCCTAGATAGATTACACCCAGAACTCTGCCTTGCCCAAGGCGTGGTGGAAACTCCAGCTAATCTCAAACTCAGAAAATTTCCTTTGTAATTTCCAATTTGGAAATATACACTATTAAAAAAAATGTATTCCTTTATTGTTATTTCCCTGTGCCCTGTCCAGTGTCTCACCTGCACAGTGGCTGCCTGTTGCTGCCCACTGGCACAGCTTTTGGCGCAGTCCCACCCGTGCATCCCTCACACGTGCTGTGTAACCCATGGAGCAGCTTCTCGGGTGTGCTAACTGTTGCACTGATAAGTGCGAGATACTAAGAAGTTAAAGATAATTCTTCACCCAAAGAAAAGCCACCATTCCATGCCCACACCAACTACAAAGGTGTATCCATTTAGTGTAGTACCAGTCACACCTCTGCTGGCCAAAAAAAACAATCCTGGTGAGAATTAAATATCCTTCCCTTGCCCAAAGGGAGACTGTCCACCAGTTGTTGAAATTAGGCATGCTGAGCACCCAAACATCCTGGAAATGTGATCATTTTAGGAAAAAAAAAAAAAAATATATATATATATATATATATATATATATATATATATATATTCCTGGAGACTTTTAAAGCTGTATGGTGTTTAGATTTACAGCTGTATTTTAAAGAACATTTCTAATGACCCCTGTATACCAGAAGTCTTCATTCTCTGCTCCTCCCCAAAGAACCTGCTATTGTGGCATGTTCCAGTGACCACGTACACCTTTGTGCATCAAATATCTTAGGCCAAGGTCTGGCCATCTCTGGGGGCTGACTTTGCAGGCTCTGGTACCGCTGTCATCTCTACATCACTGTTTGTTGATCCAACATTTCCATCCACATCCCTAACTCAAAACCTGTACGTGTCCATCAGGGTTCCTAGGACAAGTTCCTTTGTTTCTTTTCTTCATTTTCACTTCTCTCTCCCTCTCTCTTTTTAAACCCAGCCCTGTCTGTGGGAGCAGGGAAATGCTGACAGGTGACCTGCCACTTGCCACAGGTGCATTTTCTTGACATAGCAGAAGTTAAAGCATTGCAATAAACTTCCATTTACTCTGTGCCACCTTGTTTCTGTCAGGCTTCATCAAGGAGCCCTCAAAGATCAGTGAGGGGTAAGAAGCTCTCTTCTGACTTAAGGTTTTGCTCCAAATTTAAAATCCCAGCCAGGTGTTTATAAAGAACCTCCTAAAGTGATGACAATGGGCCCTGCACCCAGGTTTTGCAGCCTTGTAGCTGCCCTGCTGGGATGTGCTGCCTGTAAGATCAGGAGGGGGTTCTGCAGAAACCACAACTCGACCTAACCTGGGGGCTGCCTTTCAGAATCTAGAACATGCGGGTGAGCTCAGGTTTTCTTTTCATATTCCAGTTAGTGACAGAAATCCTACCCCCGAGCACCCAGACCAATGTTCGGCGTCATGACGCCTCGCTCTGTGCAAGGAGCAGGCACCGAGGGGCCCTGCTGGAGCAGCACTCAGGTGGTGGTGGCAGTGCCTGGTGTCAGCAGAAATGCAGGGTGGGTGAGAATTTGGGTCAGAATTTGGGTTTGTGGAGTCGGACCAGCTCTGAGCTCTGCTGAGATGGAAAGGGGCTGAGAGAGCTGGAGCCAGGCAGGAATGTCGCCCCGCTGCTGTGCAGGAAATTCGTGGAGGCTCTGATCAACAAAGCACTTGAGCACTTGCTGCACTCCAGGCGTGCAAGGGCTCCCAGGGGGATCCGTCTCCTCCTCCACGTCAGGCACTTGCTCAAGTGCCCTGCTGAACTGGGACCCCACGCCTGGGATGCTTCAGCTTCACCAGCAAGCCTCGGCATTCAGCTACCTGCTGTACTATGAATTCTTTTCACAAAGCGATAAAATCAGAAAATGCTGAAAGTTTGACTTCCTAGGTGTGAGAGAAAACATTGACTGGTTACCGGGAGCTTATTTGGTGGCTTTGGATCATTTCCTAAATCAATAATGCCCCTGACTGTGATGCTCTACAGTACCAGAAACCAGCATTTGCCCAAGCAGGGCTTGGGCATTTCCATGGGGGTGGCCGTGCATGTATATTTAGATGTACATTTATACCCTCAAATACATGTATATACATATATGTATGCACATTTATAACCCAACAGTGTGGGGGATTGCTTTCTCCTGAATTTGAGGAGAAATTAGCAGAATTCACTGTAAACTTTCCAATGTGCACCCCAGCCTAACAAGCGAGAAAATACCCATCCTTGGCACCAGTCCTTGGTCCCCTTGTAGCTGGTTCCCTGCCCTGCCAGCAAGCACAGCAAGCCAGCGCTGCAGCCCTAGGGGCAGTGCCACCACGGGATTTTGTTTCCCGAGCAAAAAGGAGAAGCAGGCAGGCTGTGCCACGCTGCCCTGGAGATGGGAGAGAGCACGCTGCATCGTAAGGCAGCGTGAATGTAAATATAGATACCCACATCCTGCAAACATAATGCTGCACAGCAGGCATCTCGGGCAAAAAAGCTGTAAAAAGCCATCAAATGTCACAACGGAGCTGTGATAGCCGTCCTCCCTCCATCCTGCAGCAAATTTTAAACACCGAGATTTGCAGCAAACGCAAAGCTCTCCGTATCCAGCTGCAAATAAAGCCCAGGTTAAATGAACGGCATCCTGGCTGAAGGGCCCCGGCTCTTTCATCCCCTTATCAGCCTCACGTGGGCAGCTGCAAGGTAAACATGAAACAGTGCCGCCGGTAAATTCTGGTTTTGAATCCTGACAGCGTATTTCCAGACGTATCACATCTTAATCAAATTTTAAAATAAAACATCCCAGCACCAGGCTCCGTCATAAACCTAAAATTATATAACACACATGTTTTTATGCTTTGTCAATTACATTTGAAATAGGGACTGTTTGTTTCAGCCCCTCTAAAAATGAGACGAGGATGAGAAAACAACCTATTTCCTTATTAGGTTCAGGAGTCAAAGGACTCAGCCAGGAGCCGCAGGCTTCAAGAGCATAGAAGATTAAGACATATATTGGATTCATGATGGAGGGCACAAAGTTCATTTTCAAAATAAAACAGAATTTTATTCATATTCCTTTTAAAATTCAGATTGCCATTTGCCAGCTGACCTGTGACATGGCAGCAGTGTATTACATTTTCAATGAGCAGTCTGTCTGGAGCTGGCAGGAGAGGAAACTGCTTCCTGGTCGCATTTTTTCACCACCCTTAAATACTAAGAATTTGTCAGAATTGTTGTTGGAATTGTAGATGGTGCAAACAGGGACAGGGTAGCATATTTATTTTTAATAAGGAGACATGCAGAATAACAAAGTGGCTGGCATTGTGCACTGAATAGGGCTAATGAAAAAAAAAAAAAAAAAAAGAAAGAAATCAGAGCTCAGTTGCAAGTTGTATGTGGAAATCAGGGGTGGAAATACTTGGCAGCTACATTGAAAATAAAAACAAAAGCAGACTAGGGGAAAAAATACATCTATATTTAAAAAATAAAATGCAAAAGCAGCTTAAAGCAAGTTTTAAGAGTGCGCAAGTCAAGCCAAGGTTTTCTATAGCGAGGAGCTAGATTTATCTAGCTCACCATCTGTCAAAATTATATCACAAAAGGCACATATGCAAAGATACAAGACTACTGATTTTCATATATATTAAAACCCACAACTACTGCGGAAAATGAGAGTCTGCACACCGCGATGCCCAAAAGCTCCCACTTAAAACTTTTGGGGCTTTGCTCTAATTCAGCTGCTTCTGCCACGCCGCAACAAAGGGGGATATTCTGCGAGGACCTATGGATGCAAACATGCGTATCTGTTAATAACACTACCGAAATCCTCCGTGCCCTGGATGTCCAGCCATCTGGGAACACCCAGCAATATTGCATTTGCACCGCGCGTGCTCGGTGCAGCGAGGGAGAAGAGGAGGAGGAGGTAGAGGAGGAGGAGGAGGAAGACGAGGAGGAGGAGGGCTATGGGCGGGTGCCCTCTCCGAGCCACTGGCTGGGTTCTGCCATGATCGAGTGGCCTGAGTAAGCAGCAAGGAGGATGAGATGAGACACTCCAGCCCAGCTCCCTGTGGCAGGAGTCTGCACCCACCTCTGGGGGTCCCGGAGGGATCCCCGTGTCCCTTCCCATCCCATGGCCCCATGTCCCTTCCCGTCCCACCTCCAATTACCGGCGCGTCAGGCAGCTTTTGTCACCGCAATCAAAGGCGCAGAGCAAACTGCGCTGCTCTCTGATAACTTAATCAAGAACTCTCTGCTTCAATCTACCTGTGGATAAAATTCAGTGTGTATTTTGACACGGAGAAACAAATCCACTTACCGCAGGTGAATTAGCTAATCATATATCAGTAAAAATACATCTCGTGCACGGCGTAAAGATGATGATGAATATAAATTCTCCACACGCTGAATTTTAAAATTTTCCTAGCCTAGGCTCTCTCATGTAAGCCATGTTAACCCGCAATCTGTAAATACTTATATGTTGACAATGTATAAGCAGTATAAGCAATTTTGCTGGCAATCTATTTTACTTTATGAACAGCTGAGCTCTAAAGCAGAGCGCTCCCGCGTTAGTGCAGAATTCATGGCAGAAAAGCATGAGGGATGGCTTCTCCCTGCTGCTCCCAAATGTGTTTGCATACTTGATCATTGTGGGTATTGCAGCATTATTTTTGATATTACAGCCTGAGTTATGAGCGATGCAAGGGATGTCACCCCACCAGAGCTCCTCCGTGGGTACCTGCAGGGAGGAATGACATATGACTGCTCACATTTCTCATCCGTGAGTCACATTACATCACCTTCACCATAATGTATTTTTACCCAATGCAAGAGGACTTAATTGACCACAATGCCACTTTACGGATATTCATGAAGTACAGCCAGCCGGTATAACCACTCATTTTCAAAAGTCCGAATCTGATAAAAGTGCGAATAGAAAAAAAAACTTTTTTTTTTTTGCAATACCAGTGCATTTCAGATCCTATTTTTTAAGTATTGATGCTCATCATTTTAAGTTTGGGTTCGATTTAGAATATAAAAGATTTTAAAAGGCCAATGTGCAAAACTGCCTTCACGTTAATTTATTAAAACGTGTCTGGTGGGAGCAGAAGGTGTTAAGGCTAGTTGTATATTAATATTAACTGTGTTATACTACAGGTATATACCACTGCTACGTTTTGGAGGAACCACAATAAAAATGTCTAACTGCTGGACAGCCGGCAGCATTTAAATAGCTGGTGCTGCCTGGGAGAGGCACGGTGCCTGTGGACATGGCACTGTGCTTGTGGTCCTGGCACGGTGTGATGCTCAGAGTCAGCAGCCCGGGGTGCAGTGAGGCACCCATCCTGCCACACAGAAGGGTGCTGGAGAGCCACCACCCGGGCCAAAACGAGGGAGCCGAGCTGCTCCGCTCAGCTCTTTCTCCCAAACCCGGCACTCGCCTCCTCGCTCGGTGCAAAATACAGAATCCTTAATTGGTGTGCGCTTCTCCAACATGTTTTTAATGAAAACACAGCACATAACTCTTGGTTTGTTGGCTGGCAGAGCCCAATTTACAAAAGTGGGAGTGCAAGATAAGAAAAGAGTACATCTGCAAAGCAGGCTGTGCAATGAATCACACAGTGCCAGAGTTGAGCAGAATATAATTGAGTCCAACATCTCTGAGCACTTTCACCATAATTAATGATAATCTGTAACAGAGGAATCTGAGATTCCAGTTCAGAGAACTGTTTAATTAGGCCAAGTAATGAAAGCAGAAGCAGTACAAGAATATGGCCTGCCTCATGATTAATGATTCATGCTACTGAACACAAAAGTGCCGCACCGTTAACTCTAACGGATGCTGCATCTCTCTGGCATTTACAAAATAGTGAAATGCATGCATTTTTGTATTTTAAAGATGTAACTGGCAGTATCCTTTTCTGAGCTATTTACATGATAAATATGGTTGCAAAGGTAACCGTCTTCCTCTCGGGTTCTTTGCTCTGGGGTACTTCAAGATAAATATGGTATCTGCCTGAGCACTGGCATTAAGGTAAGGTCTCCTCCACTGCTCAATAATTAATATCTTCACTTTTAAAGTTAGTCAAACACTGATGTTTTTCTTTTGTACTTTGATAACACAGATGAGCCCTGGTGAAATGATGTGCTCGCAGTGCAGCTACAGAGAGACATTGAGTTCTCTGGAATGGAAAAAATAGTTCAGTTCATAAGGTACAAAATGTAAAGGAAGAAAGGAAAGATGACGAGATAGTAAGTTTTTTTGCGGGTTTCCACTTTCGCTGGGTCAGGGTGCAAAATGTAGAGCAATTTGACACGGAATTGCCCTAGAAGTGTAAGGGACATGACAAAAGAAGTGATAAGACTGCCTGGGGCTTTAACTTACAAGCCAGCAAATTATATGGGTTTTATGTGACTATTTACTCCGCCATTCAATGAAACAAGGAGTACTACTTATCATGGGCATTGCAGAAGCCCACGGTACATATGCAAGGTCTGAGATAAGAACACTTTTACAAAGAAGCATGTTCACTAATGTCTCCATTCACCACCAGATTAGGTCTCCTTGGGTGCCTGCTTCAGAAGCTGCCACGCTTCAGCACCCACCGCGACTAATGCCGGTGCCGGGGACATTATCTGCTCTCTGGCATAATGGACCAACATTTCTGTCCTGCCGTTGTCCTCGCCTTGGCGGGGGGACCTGCACCCTGCCCTGGCTCTGTCCCCTCACCCACTCCCTGTGTGCACAGCCCCTGCCCTGCCCAATGCAGGGGCAGCCCTTGGCATCACGGCACAGGGTGGGTGGGAGTGTGGATGGGGTGAGGGGTAACTGGGGCTCACTGGAGGTGGTCCTGTGCTCCCCCCAGCCCCCTGCACCGGTCAGCATGGCCTAGGGCATTGCACAGCCCTGTGTCCCCCTGCTCGTGCTGCCTGCCTCAGTGCCCTGGCAGCAAGAAGCCAGTCGGCGTGCCGCCCCAAAGAAGGGGGGCTTCAAAACCTCACGCCTGGAATGAGAGAAGAATGGATGTGCTTCAATTGTAATGTCAAACTGCGAGCAGGGCAGCTTGTGAATCTTTAACGGGCGTTTTAAAGAGCCCATAAACTTCTGTGTGAGATCACAGAGGCTCTGAGTCTGCCGGGTGTGCTCTGAAGATGAGCTGCCAGCAGCACAGCAGGCGGGCTTGTGCCCGGGGGAGAGAGGGTGGCACGGAGGAGATGGGTGGTGAGGGGCAGTGGTGGGCCAGGTCGTGCTTAATGAAGATAGTACTGCTACAGAGGATAAGGGAAATCCAGCAGCTGTGGATTTACCTTATAACTCAAGTTTTCAAAGGGGCGTTCAACAAGGCTTCACCGTGCAGGTCAGTGCCAAGCTAGAGGGGCAGAGCTGCTCAGCAGCAGACCTGGGATGGGATGGGATGGGATGGGATGGGATGGGATGGGATGGGATGGGATGGGATGGGATGGGATGGGATGGGATGGGATGGGAGGGCAGTTTCCAGCCCCACCGGCTTTGTGGGGCTGACCTGCTCATCGTGCTGCTGGCTGCCCCCTGCCCTCTGCTTAGGGAACGTGTCCCATCCCTAGTGAAACACTTTGGGTAGCGGATAGCTCAGCCCGTCTGTCTGTAAGAGGCACCAATGGTTTATGCTTACCAATTGCTAATTAAAACAGTGATCACAGCATCATGTCAGAATCTTGGAAATTAAGCTGTTTCATCCTGAAATCGTCTTCAAAGCTGCCATGATCTGTCCCATCCTGTAATTTATTCTGCATTTCATCTGCAGGTGATTTTAGTATTTAAATTACAGAGGGCTTTTTCCCCACCAAAAGGCGTAGGTAACTCTATGCTCATCATTATCTGTCACTGGCGATATCTGCGCTATCTGCAAATTCGCAACGAATGTTTTTGCAAATGAAACTCAGCTGCTCGGGAGCTTAGAAAGGAAATGTAGAAATGATACAGCCACAGAAGTATTTTTAAAGCTCAAGTTAGCATCCTTATTTTTTTCTCATCATTAACCCAAGAAAAATTAGCACGATGACGTCTGGCCTCACTGAGAAAATAAACAGAAAAGGAAATGTTGAAATCAGCCAGAGTTTTCCACTTTCTGATGCCAAATACTGACTTATTTTAGGTTTCTTAAAAAGTATTAAACAGAGTTCAAAGCTTATGCCATTGGGAGATGAATGCAGTGAGCCTGACTTAGCTGCCTGTGAGAATTACAGCGCAAATATGGCCAGGGTTTCCCGGAGTTTGTTCCTATGAAAGTTACTCAGACAGGGAGAAGCTGTAAGTCACAAAAACCCATCCCTGGAGTTGTTTTTTTTCAGAGCTCCGTAGCATGGTAAGGAGGGGACAGTTCTCCAGAATGAGAACTCCCGCACTGAGGCCTGAAGGGCTCAGGAATATTTCCATGCAGACCACTGAAAACACAAAACCCAAGAAAAAAACAGTGACTGTAGAATTTGGTTCCTTTTACGTCTACTTGTTCGCACTTGGCCTCCAATGGTTTGTTCAGGGAGTCACAACATTGCTGTGCTTCTCCTGTGTTGGCGAGACATCCATTCAGCCCAACCCAAACCTTCTCCAGCAGGTCGGTGGTGGCACCACCGTGTTTTCTGTGCACAAAACGGGTCACTCTGTGTTTGGTTCAAAGGCTCCTGCGGACAGGGAGAGCCCCACGGTCTGGGAGAGCTGCACAGCCTGTGGTGGATCTGCGGAGTGCCAAACAAGCTCAACCAGTCCCTTCCACTGGCTAATGCTATCATTTGAACAGCTGGATTTATTGACTTTGCAAAATCAATAGCTATTTTTATTAATCATCTTTAGATAGCATGATGCTCCTACTATATCTCTTTCAGTGACTAATACAATAAATTTCCCCTTTTGATGTTCCCTGACATTTGAGCAAATTAAATGGAGCATTAAATATGATCCTCTTTGGGACAAAAGTGGGCAGAATCATTTGTGACTACTTTATTAACTGCTAGGAGAATACTGGCAGCACCTTCAAAAATGTTGTTCAGCAAGCAATATTTATTATTATTTAAATTTTTCAGAGCAGTGCTATATTACTATGGATCAAATGGTTTTAGTTTTGCCCAAATGGAAATATTTCCATATTTACTTTTAGTTTGAACATGATACCAGCCAAGGAATCATGGTCCATCTTTTCCATGTGTATTACAGAAAATATTTATAAAGTATGCTTTGTCGTTAAAAAGGATGATATCATTTAAAAAGCTCACATGTAAGTAATCCCACTATACATATATATTTAAAAAAAAAAAAAAAGTTTAATTGATCTTTCTGAAATGTAATTGTACCATAATTATTTTTTTATTCTGGAAAAGTGACGCCAGCTTGCACACTTTGTACAAAGAAGAAATGGTCCATTAAATTCTGTGGCTTTGGAAAACTGCTGGGGGCAATTCGCTGAGCAGGGCTCCCTGACCCCAGCCGCAGCCCACGCAGGTCCGCAGGGATCCTGACGCTGGGTCAGTATTCCACCGAGCTTGCCCTCTGTGTATTTTCCATCAGCTATTCCTGGTATTTGAATTTGAATTTCCAAATCACATTTAAAAAAATAAATAAAGAGAAAAAATTACACCACTTGAACAATCATTTTATCACCACCTTACAGGGGAGGTATTTTGGGAAGAAAGATGGTGAGAAGTAAATTACACAGCACTCACTGCGGGTCAGAGCAGCAGAAGCAAGATTCAGCTATTTCTGTCCATCTACTGTTTATCAATTTTTGCACAAAACATCCATTCAGCACCTAGATGTGCCTAGATTATGTCTTGATATGAGATTAATGTTACACAGCTTTCTTCTACTTCTACTAAAATTGAAAGTAAAATTCCCATCATCTCCTGCAGAAGCACAAGTCCTTTCATAATCGCTAGCTGCTTCTGCCAGGCAAACATTGAAGTTTCAGATTAGGGAGATAAGAACCAATTGACATAAAATAAGAACTGTCCTGAATTTTATTCCTGGGCTCAGAGCGAACCCAGACATGAACTTCGATTGAATCTGGAGTATAAAAAGAAATTACTGCTGACCTCCGTCCAGACAAACTGCCTGCGCGTGGAGAAGTGATACAGGTGTGTTAGCACAGCACTCAGCTTGAGCTAATTAGCCCTATGTAGAAACTAATTAACCTGGGATGAGCATTGTCTGGGCAGGACCATACCCAGTGCAGTGCCCAGGAGGCAGAGAACAGCAGCGGGTGCGTTGCTGCCCCTCGAGCTCCCTCCCCAGTGCCTGGGCCTCTGCCCCATGCCTCAGGCCTCCCACACCCCACAGCCTCTTCCCAGAGCCTCGTGTCCTGCTCAGCTCTGGATTTTGGCAGAGATGCCTTGTGGCCCCGTATTTCTTCTTGTGCATCCTCCCTGCAGCCCTGACTCCTCTTCTAGCACCTGAGCTCCTTTGCTCAAAACTGCAACTTTCCCTCTGCCTCATATATTTAAGCAGAAAATTGAGGCTTTGCCCGCTTAAATGCTATTTATTGTCGAACAGTTGGCTTTCCATGCTTTTGCTAGGGCTCCTAGCCCTTCCCCTTTGTCACCTGCACTGGGTGAAATACAAAAACGACAGCAGTAGCCTTAACACACTAATAGCCAGCCTCAGGCAGTGGTAACGCATGTGATTTAAAAGTGTGAAAATAAATGAAATAAAGTGGATGAAGCATTGAGGCTGATGCACACCATGAGGAGAGGAGAGGACGGAGCCCAGGGCAGGGCAGGGCAGGACAGGACAGGACAGGACAGCCCCTTCCTGGGCTCCCCTCCCTCGCCACAGGTTAATTTTCAGCCCGCACTGGAACTGGAACCTCCTGTGCTCAGTTTTCACCCACTCTCCCTAGCAGTGCTATTCTTTGCTGTCTCAGCTGCGATTAAAATTACCTGGACAGAAGTAAAGCAATGTGTCAGTGGCACATGTCAGTGACTGATTCTTAAAGCTTGTCTCAAATTAATTTAGCGTGGGGCAACACCAGGAGGTTTGAACGGAAAGTGGTGATGCTGCAGCCGCAGGACCCCACGCAGACAGCACCAAGGCTTTGCCACCAGCCGCTGCCTCTTCCCTGCCTGCAGCCTGAGCAGCAGCTGCCCCAGGGCTCTGCCTCTCATGACCAATATGATGGCCACCACCGAGAAGCATGGCACCTGTGGGTTTGATTTCCATTTTATTTTCTAGCTTTTAGTTTCCAACCTACACATGTAAAAATCAACAGCGGTATCTTATACATATAGAAACTTTTATCTCTTTCTCCTAGCCTTGTATCAGCAGTGGTGTGAATCAGGAAGCTACTGAAAGGTCTGATTTATTCTATAAAGAGCTGAGCTCCTGAAAGGTCTGGTTAACAGCACACTCTTTATCATCTCAATTACATCTGGAAACACCCGTGTGCAGGTACCACAGCCACCTCCGCACCCAGAGCACACCTTGATGCCAGTCACTGTAGTTGGGCTTCGAGTGAAAATCACAGCAGAAGTTCATCATTTTTCCCTTTCTTTTCTCTTGGCTGGTTTAATTCTCAACTGCAAGCTAGCCATTACTAAGGCCTTGTTAATTATGTGACACAAAATGAAAACCGTAATTCTGAATTCAGCACTTGCAGAGATTCACGAGGAGGTGTAAAACATCCAGGTGTGAAGTGTGGCCAGGACAGAGCATCTCTGTGCCTTCCCCTCAGCCCCAAGGAAACCACAGTGCCCCAGCAAGCCCACAGCGCTGGCCTCGGGCTCTCAGGCTGATGGTTTGTGCAGGCTGTATAAACGCTGACAGGTTTTAAGTTGTTTTATACCACAGCAGGTATTTTAGGTTCAGCTGCTAAAATGTTTAAACCTCCTGAAGCTTTACTCTTTCGTTTCCTTTACCTGTCAAAGAGAGCCTCGTGTAGTGCTGTGAAGCAGGGGGGTCTGTAGGATGCAAGGCGCCTCTCCCTCCCCAGGTGTGGCTCTCAGCACCAGCCTGAGCAGGCCTGAAGTGGTGGTGGGATGGGATCAGAAAACATTGCCTTGATCAGGAAAAAAAGGTCTATTTTACCCCAAGTCAGTCGCCTGCCCACAGCCCCCCAGTTCCTATTTCCCCATGGAGATGTCAAGCGGTCCGTGCATCAGGCAGAGCAGGGCGGGCTGAGCAGGGCAATGTGCACACCTCTCGTGCAAACCCACCAGGACTCACACTGCACCATTAAGCTGTTTATCCCCTCCTTGCCCACTGATGAAATGTAATTTCAGGAAACAGTAATGACAAGTGATTTGTCAACTTTTATTATGTATTCAGAAATATGCTGAGAAAAGGTGCCACAAGGCGGTGAGGTGAGTATGCAGGCACCACCAGCTTTCACCAAGAGCAAAGTTACTTTCCAAACTCTTCCCTTTGCGGATTATTTTCTCTTCAAAGCATCAGTGAACTACCAATATTAATACACTCATACATTACAACCTCTGCTCTCTCCTGCTGCAGTTCTTTGGACAATGCCTTCCTGCAAGGCAGGCTGCCCGCAGCTGCAGGGAGCCGTGCTCCTGTTCTCACCCAGCTCTGAGGGTGCTACAGCAGCAGAAGTGGCCTCATTTTCCAGCAACAAGATGGCACTGCTGAGGTGCCCCAAATACTAGCTGCACTGGCCCTCACCCCAGAAAAAAAGGCAAAACAGCTATGTACTCCACTTCGAAAAGGTAAAAAAGTGCTTAACCACCTCTGTTAGGGGGATTATTTAGGTAATTTTAAATGTTTTAACATTGTGAAATGAAGAAAGAAAAAAAAAAGATCATGAGCAAGAGCCCATTTCTGCTTCCTAGAGCAGGGTGGTGCGAAGGACTTGAGGATCTTCACAATATCACAAGAGTCACTGAAATTAGCTTTCTGCAATAAGCCCAGTCATGTCACCAGGCTCCTTTTAGACGATCTAAAGATTAAAGGCTCTATTCCTGGAGGGTTCCTGTGGCATTTACTCAGGGATTTTTATCAAGCTTTATGTGATGGGCTACCTAACACACCTCTTCCAACCTTAACAGCTAACAGGAATTTGGTATCTCTCAACATGGATTTCTTGCTGTACTGCAGAATATTTGGCAAACATCTGGAGACTGTAACTAGTCAACGGAAGGGAGATAAAATGAAAGAAGGGGAGAAAAGTGGCGAAAGATTCAGAGCAAACATTTAGATTCGGAAGCAAAGTATGTATGTATACAAAGCCAGTACGTACACTAAATCCACAGCTTTAGCTACAGCGGCATAATTCCCCGTGCCAGGATCACTCCAGGGTTTCTCAGCCACAGCCGGGGCTGTGGGACCCAGCCCAGGGCCCCACACTCTGTGAGCCCAGGGCTGGGGGCTGCCCGAGCAGGGCTGCCAGGCCCAGAAACTCCCAGCAGGCTCGAAGGAAGTAAAGGCACAGCAGAAACGTGAGTTTACTGGGACATGGGGCTGGCTGCACGTGGGGCGTCTGTGGAGCACCATGTCCTCTCAGGGAGGTTTACAAACGGCCCCGTGGGCTTCTGGACAGAGCACCACTGGTGATTCTCTGTTGATCGTACCCAAACTATTATTCTCTATCCAACTATTATTCATCCTGGCCAACAACTAGGAACTGTTCCATGAGGATATAGAAATACAGTGATTTTCCAGGACTCCTCCATCGCCCTGCTTCAAGGGCTTCTTGCAGGCTCCACTCTGTGGCCAGCAGCACCAGCCCCATCCCTGGGAGGACACTTTTGCTCCATTATGGCAGTGAGAAGTCCCGCTGCGTGCAACTGTGGTGCTCAGCACTGGTGCACAAGCAAGGAAAGGCCAATCCATTTTGAATAAAGAATAAATTGACTGAAGAATCAGCATTTCCAGTACGAGAACATTTTTCAGGCAGTAATGCTTCTGTGCAACAAACTGTCTAGCTCCCGTGCATTGCTGGAGACTCTGTTTGCAAGTAAATGCTGCATTTTTCTCAGGCCTCTCACCACAGCAATGAAAACCCAGTAAGACTGGTAAGCTGCTCTGATTTTCCATCCCCTTCCAAAAAGGACCACAACATAGCAGAAGTACAGGCACACACAGTCCTTCCGAAGGCTCTGGGAACAGCTACGTCTTCAAAATCACCAGTGCAGATTTTAGGTGCTTTCTGATAGGAGCAGAAAAAGCCATGAAACTACTTAAACACTGGTGAGCAAAATATATATACAAATATATATAGATTATATATATATATATATAACTATATATATATATATGTAGTTATGGTAAAGCTACTTGCTTAATAAGCTTTGAGAGCTGGAAAAAAATGATGAGAGGTATGAAAATAATTAAAAAACAGTCTTGATTCAGGTCCATCCTGGGTTCCTTGGGAGAATTTCTTGTAAGACCTCAGTGGGGCACTAAGAAGACGGACAGCCTGCAGAATGAGTGCGGATCCTCCTCTGCAGCCTCTCCCCTTGTGCCTGCTGGCAGCTCAACCCCGCAGCAGCCCAGAGCTCCATGATGGTGCTGGGGAAGGAGTCCCCATGGAGTGCAAGCTGCCTCGTGTTTCTGCAGCTCATCTATCGGCTGCCACCAACCCCTGAGAAAAGCACCTGAAACGCTTTCCCATGAAGTGCCAGCTGGCAGTGTGACAGGCGAGTGGCAATCTGCACAACCCAGGGTGTGACAACATCCAGTGCCAGGGGACAAAATGAGCAGGGATGCTCGCCACCAGGTATGCAGGGCTTTGGGGGCAAGGAAAGCACGTGGGGCTGCAAATCCCAGCCATGGGGAGAGGCGTGGGGCCCCCCAGCACTGCCCACCCCGTGCTGCTGGTGCCAGCCGGGGCTGAGCCCCTTCCTCGCCCCCAGTTGAAGGCACGGGGCCGGCGGCCGCTTAATTCCTCACCGCGGATTTGCTCGGCTCCCATTATGAAATGGTGCAATTACTGCAGGTCATGAACATCAAATGCCACTAACGCTTCCAGCTGTGCCTCCGCAATAGCCTCCCGACAGAAGTACTGCAACATGGTAATAATAATATCCCAGCTGCAGCCACAATCACTGAAATCACTGACGGTGTCAATAATGTATAAAACCCCATGGAAAATCAACTGTACTTGCCAAAAGGCATTCATCAATTTCACCGCATTTTATCTACCATTCAGAATGGACTGGTTTTATTGTCGGACTTTTAAATAAATGGGGAGGGTAAATAGGCCCTGGCTGAATTGCTCTATCTCCAGTAAAAGGTATTATATAAAGTTTTACCTTAATACTTGAGCGCTCAGGAGCCCCAGCAGAGGGGCAGAGCATGTGCTGGCGAGAAGGGGAAGGCAGCGAGGCCAAAGGGGGTGGAGTGGCCTCTGGGGGTAGCCCCCAGCAGCTCTGGGCAGTTTTTTGGGGCAGAAGGCTGCCAAGAGCCTCTGCAGGGTCGGCATGGCCCAGAGAGGGAGAGCGGCTGGAAATGGCTGGGAGAGAGCAGGGAAGAGCTCACCCAGATCAAAGGGAAGCATCAGCCCTGGGGACTCACGCGGGCTTTTATTTAAGTCTTTTCTAAAAAGAAAAAAAAATCAATTTAATTAACAAAATGGTTTACATTAGAATTCATCAAAAATGCCCTTCAAAGGAAAAAAAAAAAAAAGGCTTTAAATTGTGTGGTATTTTTATAAATACCTCCACCATACCTTACACGTTCTCACGACTCCAGCGGAGGCGGTGAGAAACCATTTTATTTTTCGTGGCCAGCGCCTAGCAGGAGCTTGCACCAGCCCCACAGGAAACACTGCCTCTAATTCTCTGGGAGACCCTCGGAGAGAAAGCAGGAATGTTGGACAGGATTTCATCCTGAAAAGGCTTCTCCCCCAACCCAACTTTGCAGGCTCCTGCAGCTCCCAGGGCTCTGCTGCAGGATCCCTCCCAGCTCCTGCCCTCACGCACAGGCAGACTTAAGGGAGCAGCTCCAGGTCGTTTCCTCTTTTTTGTTTGTTTTTGGGGGGTTGTTTGTTTGTTTGTTTGTTTAATACCTCTATTAAATACCCCTAATAAGCCCTATCTAGTTTTCTCTAGAACCCTAATTTATCGTTGCAATACAGGTTTTCACTACAACGCATCATAATGATTTTTCTCTCAGAGTTAAATTGAGGACCAGTTTCCCAAAATATGTGTGCGTGCAATGCTCTGGGTTATGATTAGAGAGATGGAGGGAGAGAGAGGAAAAAAAACCTGTAATTATCAGTGATAGCTATTTCACTGCTTTTTTTTATTAATGCAAGTGCTAAATGAGACTATATATTACTGCCGATTTACATTAGCCTTCTTAAACTGTGTGGACAGGTGTACAGGGGGGCAGTGAATTAAAAACAGAGGAGAATGTAATTTAACATGCAATACCATTTATATCCACACATACCTAAAAGAAAGGAGTTAAAGCTAAAAATATCTATGAAACACTTTCCTCACATTTCTGCTTGGTGTTTCGCAGCAGAAATGTGAAAAAAATAGATATTTTTTTTTTGTATTAACTTGAAAGAAATTTGCTCATTAAAAAAGCTGTCTGAATAGGGGATGACACACTCTACCCCAAATGTGATTAGATGTATCACTTGTAGTCTCCCTTCCTTCTCTGTGTAAGCACCCAAGCAGTGCCAATGGGCCGCCCTGCAGTCAACAGCAGCTTTGGCTGGGCAAGGAAAACATTTGCCAGCCTCCTCTAATTTTGGCTTTTTTAACCCAAAGCCCAGCGTGGTAAATAGGAACATCATCAGATGAAAGGCTGAGGAACAGTTGCAAATTTTTTTCCGTGGCCACATGCCATCATATCCACGGGCTGATTCAGCCCTTGCGGATGGAGGCGTTCTTTGGGCATTAAAGCAGATGCTTGGAAGTGGCAACCTCCTTCTTCAAACACCTTAAATAAATCTTCTTCTTTCTTTCTTTTTTTTTTTTTTTTTTTTTTCCTCTCTTTCTTTCTTTTCTGACCTGGATCTGGCTGCCAGTGCACATGAAAGAAATTACGAGAGCTTCTCAGTCACTGCTACTCTGGTTCCTTTTGCACTACAGCATTTGTCATTGCCAAAACAGCAGAGTTTAATTAAGTGTTGTGAGCAGCCTAGTGAGAAACACACTTTAAATTAAACCTCTGTACATGCAGCTATTGGTTCTTTACCTCCTGAACAATCAGCGGGGTGTTCGGCATAAATTCCTCCTCTCAAGGGAAAGGCAGCTGTACGCACCTCTAGCAATTCATAAACGATCCTGCTTTCCCAGAACCATATCTTATTAAAGCGCATTTAATTATTTCTTAGTTTTAAACACCAGTAGATGAAGGCGATAATTAATGTGCCTACCACTAAACATTTTATTTACTCTTGATATATTAATGGTATTATCAAGAAAATATGCTACAGTTTCAGGTTTAACAAAATTACATGGCAAATTATCTTTTGATGCATCAAACAATCGTTAATATAATGGAATAAATTATTTTAACACCTCAGTAGTAACGAACGGGCACGAGCGCGTAAGGACTTTAATTTTTCAAAATGTTTTTACACTTACCAATTCCAGAGGATACTTAAATCAACAACACAGGAGTTAAGAATAAGATGGGGAAAAAATATCATCAACAACAAAACAAACCTTAGAAGGTATTGACTTTTTTTTTTTTTTTCCTACGGGAGAGAAACATTTCAGTTTCACTGGTCTTTCCAGGAGAGAACACCCTACTGTATAATGATCTACTAAAAATAATAATTGTTAGTAGCAGGTAAGGAATATTTCAGTGACATTTAAGCATTTTTCTTGCCATCTGCAAACATGCATTTATCTCATGAAACCCGAGCCTGTGCTTGATACAGACGTGTACAAATGCGCTCGTTGCATGCAGCTCCCAGGCGTGATGCCCGGCCCCACGCGTGCCTGGAGTCCCACGTGGAAGGGGCACGGGGGGGCCACACACCCGGCTCTCCTGTGCTCCTGCCTGGCTCAAAGGGTGGGGAAACGGGTGGCGTTGCTTTATTCTCCACCGTAATTTCAAATGTGTTTTTAGTAACCCCCTTGATGATTTATTCTGGAATAAACGTGTGCCTCCACACCAAAATGAATTTTTCTGAACAAAAATATTTTGGAAATTATTCCAATTGATAAGGCAGTGGCATTTTTGCTAAAACTTTTCATAGAAATCTTGAAATTGAAAAATGGAACTGAGTCTTTCAGGCTGTCTGAGCCCAAGGTCTGCAGGACCAGGGGAGCTCAGCTCTTCCCCTGGCCTGAGCAGCTCTGCTGGGGTATCGGGCGCTCTTCAGCTGCAAGCAAAAATGCATGCATTTGTGCTCGTGTGTGTTTTCTGAGTATTCCAAGTAAAACATGCTTTCTGAACACAGCTGCCCCTGTACTTTGAAACTGGAGGCTGCTCGTGTGTCCTGCTCTTCTTTGTTTTGCAGACCGGAGCTGCCAGGCACCTCCAGCACATCAAGTCACCCGGTATGAAATTAGGAAGACCAGTTTGTTTGAAGCACTGCGTTGAATAGCAAAGCTGCACTATTTGCACAAATACTTCTGCCTGGTGAAACAGTGAGAATGGGCAGAGCCAGGGGGGTCTTTTGTCCTGGGACATGGGCCATGCCGATGGGCAGTGCTGGCTGCCTTGCACCGGGACAAGCCCCTGGATGTTACACAATGTCAACTCTTGCCTACTTCAGAGCCTGCTGTCCCTGGTGCTTTGGGAAAATAGGAAATAGAATAATTAAAAGCCAATATAATTAGCCCTTAAGGGAAGATGGCCTTCTTTGGGGTTTAGTTTGTCTACCAGATAATGGCCATTAGAAGGGAAACAGACTGGCTAAAATTGCATTTAACAACAAGCAATGGGGAGTGCATGGGGACGTGGAGGAATTTGGAGGAAAACTAGCCAGGGCGTTCAGCCCCACCTGCTGCCTCCTCCCTAAGTAAGTAAATACAGCCGGCGGTACCAGCCGAGCTCCACTCCAGCAAAAGGCTGCTTTTAAAAGCCCCAAAGCATTTTTCTAACTCACCCCCAGGGACTTACACTTAAAAGCTGGTGTACATTCAGAGACTTCCTTCGCATACCCAGAGCACAGTGGGGCCGGGAGCCCCGGTCCTGCAGCAGCACCTCGCCTGCTGCCGCAGCAGGGCAGTGCCCCGTGCCGGGCTTTGGCACTCCCTGCGTGGATCTAAGGGGGATGCAGTTAAAGGAACTGGGGGAAGTAAAAGTGGTGAAGAGGCCGTGATTTATACGGCTGTGCAGCTGTTGACCACTTTGTTTAGGCACTTATATCTATATTTCCTCTTATTGTGTCTCTCTCAAGTGTTTGCTAGACTAAGATGGAGGCATTAATTGAATTCAAGTGTAGAGACCTGAAGTATTTTTATTATTATTTTTAGTTCTCTCACCTTTTATTTCCATTAGCAAAGAAACATAATCACTGTGGGGATTTATGGCTAAAGGATGCAAACAGAGCTGGTTACAGTTATTAAAATAAAGCTACAAAATAAAATAAAAATAAAGTTATTAAAATAAAGCTACTTACCAGGAAAAATCAAGCCTCCAAAACATTTCAGCTGAAAAAATATAGCAGAACAAAACCAGCTCTCAGAGCCACAATGGTCTTTGAAGTTCTTTCTTTGTGCGCATCCTGTGCCACTGTACCAAGTCTCAGACAAAATCTGTTTTCCTTGGAGCTGCTCTTGCTCAGCCCTCAGCAGATCGGCTGCCTTCACCCTGCTCATGGGACAAATGCTCTGGGGATGCTTTAAAAACAGCATCTGGGGCAGGCACAGCCAGGCACCCCATGGCTGGAGGCTCTGCATGGGGGCCAGGGAGTCTATGCCCGAGAGAGAGCCACCCCTCATTACGCTTCTGCCTGCTAGAGGAGCAGGAGGGGTGGAAACACCATGGTCCTACCTCCCTGGGGCTCAGTTTGGTCAAGTAATGTGTGTATTGGGTGTGCTCATAACACTGAGGTTAAAATAGCAAAGGGGATTTAAGAGCATTGCCATTGCATACAGAGAAAAATGGAGCTTCCCAGTCCCAGTAGTCATTCCTGGTCCAAGCGATGCCCTCGGTGCACAGTGGGGGTGCTGGGCACACACATGGGGGCTCAAGTGGTCTCAAGTGGGCAAGAAGTGGGGACCTGCACCTGCTGGGGGACTGCATCTGCTGGGGGGCTGCCTCTGCTGGGGAGCCAGGCAGCTCCAGGACCTGCTGCTGCCAGAGCTCCCCCTGTATGGGGCAGCTGGAGAGCTCTGTCTGGCCGTGCTTACCGACAGGATTCCACTATTCTGGGCAGATAGATGTGAAAAGGAGCTGCTGATGGGAGAAGGAAGCTGGAATGAGGTGAAAACACACGTGTCACCATGCAGGGCACCACCACACGCTGCTGCTCTGCCCTGCTGAGCCCACAGCCCCTTCCGAGTTGCACACACACTCCGGCTGTCCCTCCCTCTGAGAAACCAGAGCAGGCAGCTCTCTTAAATATATATGCGTGTAGACGCTTACATACACATATTCTACAAATTTCTGTGAAAATATTCCTCTTTTATTTTTCCCCAGCCTCACCTTACTGAACAAGCCGGCCCATGAGGATGGCTGTACAGGAGGATGGTGGAGGAGCCCTGAACATCAAACAAGGCTGTGTACTCTGCAAAGCAAACCTCGTGCCTGCTCCACCCACTCCTGGGGAGCATAACCTTTACTGCATGAGCACCTCGGCCGCCGCCAGCTCGTGGTTGTATCCAGGCTCTCCCAGTGCAGGCATGGCAGCGAAGCCATCTGTGTTGGAGAAAATCATCAAACAGTTTAAGGACATCATCTAAAATAGTGTTTTCTAGTCTGTGTTAATGGCTTTGTGGCAGATCTCTGAGCAGAAGACAAAATTTTAGTAGCATAAGTGAAGTACAGCTACAGAAACTGGAAAAATTCTGCATTTCTTGTCGTGCACATTGCATCATTGGAGTCTGAAATTTGTATGTGATCCATTAAAAGGGATTTCATATTGAAATGCACAAACATATGTTGCATGTCCATAAACATGGAAACGTCTAGCATAATTTAAAAAAAAAAAACAACACTAGGGTATCATTAGGCTACTAAGAAATAACAGGAAGGGAACACGTTTTTCAGTCTTACGCTGAACTGCCTCCTATTGCTATTGATTTCAGTTAAACTATTCAGAGGAACAGGCAGGTGCCTCCAGAGGGCAACTCCAAGAATCTCAACGAGAAAGCCCCCAGCTTGGCTGTTTAAAGAATGGGTATCCATTGCATGAAAGCGAAAAGCTCCTGCATCTTTGTGCATATATATTCCTTAGCTCTAAAATGACATATTCTGTTGTTATCTTTCTATTATTTAGCCCTACTAATTTATTTTTCTGTTAGTCTAGAATGTAAAGTAGAGGCTGTTGAGACATTTTTTTTTTCCTTGAGAATGTTTTTGACCTCCTGGGATGAGTTTTGTGCTCTTCCCTGTGCCAAATAAGTGGACATTGTCAGACTACTTCAAGCATAATGCTATAATAATAATAATAATAATAATAATAATAATAATAATAATAATAAGTGGATTGGCGGGTCTATTATTAGGTATTTTCAAATGTAATTCCCAAAAGGTGATTTCTTTAAAGAGAATTCCTCGGAAAGAGAAAATAAAAAGTATCAGAGGGTGGAGGAAAGAGAAGAGCAGTGGAAGTAGCAGAATTATGACTGGCCACATCACAGCAACAAAGACATCGAAGCACTCAGGGTTGGAGTAGAGCTGTGTGTAGTGACCAGGCAACAAATTTCTGCTGAAAATTTGCCACAAAGCACTTTGCAACTGGTGCTGTGATTAATGCAGGATGGAAGGATAAGGGAAGAACTGGCACACACACACTTCTGCATCCCCTTGGTTGGTAGAGCTCTGGTTGGAATTCAGGTTGGAATTAGCACAGGACAGGTGTCTGGAAAATAGTGCTGTGTGTGCCCAGCAAGCAGAGGCTATCTCCTTGCAGGAGGCATCTCACTTGGATTTTGATGAGCTGAAAATGAAAATCTCCCAGAGCATACGGCAGCTCTGGGGACGGGAGCACTGATCACACCAGACACTACTGGAGAGCTTCGAGGACTAAATTCTGTGGAGGAATTTGAGATGAAAGAAATAAACCCACGGTGTCTAAGACCTGTCCTTTTGTCTGCTCGTTGCTGCTGCTGCTGACCTCAGACCGAAGGTCCAGGCCCGTCTGAGCCACGCAAAGAAAATGCTGAGTTTTCCCCAGGGATGTCTACACCCTTTCTTTCTCTTTCCCAGCACACGCTGGCTGTTTGCAGCATGAAAAGGTTTCCAATTTGCAGCCCAGCTAAGGCTGGTGCCAGCAGGACAAGGTGCTCAGCCCCAGACCAGGCAGGTACCAACCCCGCTCCATACGGCTCACACTCCGTTAGCTGCGCTGAGCACTGCTGCCCAGGGTGCTGGGGGCAATGGATGGTGTTTAAAGAATACGAGCAAAAGGCTGCCAAGTAAACTGGTCAAAACGCATGGCTTGCAGTCACCACTGATGTAAAGATCAGGGGCTGTGCCAGACATGGCTTCTCTTCTTCTACCCGGTTCCGTAGGGGCATGCAATGCATAGTTTTCTCAAACCTTATACATTCTCTTTGATATATAAATATATTTTTCAGATTGATGCTTGGCTCCGATTTTTAAATAAAAATGCAAATACTCAAAACCAGCAGTAAGTGTCCTGCTGTGTCCTGAAAGTGTTATTGGTATCATAAATACGGCATGTCTGTCTGACTGTTATCCAAAAGGAAAAAAAAAAAAAAAGGAGAAATAAAAAAAGGAAAGCAAAGAGGTGTGCAGGGGTTTAGGTGTGGCAGAAGCTCCTCTTCGTAAAATGGCCCCAGAGCAGCCCCACGTCTGCCACAACATAAGCCCTGCCGCCGCTCTGTTTGTCTTTCCAGTGTTAGACCCCCTTCTGAACAGCAAGCAGTGGTGTAATCTTTACACAGCAAATCTGTCCCTTAATTTATTTCTTTATTTAATTTGCTAGCAGTATTAATTACTGATTCTCCAGTCCATATTGCCAGCTTGATTATCCTGGCTTACTTCAATTCAGTGAAATGAGTTATGCCATGGCACTTAAAAAGTCGCGAACACTCACCCTTTTTAGTGGTGTTAGGCTCACACGTCGTAAATGCAAGCTGACACGAGGACTTTGCTCGCCGTGAAATGAGAAGACAGGGCCACCGCGATGGGGAGAGATGGCCAAAGCCTTTATCGCAGCTGACAAATCCTGGGGTAACCTAAAATGGAGTTTCATCTGCAGCTTGCACACGGAGACGCATTTAGCTTGACAGCCAAGTCTTCGGTAGACTCGGGGTTAAATAAAAAAGCACAGCCGTTTACATGAACCTTAAACAAACTTACAGCAGCATTTTTCTTTTAGTCGACTGACATTTTTCTTTATGTTTCGTCAGTCATATCTGAGCGATCAGACAGCCACTACACGTGGTACACCCACCAGGATTATTATCTAGACCAAAGGCCCAGAGCTCATTGTAGCAGGCATGTAATTCTTTACAATGTATGCCACGTTAACTGTGTTGGGTTATCTATTCAACAGCTGACTGAGCCGGGCTCTCAAGCTCTTCTCAACAACCATGTAAGAAGCGATGACAATTGTACTACTTCATAACCGCTGCATGCAACTCTGACACACACTTCACAGCAACCAGTCATCTATATAAACCAATTTCAAGAGCAAAATTGCATGGTGCCTCCACTCTGTTATAAACACAATGATATCCACTCACAGCTGATAAATGCACTGCATTTCTCCAGAGCTTTAAAGCACGAGTTCCCTGTGCCCGCCAGCTCTGCGCAGCGCCTGGGTGCTGCCTGGGGCAGCTGGGCAGGGCTGGGGGCCTGCGTGCTCGGTGGTAATGTGCTGTGTGCTCAGCAGCAATGTTCTGAGTGCTCAGTGGCAATGTGATCCATGCTCGGTGGCAATGTGATCCGTGCTCGGTGGCGCTGCGATGCGTGCTCAGCAGAGCTGCGAGGCGCGCTCGGTGGTGAGGCTCCCAGCCCCTCAAAGGCACGGCCTGACGGCTGGATGAGAAAACAAGGTTACACGTAATTAAGGCTTTAAATACTTATCGACTCCTCAGCAATTTTCAAATTAATTACGGTATCTTTTCATAGGATTACATGCCATATAATCCTTATTATGGAATAAAATATCTATAGCAACCACAAAGTCCTTGAAAAAATACTTCAGTACCAGAGACTGCAACAAAAGGGTAGATTAATGACTGTCAAACAAATTAGAAACATTTTACCAGCTATTATAGCTGTGTAACATGGTTCTGTGGAACCTCAAACCATTTTCCAGCACACCTCATCGAGGTGACGTTGCTGTGGCTTTACTGGGGATGTGGAAGCTCTCGGTTTGAGAGCAGTTTTTATGGCAGCATCCCATCCATGCCAGGCTGCAGAGTTCCTGAGCTGTAGGCAACGAGACAGCCTCTTAGCTTTTGCATCATGTGCCGTGAACAAAACATATACCACAGTGTCATATTGCAAAGAAAAGATGAAATATAGCTATAGGAATCTTTATTTAATGAACCCTGTAATTGAATACCAAAACAAATAGGTGTCCTGATAAAACACAGAAATGGTTATTTTTAATTCAGAAAAAGGATACAATCAATCCCTGTTTGTTTACAGCTAAAAACAGCAATGTGGAACAACACAGAGGTAATACTGTCTTGCTGTATATTGCATAATAATGTTAATATGATAGCATAGATCCTTGTTATCAGTCTGCCACATTTCCCAGCCTTCCCCATAGAAAACACACCTGAACTGGGGCTTTCCAAGCCTCTGGGTGCTGGTGTGCAGGATGTTTGGGTGGCTGCTGCATGTGGGTGCTTACGGCCGGGGCTGGCAGAGCTGGGGGTGCCGGGCTGCCTCAGCCCCAGGTCTTGGCCTTGGCAGCAGGAGAGGTGAATCAGGACCAATGGATCAGGAGATGCAGCCTGGGCTGATTTGGAGTCCTGCAAGGAGGATGCACGGGTGTGAGGGTGGTCCTTACATCTGAGCATTAGTTTTGCTGTGCTTCCTTTACAAAGCACTGGGCAGCTTTAAAAACACAGTTTTAGAGAGGCGGCACTGTCCTGCGGGGTGAGCTCAGAACCATAACTCAGCCTCCTGCATCAGAATTTGGTTTTAAGGAAACAATTACCAATGACCCGCGTGTACTCGAGTCCTCATCCCGAGCCTCTGCATGGCGGGATGCAGCGCAGCAGACAGGATTAACTTTGCTTCATAGATTTGTCTGCAATCCTCATTTTACTCTAATTTAACCTTTCCTGGTTAATTTACATCGGTTCAGCTTGCCAGCCTGTACCTGCCAAAGTGATCATCCTCCATCAAGTGTCTGGGCGTGGAAAGGGCTGCTCTCTGTCGTCTCCCTAACCGGTATACCTAATTAAAGTCCTTAAAAACCTTTAATATGACAAGACGAGACAGGGGATCGGAGAGGAAAATAAGAGAGGCTCTTTCAATGACTAATCACGCCAGCTTTCAAACCCCTACCACAGCACAGCGCGGGCTCCAGCGTCCCGCACCCGTCCCTCGCCGTGCCCTTCTCTGCCCTTCCCGGCCGCGGGGCCGTGCTCGGCGCGTCCCGCAGCTAACGAGCACAGCGCTTCCGAGGGAGGGGAAGGAACGTAAACATATAAAGTGCTCGCAATAAATGATTAAATTGTCCTCCGGGCACATTTTGCATATGAATATAAAAGTTGTGATTAATAGGTTCTAACACATTAACAAAGGCTTTAGCAAACACCGGCCGGCGTTCCCGTGTTTGCCAGCCCTTTCTGTTTTAAATAGAGCTGTAGCAGGCTGTTCGCTGGAGGCCCACACTCCGGCCAACAAGGCCATCAAAGCTGGGGAGATTGCCGCTTTCTCACCCAGTAGGATTTTTCTTCTTTGTGAACCTAAATGCCCCCACTAGGCTCGCGATTAAGAGCGATTTTAAAAAATATGCAGAAAACAGCGTCCCGTGCCAATGAGAAATTGGAATTGCTCCGTGCGGGGAAACAATGCGGCCGCAACAAAGGTGACATCTGGAGCGTGGCAACCCCAAGCCCCCTGCCCTGTGCCACCCGCTCCTGCGCGGGGGGACTGTGCTCAGGCAGCAGCGCTCTGCTCCCCCCTCCCCAAAACTCCTGGGTCAGTCCCCCCAGGGCCAGGACAAGTCCTGCTGCAGGCACCCGCGGCCCCTGCCTGGCTGGAGGGGTGGGCAACGGAGAGGAAAGGTTGGCCAAGCATCCACCCGGCCATCCGCTGGAGCGCTACGGGGAAATGGGGAGAAAACGTGCTTTTGGACAGAAAAAAATCCTGCTGCAGCAACAAATGCTGTGTACACTTCCCGTTTCTTCTTGATCGGAGGTTTTTAATCCTCTCCTAAGCACTTTTAAAGTGCCCAATTTTTGTCTCATTTGAATTTAAATCAGCCTGTATGGAGAACTTGGAGAACTTTTTTTTTTTTTTTTAAGCACGCTTGTTTGGCAGGCACATTTTCCCAAGATCACCCAGCTTTAATTTTAAATTTCAAAAGCCTTGCGTTTAATCCCTTGAGCTGGCCTGGTACCTTGCACCATCTGTTCTGGGGTTTTGTTATAACAGAGAGCACCTGCAGAGTTTTGCAACATTTCAAGCTGTCTGTGGACAAAAATCAAAATAATTATAATTTTCATAAACTAAAGACTACGATTCAGACGCTGCAGCCCCACCTAACAGATATTTTCCCAACGCAGCCCTGCAGTGGGAGCATTTCTCGTGGACAGGGTGCTCTGTCCTTCCTGCCCTGGTGGCGTGGCACCAGGAGGAGCCCGGTGCCACGGATGGCACCGAGCATCCCCATGGCACAGCCGGAGCTGCCCAGCCCACACGGTCTGGAGGTGCCACCCCTGTGTGCTGGGGGGACAGAAGATTTGCTGCTGCCTTGGACAAACAAAAAATCTATTACTAAGATGGTGTTTGTTTAGACTTCATTATCCAGAGCTCTTTCTTATGGATAAATCCCTCCTTAGGGCACACTGGCTAAGTTTTTCTGGAGTGTGCGTACCTCACTGTAGGCAAGGTGAGCTTCCATTCCCACCTCTGCACAAATGGACCACCACGAGGTAGAGTTGCAGCATCACCACTGCACTTGGACAGCTGCTGTGTGGCATCTGATGAGAGCAGGAGGTGAAACACTACTGACACTGCAGATGGCCTCCAAGCCCTCTGGCTGGTGTCCGTGTTCGAGGCGACGTGTCAGCCCTTCATCTGTGTCTCTAACAAGGACAATCTCAGCTGAACTGGGAGTCATCTGTTGTTCGGGCCTGGCTGAGCAGTTGGTAAAAAAGGAGAGGAAAAAGGCTGTAGTAACAGTGCAAATGTTGTCATTGCACGGCTTGGAAACACAGCCCATAAAAGCCACATGCCACACGTTCCCCATTCTCTTCACCACAATTCAGCAATTTTGTGCAGCGCCTTGAAATACCGCAGGGAGCTCTCTGGGGTTTGTTACCCACATGGCCCAGATGTGCCACTGAAAGAACAGTTCCCTGCTTAGGCTGATGTCTGAAGCCTTCTGTCCTCTTGCACCAGCACAGGAGGGAGCTGCAGGAAGGGCTGGTTCCTGCTGGAAGCACCGCTGGGCTCCCTGGCACGGCTGCTCCACGGCAGCACTCCTGGGCAGAGCCACTGCTGAGCCCCAGCACCCTGGCAGGCAGCCTCACAAGCATATAAATACATAAAATAACAGAGAACAATAAACTAAACTAAACTCAACTCAACTCAACTAAGCCAAGCTAAGCTAAGCTAAACCAAACTAAACAATAAAATAAAATAAAATAAAATAAAATAAAATAAAATAAAATAAAAGTAATGTACAATAAAATAATGTACAATAAAATACTACGATATAATACAATAAAAATCTTGATTCTTGTGAAAATTCAGTCTAATTTTCCCCAGCAGCTGTGCAACAGGAGCAGGTCACCCTGAGCAGCCCGTGGCTCCCCAGGAGAACGCCTCTGGCTGCACAGAGGGGGCTGGCTGTCCACAGCACAACACGCCACCCATCAGTCCATGCTCATCTCACACGTGTGATGGTAAAATCACAGGTGACAGTAGCTGTACCTGCACCAGAGAGAGTTTGATACGGCAGCCTCTGGGGGCACATGAATGGAGGGTCCCTGGGTGACCTGCTGGGACAGACGGACCTGCCTTGCTCCAGGGTGCTCCCAAGGCTCTGGTCCTGCCAGGACAGAGCTCCCTTCCTTCCTGAAGTGTGTGCAGCTGGAGAAAATGTTAGCAATGCCCAGCTTCTAAATCCTGTGAGAACTCAAATTAAACAAAGGCCAAGACTTTTGTCCAAAACACTAGCAATATTGCAGAGCTGATTGTAGCTTTGCAGTTACCTGTGGAAGTTAGCACAGCACCTTTCAGTTTTCTGCCCCCAGAAAATAAAATACTATTTTCCCCGTTGCACCTGTTATTCCTTAATTCTCACCTTCATCTCCAAGCAGAAGGAAGAATTTCCTCCGCTCTGAAGACTGAAATCCATGTGAATGCTTTTTTTCTGCTTAAGTCTCTAAGCTTATGGTCCAACTTTGTTGTTGGTGTTTGTTTGTTTGTTTTTGTTGTTGTTGTGTTTTTTGTTTTTTTTTTTGGGGGGGGGGGGAAGAGGGAAAGAGAGGAGAATCAATCTCCAAATATTGAAAAATAAAATTAAAAAAAAAAAAAAAGATAAAAAGCACCCAGAACCTCATCATATTTTCATGAAGGAGACTAAATATTGTATTATCCCTCTTGTGATTTTGTTATTTTTTATAGTCACATTGAGGAACGTTAGGAAATATAACCAAATAGGATTATGATATCAAATGTTGGTGATGTTTTATGCATTTTATCTATTTTGCAATGGACTAGTAATAATGAGGGGCTAATGGAAACTGTAGACCCAAAATTTATAGCAGCTTCTTCAAAGGGAAATTCTTTTGCTATGTGAATCTTATTTGTGTGGGAAAACCCAATTACTCTAAGGTTCTTGTACCGTACTATTTTCTTTTATGATGCTTTTTGCAGTAAGTGCTTATTATGATTAGATAACCCAGTTACAAATAAACTGTGACCCTCCGCTCTTATCTCCAAATTCGCAGCTTTCCAATTTGTCACAGCTAGTTGAGAACTTGACTTCTTATTAATTACTACCATGGGGTCCTACGGGGAGTTGCAGGGCTACAGCATCATCTCTGCTCCCATGAGGTATCATCTCTGAACATCTCTGAAATCTAAATCTTTGTAGAGGCAGCTGGCTTCTCACTGGGGAAAAAAAAAAAAGACAAACTGACAGATTTTGGACATCTATCTTCAGTAGATTTGAAGAGCCAGTAGGTGCCAAACCATGGCTTACAAGGTGCAGGAACCTTAGCTACATACTTGTAGAAAACAAATGGTATTCATGGCCTCAGGAACATCAGGATGCTACAGTGAAAAATCCCTGGAATCAGAAGACCTCAGGTATGGCCCAGCAAGGCACAGTGAGGAGCACTCAAATGCTCAAATACCGTTTCAGCCTTGCTGAAGTGCTGGAACCTGTCCTCTTCCAAGGGCAGCTTCGTCCTTTGTGTTGCCATGAACAGCGGCCTTCCTGCACCCATCAACCAGAAAAGCTGCCTGTGACCTTCTTCCCTTCCTGGGACTCCGCCACTGATGGCTGGGCACCTCTGCCTTCTGGGGCACCCTGAGGAACGGGCACGAGGCTCTGCAGCAAGCCCTGAAATGGGGGGAGACAAAGGGATTTGGAAAAGAGGAGACATTTACTTACAGCTGCTTAATAGAAAATAATTCCAGCAATGTGAAAATTGCGTAAAGTCTTCTAACCACTAAGACTTGGCAAAGAAACCCACCTGATTATTCCTAACATCTGCTAATTGTCAGCAGCATTTCTAAAGTTAACAGTGAGACAATAAATACTCAGCCATCCTCTAACGCAACTCACTAAGCCCCAGTTTTCAAGTTAAACAAATAAAACCTGATTTGCAAAATACACTATTAAATATTTTATCCATTAGGCACTGTTAAAGTCATTCTTCTATCCAAACTGAGCACCTTCTATTTGCACTATTTCAAAGAATAATAGTATCAGTTAATGACCAGTTCTCATCCTGAACTTACAATGTACGTTTGTGATGTCTAAAATATATTCTTGTTGCATCCTGAATGATAGATGGACTGGAATACTAGCTAGGTTATGGCAGCTTCTTTATTTCATTAGTTTGTTTATTTTAATTGATGTCATCAACAAGAATATGTTGATTTAGTTATTTGTTTTTAATGAATTATCATAGCTGAAGGTTGTGGCTTTTTCAAAATCTTTGCTACTGTGTGCAAGAAGACTTTGCCTTAAAAAGGAAAAAAAAAAAAAAAAAAAAAAGGAAAAAAAAAAAGACAACAGAAAGAAAAAGGAAGGCTTCAATCAGTTCTAATGCTACCAAAATCCATAGTGCTTAATTTATCGAATCTCCTGTTAGTGAATGAACAAAGGTAAAAATAACAGGCTAGTTATAAACTAGTACTATGATGATGACATTGTGAATTATTTAAAAAGGGCATATTCAGTGTGACCATAGAGCCATCAATCATAATAGACATTGATGAGAAAAAGAGGTTTCAGTCACTTCCTATCTGCCAGGAGAACAATTCTATCTCACAGGTAGCTGTGAAGTGCCGCTGACCCGATGTCACTCGCATTGTTGCTCTACCCTTTGAACGGGGAGAGCAGATTCTCTCAATATTAGAATCGAATGAGTAAATAAATTCTCAGTTCACTGCCACACTCCTTCAGAGTGCACACTTCAATTTGTCTAACAATGGAGAGGACAGAAAAGCAGAAATCTCTTAAAGCACGGATGAATTTTTTATGGACGCTCAAATCCAGCTGCAAAGAATGGGGTTTTAAATGGTAGCAGCTCTGCTTTTAGCAGGAGCCCCTAGAGACAAAGTCTTCTGGAAGTGTTTTGTGTTGAATTCAGCCCTTCCCGAGCGCGCCTTTTGCTCTCCCTTCCTGGCGGAGCTGCTTCCACCAAATTGTTCCATTGTGGTGCCCACATTGATCCCTGGAGGTGAGGCGAAGACACCCCCTCCGCCTCCCCTCGCTTCCAGCGCTTGTGTTCTGTAAACAGCCAGCAAGAAACCTGGTTTAATCAACCCGAATGCTCCGACGGCTTTAAAGTGAAGCAAATATTGCCACTGAAAAGATGACTGTTGAGCAAGAAGGGAGAGAAAAAAAAAGCACTCCAACTTTTAATTTGCGCTGGATTAATCTAGAAGAGACTCCTTCACCTGATGCCCCACATAATTACATCCGAAACTTTCCTGCAGATCACATGCTCCGCCGTCGTTGGTTACTCTAATTAGCCCACGCATCTCTGCAGCTGCGAGGAAGAGGCAGGAGAGGGAAGGACTGGCACGCAGCTCCGGCCTCACCGAGCAGGCGCACCCCGGGGACACCTCCCTGCTGCTCCGGCACCAGGCACCCCAGTGCACCCCAGGCACCCACAGCAGCTGCGGGGACACCTCCTGCCCAGCCCTGAGCCCCCCGAGCCCCTTGATCCCTCCAATCCCTCATCTCCACCGCTGCCTCCCCCTGCCCGCTGTGCCCCTGAGGCACCCACGCGGCCCTGCGCCGCCTGGCACGGCCGCGTAATTGTTACCGACAGGTAAATCAGAGGTAAAAGGGAGCTAATTAATTTTCCAGCTCAGTTTTATTTTACTGTTACTGTTTTGAGAAAATATAACTAAACCCCATTAGTGTTAAGGTAAGACCATGAAACAACATAATATAATGCAAGAAAGACATTTAATAGCGTAGAGGAATGTTAAATTACTAATTAACTCCAAGTTACTGTATAAAAAAGCATAGTAATTTACAGGATTATTGCAATATGCAGCTTAGATTGCCACAAGGGTCAGCTAGGGAGCATTTCGTTCTATTTCTTTCAGTGTGGTGGTTATTGTAAAATTCTTCTCACATTAAAATGTACTGTCCTTACCCACAGTTCATTGCTGCTAATTAGCGGCAGTTGAGATTTCCCTAGCAGTCATTTTTTCTATGTTAAGCTGCCAAATGTTACCAACTGCTCAAGATGCTCCATGCACAGTGTCCGGCTGCCCACCCCGCTCCGCAGCGCCAGCTCCGTGGCAGGTTCAGCACCCGTGCAAGGAAAACACTAATCAAATTATTTGTACTGCTTTTTGTTATATAAAGGCAGGTTAGCTGAACTGCTCTGGTGGCTTTGGCTAAGCTACGGAGCTCAGAAATGTGGATTTTTTTTCCTCCTTTTTCCTAAACACACAATATACTGCTCAAACACATGAAACTGGAAGCTCTCCAATACGTTTTTATTTTTTTTTTCAAAAGCGAGTATTTCCGCATTCTATTTAAACTTTTATTTAAACAAGAAAGCGAGAAAAGGCATCTTTTAGTTTTTACCTAAATATATAAGAAGAATGCTATAACTTTGATTAATAATTGATTAAATAAACCATCCACACATCAAAGGCAGGAAGAAGAGCTGTTCCACAGAAAGGCTAGACTATCAAATAGCACTTTGTTGTCTTAAACACTGCTCAGATCTGCAGCATTACATAGCTCGTTGCACATTAATGTTTGAGGTTATAAATGGCAAAGTTTTCCAAAAGGTTTTTTTATTATTATTATTTTAAGAAGCAAAATAATTTATCTATTCTTGTTTTTTGTTTTGTTTCGTTGTATTGTGTTTTTGTTGTTTGGTTTTTTTTGGTTGTGTTTTTTTTTTTTTTTTTTTTTTCCTAATTAAACACTAACAGTTTGAAAACAGAAATTTGGATGAAAATTGTATAGATTCATCTTTTCCTCTCTCTTTTGTTAGCTTTATGACTAATTTATGTTTAACCTTCTTGAGAATCCATGGTTGCAATACACTTTCTAAAAAAAATTCAAAGCAACTTTCACTGGTGTCCAATACCAGGGCAAAAGGTCTTGAGAGCTATGAAACGGCTCGGAATTGAAAGAGGTGACACGATCGTCTTCACCTCCTCTTCACAGTAGTAAGAGCAATCAGGAAACAACTACTAATTGCTTCATCAAAATTAAGCTTCTCCATCTTTGTACCAATTATTTCACCATTGCTTTTCGTGTTTCATGTGCCTACTATCCATGTTAAAAACAAATCAGGCCTCTGAATTGCAGTGCATTTCCCGGAATTGCTAAATAAAAGAGGGTTTCAGATTGCAGCTCTCATCTCTTCTATATGCTGGCACTCTTTTCTTTAAATTTCCAAAGTTGGTTGAAACAGAGAGCACCTGAATATACTTGAACTTCATTTACACATGAGAAAGGATTGTAAAATTTACTTACGACAAGAGTGAAAAATTCATTCTGCTGACAAGAATAAATCCATTCAGTCAATGATCAAAACAGTAGCCCAAGGGCAACAAAGAACAAGTGTCAGCCACATTTGCTCTGAAGTTCCACAAAAATCTCCCCTGGGAATTCCAATCACGATGCTCTATATCTATATTTATATAAGAGATCCAAAAAAAAATTTATATATATATATTTATGAAGGGATTACAAAGGTCAAAGAGACTAGATTTTGAGTACCTTAATTAGATCCAGAGTTTTTAAACCATTTTATTTTTTTCTCCAAAATATCATGGCCAGAGTATTTCAAAATGAAGTGCATTACTCTCTGCTAAAGATACCTTTTTTTTTTTTTCTTTGTGAAGTGCATGGATCTACAGCTAGTGCCTATAATACATATATATATGTGTGTGTATATTTATTTGATATGTCTCTGTCCTGTAATTTAAGTGAGATTCCTAGAATTCTACTTCATTTTGGTAGTAAAATTAAAAATATACTCTTGTACATCACAAAGAGAGCAAGAGAAGAAAGACCGAAGCTAACACTGTAGATGAGCAATATTTCTCTCACTGAGCCCGGCCAGCGGCTCGCACCTTAACAAAGCACTTGGATGTGTTCAACATCGAGCATGTGCTTAAACACGCTTCGACCTGACAAAAAGTGGAGGCGAGCACCACCCAGGCGATCTCTGAAGCTGGGGGAACACGGGCAGGTGGTGGGAGTTACGGGCTCCTTCTGTGTGTGGGAAAGCTCCCAGAGGGGCGAGATGTCCCTGCAGAGACACTGGCTCTGGGATTCCGCCCCACAAGGGCTGATGGCCCAGCACAGCACAGCATCACACCAGCACCACATGTAAATGCTCAGGGGCTTCTCCCTTTTTCCCTACAGTTTATACTACAGCATTGGTTTCAAACATCTCAATCTTTTGCCAGAATCTTGGTGGGAAAAAGAAATGAAAAAAAAAAAAGTTAGATAAGTAACAGGAGCATAACAAAAATATTCAGATATATGTTTAATATAAGCATTACATTTGTGTGTTGATGGAGAAGTTTCAACGCGTGTGGGCAGAGAAGGTGACTATTCTCTGTGAGACTCCAAAAATTCCTGGGTGCAGCTGATAATCTTTGATTATTTTTCCAAAAATGAGATTTTTTCGTGCTATCTAGCGAGCAGATACAGCCAATGACAAGCCCATTTCCATACTGGCAAGGTTTCATATTACTTTGAATTATTAAATCCAGCCCATGGTTACAGATACTGTACGTGCTCATAGAGAGAAAGTACACACACACACACACACATGCACAAACTTTACATGAAGATTGAAAAGCAAGGCAGAAGAATAAATAGACCAGTGGGGAAAAATAAAATATTTAGTACCTACTTTTCATTTATAGGTGGTACAATAGGTCACAGTTCTCCACTTTTTCCACACTAAAAAGTAAAACTGCTTTGAAAGACAAGAAACAGGGGTGCCTAGAATTTGGCAAGACTTTATATGTTCCTATGAGCTTAGATTGCCCTGAAGCATCCCATGGGTGCTGTCACCAGGGTGGTGTCAGACAAAAAATAAAGAAAACAGATTCAGTTATGCTTTTTAGGAGATTGTTTTGTTTTGTTTTGTTTTGTTTTGTTTTGTTTTTAACTTCCTTGTCCCCACCTCTGTGACACGAGCCAAGATCCTGGATTTCCCTGGGTTGCACCCACTCTTGGGGAGTTGCCCCCAGGGGGACCATGCTGTGGCCCTGTTCTGCTCCCCATGGTGCTGGGGATGGGCTGGGTGCAGCAGCAGCCACGCACGCTAAGTGCGGTGCTGGCCGTAATTGAAGTGGCAGAGACGTCACCATCCATCTATAGCACCCGCTCCTCGCCACGGCAGCCCCAGCACAGATAACTCCAAAAATAATCATACTGATGCTGCACACTGTTACCAGTCAATTAGATCTAGTGATTGGAGCCCAAGCGTTCTGTAAACAAGCTCAGGAAAATGCCTAGGACCGGCATACTTATCTGCTTCTACACACTCAAAATGATTTTCCACTTCCCATATGGAAAAATGATAATGTATAAAGAAGAGGATGATAGCGAGTTTCCAGAGCGAGCCCACACGAGCGGCATTGTTATTCATAACATTCGTCATTAATGTGTTAGCATCTCCAATAACAGAGAAGCAAGCATCTCCAATGGCAGCAACACCACCTGCAAAATGCAGGAACCTTACCCGAAATGCGACAGGAGTCACAAGAAATATTACCTAGTTAACACAGGCCTGATTAACCAGCATCAGCCAGAATTACACATGCAGCAGTGAAAAAAACACATGAAGTAACAGAAAATGGTTCGTCTTCCTGAGCGAGTACATGACTCGCTGTGGGTTTCCATTTGGTATGTTTTTCTATTATCTGCTTGCTTAGGAAAACTTAGAGCTTTGAGTAAACTCTTATTAATGAATGAAATGCACGGCAACTGTACAGAACATACAAACGAGGCATATGTGGTTAGAATTAAAAAGTAAATGAAAGTGGAGGATGACACCATCCATTCATTTCTGCTACATGTGCCTTAGCACACCAGGATTATTTTCACATTGTGTTTTTTTGTGTCAACAGCTGTCTGCACCGCGGCCTCACTGCTGCTGCATGGCCGCACCTTGGTTGGGAACGGAGAGCTTGATCCCTGCTGCCTCTGATGGGGCAGCCAGCAAAGGGAGTGGAAGAAGCAACGCTGGCAAAGCTGGCAAGAGTTGATTGCCAGTGGTACGGCAATGTAAAATACATATTTTAAATTTTCTACAAAAATACGGTTTCAAACCATACTGAGAACTCCAAAGCATCATTTTCTGTTTTTATTTCAACTAGTTTGATTTAGTTTACTTAAGGCATGATTGCTCTAAAGTAAATTTGTATGTAAGCTATTGATGGGAGCAAAATGTTTCCTTCCTATAATGACAAGTTAATATATGCACAATAGAGAGAAGGAAAATTCTTCAAATCACAGAAACTCTTTGTGAAGCTAAAATCTGTATGTTATTGGAAGGGATTATCTAACCCAATGCACAATTTCTTATTTTGACTTTTTCAAATGTTAGAATAGTGTATATGGGGACTGCCTGCATAGCTTATGAGTATTGTGTGCATTTATTAAAAGGAAAATATATTAATACCAGCAATGTATAAAACTGATATATATTTTTATTCTGGAAATTTTGAAAATGTGATTTCCTGAATGTGGATTCTTCATGCAAAATGAACCTGTGAGTATATTTCAAAGGCTTCTCATTTAGTGACTGTGAAGATCTGTGCTTTCAGGAAACACGCTTCCAGAGTAGCTGGACAGCCCTCGGGAGAGCAAGCTAACGTAGTTAAATGAGCTAATCAAGTGTTATGCCAGAATTACACATTTATATGTACTGCACTAAATAAAAAATGCAATTTGTTACATTTTAAACAAACAACCTTCCAAGTCTTAGGAAACTTAGCAATAGTTATAAAATGGCTCACTTGATTTGAACATACTAAGAACATATTAGCATGATTATAGGTGACTTGGTTGTGTGTTTTTTGTTGTTGTTGTTTGTGTATTTTATTTTATTTTATTTTATTTTATTTTATTTTATTTTATTTTATTTTATTTTATTTTGTATTGCATGACTTAACTGTGACTCAAAACATGCAAGAATCATAGCCAGATAAAGTTTGAAAGGAAACTGATCTCAAATCCCAGCTAACAGCCAGTATGTTCTGGGAGCTTCAGGATTTTAATTTAACTGCTGGATCAGATAACCAAGTGTCTGCAATACTGTAACTGCAATTAATGCACTAGTTGGTCTGTGCTAGATAGACGAGGACAACACATTTTTGGGGTTGCCTGTCTTTATATATATGTATATATATATATATATATTGTATTTCAGAAATTATAATCACTGACTTTTTATAGTGATTTGAGCCCACCTCATTTGCTTATACTGAAATTCAGGATTTTGCTTCCAACTAAAGAAGAAAGTTAATTTCATTGTAGAGAACAAAGTTAATTTCATTGCAGCACAGCAATCACAAATGATACCTAGTTCTTCCTTCTGACCATGCTCAAGGTCCATAGATCGTATCTGCTCCTCCTGCTCTTCCAGAAGAAGTTAGGGAAGCTCTGACGGGTGGTTTGGACAATTTATGCTTTGAGCTTCAGTGACCTCTTACCTTGATGCTCTGAGATGTCACCATTGCACTTACTGCAAGAAGCCACTGCTTCGTGCAGAACCCGTTACTTGGTCATAAACTTTACTATCCTGATTCGTGTCAAATTTCTTTTGATTATAATTTTCTTTTATATATAATTAACAACCTCCTCCTTCTTTCCTCCCTCCCTTCTAAAGCATTTAAATACAGGATTTTTGGATGCTGTGCCTCAAGATAAATTTTTGTGGTGATTGTTATCTTCATAAATCCTTATTTGTTAATGAATTGCTAGCTCATTCTTTACCCTGATCAAAGTAGTCCCTCAATATTCAACATTACTTTCCTTTCAGCTTCGATTTGCTGTTCTTAGCAGCTTTCACTGGAGATCACAGAATTCCAGAATTACTAAGGTTGAAAGGGATCTCTTGTCTGACCACCCTGCCAAGGGATATTGAGCATATACTCAGCATATATAGCATATATACTTGCTACAGGCTGGGAGAGGAATGGTTGGAAAGCTGCCAGGCAGAGAAGGACCTGGGAGTGATGGTGGATAGTCGGCTGAATATGAGCCAGCAGTGTGCTCAGGTGGCCAAGAAGGCCAACGGCATCCTGGCTTGTATCAGGAACAGCGTGACCAGCAGGGCTAGGGAGGTGATCGTCCCCCTGTACTCAGCTCTGGTGAGGCCGCACCTCGAGTACTGTGTTCAGTTTTGGGCCCCTCGCTACAAGAAGGACATCGAGGTGCTTGAGCGGGTGCAGAGAAGGGCGACGAAGCTGGTGAGGGGCCTGGAGAACAAGTCCTACGAGGAGCGGCTGAGGGAGCTGGGATTGTTCAACCTGGAGAAGAGGAGGCTCAGGGGTGACCTTATCGCTCTTTTTAGGTACCTCAAGGGAGGCTGTAGCGAGGTGGGGGTTGGCCTGTTCTCCCACGTGCCTGGTGACAGGACGAGGGGGAATGGGCTTAAGTTGCGCCAGGGGAGTTTTAGGTTAGATGTTAGGAAGAACTTCTTCACTGAAAGGGTTGTGAGGCACTGGAACAGGCTGCCCAGGGAAGTGGTGGAGTCACCATCCCTGGAAGTCTTCAAAAGACGCTTAGATGTAGAGCTTAGGGGTATGGTTTAGTGGAGGGCTGTTAGTGTTAGGTTGGAGGTTGGACTCGATGACCTTGAGGTCTCTTCCAACCTAGAAAATTCTGTGATTCTGTGATATACATAAAATGTATTTCAGATTTCTGCTAACTGTTGTAACCACACCTCTCTCGAAGGTGGCTTTGGGGCACCTCTCAGATGTAGCACAGTCTTTTTTATTAGATCTCTCTAATTTTGTACTGGGTAAAACGGAAGTTCTGATATTTTTAGCAAATAGTGTTGCTCTTTAAAAACTGAGGAGATGGAGATCTTTATCAATGCATGCAGAAGATGATTATTATCTTCATGACCAATGATATCGAAATGTCTGAATATCTCTCTTTAATGGTACTTCAAAACTATGTTGACAACTTTGCTGACATACGAGAGTTTTAGAGGTGCTATATAAAAGTTATCTAAACACAGCCAAATATTAGGACTTTCAAACCAATTCCAGATCACAAAGTGATACACATGCATTTCTGTCATTATTATTAATGAGGCCTCCACTGTAACACTAAGAAAATGCGGATGTTTGAAATCTCATCAAAATTTTAAACTATCATACCTCATCTTTTTAGGATTATGCTTTTTCTCTTAAGCAAAATCTGTAGCACATTTCACATGCACATTATTTTGTGAACTAATTTCTAGCCAAACTTTCACCTGAATTCCTTCAGTGCACAAGACCACAACGTTTCTCCTGACATCACCCATATGCTTTGTGACCAGCACCACCAGCCTCAGCTCTTGTCACTTTATTTCTCTTCCGTCTCTCCCCAGCTTGAAACAGCACGTAGCTCATCCTCAGAGGAAACTCCCTTTCCTTGCATCTCATAAGCAATCCTGAAGCTGCTTCTCCCACTGCCATTGCAGCAGGGCGGCTCACCCACCTCAGCACCACCCCCCAGATTATTTGGTTTTGTTTTACTCGTGGCATCCAGTTCATGCTCTAGAATATTTTTTAACTTCATGCCAAATTTATGAATTTGGGCTCTGAATTTGTCCTTCTCTTCTCTTCTCTTCTCTTCTCTTCTCTTCTCTTCTCTTCTCTTCTCTTCTCTTCTCTTCTCTTCTCTTCTCTTCTCTTCTCTTCTCTTCTCTTCTCTTCTCTTCTCTTCTCTTCTCTTCTCTTCTCTTCTCTTCTCTTCTCTTCTCTTCTCTTCTCTTCTCTTCTCTTCTCTTCTCTTCTCTTCTCTTCTCTTCTCTCTCTTCTCTTCTCTTCTCTTCTCTTCTCTTCTCTTCTCTTCTCTTCTCTTCTCTTCTCTTCGAGTAACATATTTTAACAATTACATTTTAACTCTTGATTCACAATAAGAAAATTGAAAAAATGAAATGTTTTGAATTTATTCCCTGAAAGAGGAGAGAGTAGGGAAGGAGTTGGGTTTTTTACCTCTTTTCTTATCTGCCACTGGAATTTCCTGCAACTCCGCTGCAGAAAATTCCTCCTAAATTTTCAGTAAACCTCCAAACTCATCTTTTTTTTAGGAAAAAAAATAAAAAATAAAAAAATTTGGCATCCTTACTTAAATCTAAGGTGCTGAGCGTGGAGGTCAGTGCAGAGGAGCACCTGCAGCCCCGCAGCCCCCAGCAGCACCCCGGGGACAGGGGCTGTGTTCAGGAGGTGGGGGCGAAGGGCCTGGGGTTCAGTCTGTGCCAGGGCTCACTGCAGAAGCACTGAAATGCCTTTGGGAGTGGATTTTTTCCCCCCAGCACCAAGCGCTGGTGCGGGTTCAGGTCCTTTTCTCCTTTATACAGATGTTTATTGTGTTTTCTGGGCTGTTGCCCACCCACACAAACAGATCTTGTGACTTCCTTCTGCACGGTTTCACAAGTGATGAGAACAAGAGAAAGGGAAGGGGAAAAAGGGAAAGCAGTGAGAGCCCACTCCCCCCATTATGTCTCCGTGTGCCTCAGCTGCACATCATACATGCGGAACATTGAACCGTCCTCTTAAATATTATGACATGGAGAAAATCACATTGTGCTTTAACCTATCAACAAAGGAGCAAAGCAATTACAGAGCTAAACACAGTCGAGGAAGACCCAATAAAGAGAAATCCAAGAAAATTTGGTGAAAATTCTTAAGGGGCCTTACAATGTTTAATCATGCTTCAGGCCTAAATTAATATTCTGCTTCTAATTCAAAAGACTGAACCACAAAGGTACATCTTTTGGGTATTTTTAATAACCATAGTACAACACTCTGTGAATTAGCAGCTGGTCTGACTGGTATTTTACTTTTTCTTTGCTTACTCAAGTAAAGCAGTTAATATTAGTATAATCATCAAACTAACATTAGTCAGACAGAAGGACAGATTTTTTTTCTGTATTGTAATGCAGAATAAAAAAATTAAACTAAGATTTAGAAATTCCTTTGTGTGTTAGTTTAAATAATTTTTCTTATGCAGTTTCAATAAAACATAAAAATCTTTGTTGTATTCAGCCATTTTATAAAACAAACAATAGATTAAAGAGTACCTAAACACATGGAAGATGGGAACCTGCCGCCCACTGGGTGAGAACAAAGAGCCGATCACATGCTACTACCCACGGCTACCAGAGTGGCATGAAAAATATTTATGAAAATAAGTCTGTCCTGTTCAGTGCTGGTAGAACGATGCGCTCTGCTATGCTGGAAGTGCAGGTCAGCAGGATTTACTTCTGTCTTTTAAACCAGACCCAAACTTCTGGTTGCCATGCCTCCTGCTTCAAGCCCAGCTATTTTTAAACGTGGCATGAGGTCAGATGCTTGGCTTTACGTCTGATTTGTGGAATAACCAGTCTAAGTAATATTGATTCACCTAAGTTTTAGATGGATTTGAATAATCACATGCAGTTGTCACAGAGAAAGGGAATTTCCCTTAAATAAATAAGAGTCAGAGACTGGAAACACAAAAAAGTTAAACAAAATTCCATTGTAACTCTAATTAGTGAACGTGTCTCTGCCATTGAGGAACACACCACAACACCAAGTACAGCTCACAGACAAACCAAACTGGCCCCACCTGCAATCTCTGCAGTTTGTGGGTTTCTAGTCTGGACACTGATGAAGAGCCATGAACGTTGGCATGTAGTTCCCATTTTCATGCAATTCCTACTTGATAATCCCTTAAAATTGCAGCCAACAGCTCCTGAAGCTGTCTGTGATAAGAAAGTAGTAAAAACACTGACTTACACTGTTTCTCCTGTATATCTCAAGACGTATTTTCACCTTATATAGTCATCCTGATCCTGTCAGAATGGTACTGGTTCTCCTGGAGTAGAGCAGGGCGACCACGCGCAACATCTACCGTAGTTAATATTTCTGCTCATCTCGTATTGTCTTGCATCTGCTGCAGATAGAAGAAATTAATACATGTATGTAAATGGCAAGGTGGCAGGCAAGAAAGGACAGGAACTATCATTTTGAATCTGAGATTGTGTGAATCCCTTAGTGTTAGTGCCCTCATTTAATGCTTGCACACACTTGTACCTCTGCAGCTCTGTATATATTAGGCCACCCTATGCCAAAAAATGGTCTAACATATTTTTTCTAGAGAAAAAAATTTTTGCAGATGCTCCAAACCTCTTCAGAGCACGTCCCCAGTGGGCAGCTGCCCTGGCCCCCACACAGACATGGAGACCTATGCAAGCATGGGAGGCAACGGGTCAGCGACAGTCTCTTGCAGCACAAGCCCCAGCAAAAAGCCAGGTGAGCTAAGCTCAATCCCTGCTGCAGGCAACCACTGGCTGGGAAATTTTGCACCAGCCCTGCAGAGTAGAGAGCGGCCAGCTTGCAGTTAGACCTCTGTGGTGTGGTGGGAGATGTGCTGCAGGTAACACCTTTAATATCTTCATGGATTAATGCGCCAGTAAAGCACAGCTTATGCTCGTGTTTACACATAGTCTTAGCCAGAGTCCCACGCTCTGTGCCATACTGATTCCCTCTGCATGGTGCCATCTGCTTCCAGGGAAAACAAAGAGAGACCCAGCACCAGCCACGGGAGCCCCTGCCCATCCTAGCCCTGGTAAGGAACCCCCTTGATCACTTGCCAGCCTTCAACAGAACAAATCCATTTTTTTTTTAATTTTTTTTTTTACCCAAGGAAAAAGCTACCCTTCTGTGCTTCTTCATTCCCACACCTGGCTCAGCAAGGTACACTCTGCCTGCCTTTTGTCGCATGGGCAGAGAACAGAAGCGATGGGACATGATCTCAGCCAGCTACGAGCGGGGCTCCGTGTTGGTGTTGGACCAGCATCTGCGGTGGGAGGGGGTGACGTGTAAGGAGAGATGGGTTTGACAGAGGAGAGAAAGACTTAGTTATGCAAAGGGTGATGAAAAGAGACCAAAATAGCAATGAGAAAATTCAGAAGAGATCTAAAGTGTAACATTGCAATAAGCCCTTTTGTGCACCCAAGTGTGCAGAAACATTCAGACCTCTCAGCCTTTGCAGGCTCACTCACCAGTATTCCCAGTAAAACTCAGGCAGATTTAGAGGACCATATCACTTTGTCACATTTACTTCATGTCTGCTTGAAAACATGGTTCATGTTGTAAAAGGATGACCTGAAAAATCAGGCTTAGTTAAAATAAACGATTAAATTAATGTACACATGGGGAAAAAAAGGGAGGTAATAAAAAACACTTTGCAAATAATCAACATCTGATGATCTGAAAATCCTAATCTGAGCTCGATTAAGACAGAAAAGGTATTTTCTGCCAAAAAACAGGCCATAAGGAAGACGTAGGTACCCTGCTTAAGGGCTTGGGGTGCTCTTTGCCTGCATTTGGAACAGATTCCCTGTGCAGTGTGACGGCTCCGGAGGCGCAGGTGGGGCACGGCGGTGGGGAGCGAGGCGAGGCCCCCACCCCGGTCACCGGCAGGGCTGCAGGGCAGAAGCCCTGTGAGATGGACCAGCACTCTGATCCAGCATGGCAAATCCTCTGCTCCCCAGTAATATCTGCAGACAGCATAATTTAAGGTGTCCCTTCCATTATTCTAATGCATAAATTGCTAGGGGGTGAGAAGACAGTGAACGTGGCGTGGAGCAGAAATTGGAGGACGCTGGCAAAATCGAAGGAGAAGGGGCTAGCAGTTTGTGTGGGTCTGAGAAGGCGGCCCCTGGAAGGATACCATATGGGAAAATGTTGGACTTAGAGATCTGCTAAAGCACCAGATGGCCTGGGCACCTGGCTGGTGGGGAGGTGGATGTCCCTGCACCTGTGTGGGCATCCTCTGGCCCACATCGAGGTGGATCACACAAGGGAGATCCACACAAGGGGAGTCAAATCTCATGAACAAGACCATCTTTTCTGGGCCAAAGCATCCCAAGCCAAAGATCTCACAACCTCACCCTGCTTTGCAGCACTTAACCCTTCATTGCCTGCAGCCCCACACTTACAAGGCACATCTCAGGGTCTCCTCCGCATCCTTGCATTGTATCTCACACAGCCTATCTCACAATCCCCAGTACCACCAAAAAAAAAAAAAAAAAAAAGTAGTGGATGAAAAGAAGCAAAGACACTCTGGAGAGTAAAAGACTAAAAGACAGCCAGAGAAAATTAAAGGAAAACACTTTGCTAGCATTAGCCAAGGGAGGATGGCCAGCCTACCAGTCTGAATGCATTCATCTCTCTCTGTTGCAAATATTGGAAGAGATTTTGCGCAGAGATGGTCATTAAACAGCAGATTTTAAAAATCTCACTGAACTAAAACTGTAGGTTGGACCCCTCCTTCTGAAAGTTGTTTTTTTTTCGTGGCAGAGGAAACCTGAAGCCAATTATCTGTCTCTTGAAATCCCCTTCAAAGAGTCCAAAGCAATACTAATCATCTAGTCACACGTTTGAAGCATTTTGCCTCAAATGTAATACCTTTAATTCTGTATCTGCAAGTGCTTCCTTCATTAGATGGAGCAGAAGTGAGGAGAGCCCACGGTGCCTGGCACTCTGTGCCCGGAGCAGTCCCACCAATGCCCCTTGGTACGAGCAGGTTTCGGGCAGGACTCCACATGGCGGGGAAATCCCCTGAAAAAAAGTCGTCTTCAGAAAAATAAGGTTTGGCTCACACAGGAAATAATGCGGGATGAAAGTGCATTAGTAAGTCAGGGGTCTAAATCCCATTGAAAAGACAGGTGCTAAAGGAATGCACATGATGCTGACTTCTTAGAAACGTAGCTCATGCCATCTGTATTTTAATGGAGCAGGGCAGGAGCTACAGCCCTGATCAAAATGAGACCTTGGCCGGCAGCCTGTGGGGATGCCATGGGCCGGTACCACTCCTCCAAATTGCCTTTCATGTGGTTTTCCTACTGGCTCTTAGTGATGTAACTTTCCAGAATCGGCCCTTCATGGAAGGACATGACAAATAGCAAACACAAAATCAGGTATAAATCACACATAATGTGGTGTAGTTATGTTTAACAGCCGATTTAAGGCAGTCAGAGGAACCCAGACTGCTACATGCAACATCGCATGGTTTAGCAACCCAGGAGGTGCAGAAGGCATTTTCCCAGCAGCTGGTCCTCCCTAGGTCCCACTGCCCTGGGCCAGGCTGGTGGCTGCCCTGCAGCCCCCAGACCCCTGCTGGGTCCCTTCCATCTGCACCCCACCTGCAGAAGGCTTGGCTATTTCCACCGCGACATTCTCATAACACACTCTGCTGTTTACTGGCCTGGTGTATTTGACCATATTAATTATAAACTACACCCCAGGTTACTTTTTTCTTACATTTTTTCTTCTCCACACTCACTTTCATGCTCTTGGCTCTTCCAATTCCTCAAACATTGCATCGGTATAAATAGTTTGAACTATTTAAAGGGATTTCTAACATATACACATACAACGTTACTATACTTAGTTTCCTATCTTCACGTCTTCTTCACTGTAATTTCATGTGGTTTGCTGTTATATAGGAAAAAAAAAAAAAAAAAAAGCATAAAAAAGTATGGCAAATCAAATCCCCTATATTTCACAGTACATCTTCAGACTTACAAGCCTGGCTTGTCTGTGTGTTTCACTTTGCCTGCCCACCCAAGATGAAGATATGGTGTGGTAGATGATTATTTAGCTGCACACACACACAATTTGCTGTGCATATGCACTTCGGTACAATGCATATGCATTTCGTATTGTTACTGGAACACATACACAAGTACTCATGTAAAGCAAAAGAGCAAAAAACTATTTGTAAAACTCACCATAAAAGAAAGTAAGTAGCCACGGATTATGGTGTGCTTTCATTCTCTAACTGTCATCAAAACCCAACAAGAAAATATTCAAGCCATGTTTTCAAGCATATTTTGGTCTACTTTTTACAGCAGGGAATTTAAAAATAAAAAATAGAGAGCCTTTGTAATATTGATAACGTGACTGTTTTCAAGGTGAACTCATTACTATCTTTCATTATGTACATTAATACTTTGGCTTCGTGCCGGAACGCAGTGGAAGTGTTGTAAATCACTGGCATGGCTTTTAATACTGGGTGAATCAGTTTATGAAAATATCCTTGAATGTCTTCCTACCCCTTTTTTTCCATGAATCTTGAAATGAAAAACACCTTTTCAAGTGATTTTGGAATCTCCTCTTTTTTCAGCACTGCATGTGGCTGCCTATTCACCACAAGGGCCAAGGAAAGCTGACCTCGCAAACTTCTGACCTAACCAGCAGACAGAACTATAGAAGAAATCTGGTGAGAGGCAGTTTTCACAGCAATTTCAACCTAATTTTGCCAATGTTACATTAGAGAAAAGAGATGCAAAGCATGTTTTAAGTAGAACTATAAATATCTCACCAATCTTTCCCTGCACTGATTGATTTCAACTCACTGCAGCTCTTGCAGCTGCTAGAAGGAGCAAGCCTGGTCCCTGACAGTGAGCAGAGCTGCTTGGGGGCTGCACTGCTCTGCAACTGCCAGACCAGAGAAGCAATAGCCTTCAGCAAACCTGTTCCTGCTGTGCTCAGCCCTGCTTGTGAGGGTGCTTTGCTTTGTCTTCCAGCCTCAAAACAGGGGCAGTTCTGCTGGTTATCAAGCGAAGAGACAAATGTTGCAAAAGTGCATCTTACCACCTGCAAAATCCAACCCGTTTGTAGCTCTCCCACTGCTTGTATGTCATGCAGCAAGTCAGCGATGTGGCACCATGAGGGTAAACTGCCAGGGGAAGAGCCCAGCCCCGAGGGGGCTGCAGGACGTCCCTGTCTGGCAGGGAGAGCTGGGTGCTTTGGGGCAGCCCAGCCCTGCCAGGAGAGCTCGGTCAAACCCAACAACCTGCCGGCGTTTTTCATTTCAGACAGTATTTGTAAAATGTTCAAACCTTGCATATAATGCGTAATGCTATTAAGTAGAATATCTAAAGTACTTAAACTAATTATGCCTATTTTGTAAGATTAATTATAATTAATAATTTAACATATTTTATCATTTAAGTCAGTATCCGTTCTGATCTTTAACTTTAGAGAGCACACTGTATACGTACCACATAATTAGGGCTTATGTATCACATAATTAGGGCTAAATACTAGGAAATCAGGCTAATTAGACCAAATCAAACTGAATTATTTAAGCTTTTTTTTTTTTTTTTTTTTTTTTTAGATGTAGAATATTTAGTAATTAAATACTGATTTCATTTTCTTGCACTCACACCTCTCACTTGTCTCTCAGCCGCGTGCTGTAATGAAGCATTATAAAAGTGTTTGTCACGGAAGTGCGGGGCCGGCAGCGTTCAGCCAGCAGCAGGGGAAGAGCCTCGTGCCTCAGCAGAGTGCAGCAGGAGCATTCTGTATCCTCATGGACCCAAAGCTTTGCCCCCGGTCCATGCTTTTCCAAGACAAATAGTGTTCACCCAGAGTCAGCACCCTCTCTGGCAGGGACTGGCACCAGCCTGGTGCTACCCACAACGGCACTTCACGGGAGGGAACAACATTTTGGCAATGGCTCAAAGCTGCTCCGTTAAAAAGTGCTTCGGACATACGCTGCTGGCCGTATTACACGGGCATAAAGGGTCGTATAATAAAGTCTTTCAAACAGAGCGTGTTGCTGCCAAAAAAAGCGTGGAACATAAGTGAACAATAACAGGGCTGTACACAAAACCCTCAGTGCAAGAAAACACCTGCCCTAAAATAGTCTCAGCAAATTTGCAGCTCATTTCAGATACACGTTTACAGCTATAAAAACTTCTACTTTTCTATGGAGATTAATTCATTTCATTAGAATTCATCAAAAAAGACAATAAAGACCAGTTACGGTTTATCATCCTTCTCTGCCAGATGATCTAAACCGAGTATTTCTCCTTACGCTGAGCCATTGGCGAGTGTTGCATGCAGCCCAGGAAACACAGGTGTGGGCATAATAATGTCCAATTATATTCTGGCATCATACTCAAAAGATCGGCTTCTAAACGATTTTTTATGGAAGAGCTCTGGTGATAGCTAAGACTGGCTAAGTGCTGGGGGGGGTAAAAAAAAAACATTACTTTGTTAGTGCGTTTATCAATTTTAACCAACTATGGGATTGATTTGAAAAGAAAATACGTCGATAGACGGGAAAAACAGCAAACCTGAACACAGCCGTGGGCGAAGGGACGAATTACTGCAGAGCAAGCAGGGGCTGGCCCTGCCTGGTCACAACAGTGCGGGCACTGCTGTACCCCGGTCCCACCGTGCCCCAGAGCTTGTCCCCGCGCCCCTGCTCCAGGTATAAATATTTAAGGATTAATATGCCTCTGGTGCGAGCAACTGAAAATATTTCTTATATCAAGGTAAATGTTAAGGGAATCCATACGAGATCAAAGGGCCATGAAATTGAAAACAATCATATGCCAAGTAGTAGGGGTCCCTCTGTACGTGTGGCGTTCGTGTCTGCTGCCTTATCCAGCGCTCAGCGGAGTCAATAAAAGGAATCCCATGGACTTCAAGGGGCTTAGACGGAGCCCGGAGTTTCGTTGTGTTTTGTTTTGAAAAATCAGTGTTCTTCTTGTTTAAAGTGCTTAAGACGAGATTTGCACACTGACTTTTTCCAGCATTGGCTCTTGAATCAAAATAAGAGGGTCTTTGGATGTTTTTTTAAAACCTCACACCAGGGCAACATGAGGAGCATGAGGAAGGCAGAGGCACGGCAGGACCACAGCAGCGGGCAGCAGGGCTGACGGAGCCAGTCCCCTAAAGCACAAGGCAGGGGTGAAATGTTACTGAGGATGTGTCAGACGGTGATGTTCTTTGGGAAGCAGCAATATGCATTTAACTTTACAGGACAGAGCAGGGGCCCTGGAACAGCCCCTTGCTCTGTGGCTACCAGCACAGGGCACCACATGCTGCCCGCTCCACAGCCACCAGCACCCAGCACGACGTGCCACCACCTCCACGGGCAGCACTGCAGGAGAGCACCAGACCTGCAGGAAAACAAGGCTGTGACATCGCCCTGCACACACTGCAAGGCCTGGGGGACCCTCGCAGCACCGTAAGCACCAGGGGTGGCACAGAGAGGAGCTGTAAGGCCCGCACAGAACAGCGAGAGTCAGCGAGAAAGGTTTTTCACCTGACCTTGCTTCTTACCCTCTAAATTCTCCATCCACCCAGGCTCTGTGTTTCATTTGTCCCAGCAGAAGGGCTCCTGCTCTACCCTGTTTTCCCTGGGTTGCAATCACAGAGTAACTTCATCTTTAGGTAGTAAGCCACAAAAAAATAAATGTATGGTTGAATTACAAATGAACAATTAATAAACATTGATTTTATGGATTTACGCTTTATTTATAGCCCTGTAGAAATATCTGCAGCGTACAATTCATGAAATTAAGCTATTTTGATTTTTAAATAGTGGGCTTTTTAAATCATTATTTTATTTGTAATTCCTTACACATTTCAAATCAGCCTGGAGACATTCCCTCACAGGATCGGCCACACAAAATTAAACAAAATGTCAATTTCTATTTACTCCAATGAAAGGAAAAAAGTTGTTTTTCTTATTTTATTTTTTCTAATCATTTATTTTTAATACTGACTTTGACAGATCTAGACAAAAGTGTACAATTTCTGCTTGAATGAGTCAGTTGTATTTTTGGCTATTAAATTAATTTGATAAATCCATACCATTTGAAGATGCTTTATATGTCAACACACTCTATCCACACACTACTATGCAAAAAATTTAACTTTTTAGGTTAAGAAAGTATCCCACAGCAAAGGCAGACCGAAGAACTGTGAAATACCTACAAAACTTTCAGATCTTAACTAAACACACCCCGACCACAGTTCAGAAAATATAAAAGGTTTTCAGGTTTGAAGCATTTCAGAGGGAATCCCACAATGATAGCAGCTCTACAACTTCACGTACAGCCTAGCCACAAAGAATAATTTAACACCCATTAATAAAGGAATTTTCAGAGGAACTCGAGCTCAAATTATATCAATCTTCTACTGTTCCAAAATAAACGCATCAGGTGGCATTTAAATGCAGGTGGCTAACCATTTTATCAGTGCACATATTTAAGCTATTAGAAATATAATTAGAAAAATTAAATTAAACACACTTAATGCAGATTCTAATTCTAGCAACACTGTCCTTATCATTATGCCATTTTTATAGCAAATTATAAAGTATGTCTAAATTGTACAGGTTTGTTTCTGACTGATAGCTGAACTCAGATAATTAAGTTGTTAACCATGTACTTCAGTGGTCAACATGGTTATATATCTTTGTCTTATCACTACCCCTCCTCCTTGTTTCCACAGATCTCAGGGGAAGCAGATGAATGGCACTTGACACTACCCACCTACACAGACGGCTGATTAGACACAGCCCTGTACCACAGGTACACTCAATTATATGCTTTTCTGAGACTCAAGCGTTTCCTGAGGCTGAGAGTCGAAACTGTTTATTTGATGCATTTTGCAGCCGAGGAAAGCTGCAACGAATCCGAGGTAAAACTTCTGATACTGGTTTATTACCCTGAGACCTCCATGCAGACTGAGCGAAAAGGGACTTATTAATTAGGGCAGAAAGTAACACGTGCCCCCTACCACCAGCAACCAAACTGCCGCAGACCATGCTTGTGCCCGAAGCACACCGAGGGGGCTGGGCATGCCCTGGGGGTGCCCCATTAGTACCTCCAGCCCCAGGGACTCCCACTGCCTGGGTGCAATGGGGCTGGGACCCCACTCTACCACCCACCCCATGTCCGCAGGGACCCCGGGCACCGCACTGCCAAGCACAGACACAGCAATGCTGCCCAGCCCCATCCCAGCTTTGCTCCTCAGCCAGCCAGGGGAAAGCCATGAGTAACTCAGGTAACCACAGGGAAATAACAGTACGACTAATTTTTCCAGTGGGCTCAATCAATAAATAGTAAAATATAGACAGAAATTAAATATATATATATATAACAGAAAAATCTGAATTGCAATTCTCCTAGAAAAACAATCGATATTCGGATAATTTAAATGCAGCTCAGTAGAGACTGAGGATTGGATTTCTAATATTAGAAATTATTTATATTTGAAATATATCTATATATATAAAGAGATAGCTTGAATGCCAAATTTATATAAGTGAAATTTCATGCATGTAAGCTTTCCCTTGAAGTTAACACAAATCATGTAGGTCTTACTGTCTCTGGATGGTCTGGTATCCTATTTTCACCAAAATATCACAGGATATGAATTAAATAACTTCCTGAATTATAAATGTCTTATTCCAAACTAAGTTGGAATAGTTCCCTTCATCCCATTGGAAACACATGGGTTCACCGGGTACTTTTTCAGCATACAAATACAATGTAAACATGTGGAAAATTTACAGAGAATTAACTAAGCAGCCTGCTTTGCCTATGGCCATTACAGTGATTATTACAAATGCAAGAGCTGGGTTAATTACACTAGATAGACTTTTCTATAAGATAGTTGCAGTCATTTCTTCTTCCATTTAACCTGCCTCTATGCCGAGCACCATCTACACTGAGCATCAGTGCAGCTGCATCAGAACAGCCATGGACCTAATGGAGTTCCACTTCATTGCTCCTAAATGATTACAAACTAAATATCCTCAGTTCAGAAGAAGAATATGTGTTTCTTCACGTTTGCACATGAAAGAGTAACAATCGGGGTTATTTTTGCAACGTGTCATCAATAAAGGTTTTGCCTTGTAACTTGCTTAAAAAAGGTGTTCTGTCTTTTATTTTGGATCATTTTTTTTTTTTGAGTCTGGTTTGGTTGTGTGTGTTTTTTTTTTTGTTTTTTTTGTTTTTTTTTTTTGTGTGTGTGTGTTTTTTGTGTGGAGAAAAAAATAATCCCCTCTGTTCTCCATATTTATTAGCAAATTCAATAGTATCTGGTGGCTCTCCTTTAAACTTCCAAACACAGGAAATATTTCAAAAGATGCCTTCTGAAAGGGAAAGGAAGCACTTGTGCCTGGTGGGGGGCGTCAGTCCTTCCCTAGAGATCTTTCCAGGAGAGTAAAAACACACACATACATATAGGCTAGGCAAGTGGGATTAAAGAAAATCCTTTCCACAGTGCATTTTACTGCTTTTCATTCTACGTGCTCAGACTGATTTGAAAGATTCATTCTAACAAATATGTAATTATTAGCATATAAATTTAATGCCTAGCTATGCTATAAAGACTACATTTCTTTTGTTGTTTCCTTTTCTTATTTAATATGCAAAGTTATTTGTATGACTTTATTGTTTTCTGTTTGTTTTGTGGTTGTTATGTGCTGGTTGTTGTTTGTTGGTTTTTTTTTTTTTTTTTTTGAATTGTATTCTGTTTATTTCTCAAAATATCTTCATCTTTCAGATCTATGCAGACTTTCATTTTTACTATTTTTAAAATAATGATACAGGAGATTGAAGATAATAGTCAAGATCAATTTTTTGATACCTTGCTCTTACATATTTAAATACCCATAGCTTCTTCTTTCAGTTTATGGGCGAGCAGTATTGGATGTATCACAGTCTGTTGTAAGACTGTGGTCTCCTGGCTGAGCACCACTCTAAGAGCAAGCATTGAATTTTAGCCCAGCAAGGACATTGCTTTGGTAAACATTTTATATCTTGCCTAATTACGAACTTCTGAGGACACCAATCCTGTTTGCCTACCACAAGGAGATCCTGAGCATGCTTAGATGTTCTAGCTGCTGGTGTAGTACAGACAAAAATAAGGGCAAGCTCAGCTGGCAACTGGAAAGAGAACTTCTGGCAATTGCTTGATCTGTGTCCATACTCCCCTGCCAAGGAGAACTCTTTAGGTAGTTACTGTGTATTTATAGGTTTGAATCCAAGATAACAATGCTTAAATTAATGAGTCTTGAAAGAAACAATGCATGGAAATGCATGGAGCTAGTATGCCCTGGTTTTGGGTGTCTGGCAGGGTCCAGAGGCTCCTGTTCTGCTTTCAGATTGGACTGGGCTGGATTCAAAAAGATGGCTTTTCCTTCTTAGTATTAGGAGCAGCAGCAGCAGTACTATTTTATCACTTTATAAGCCTCTGTGAAAGTCTAAAAAATATCATTTAAAGTTACAACTTGAAAAAATGTTAAATTGAATGCCCAGTACCCGGAAAAGTTATTCTTTTTCTCCAGAAGCTGAAGTTTGAGGGAAAAAAATAGTGGCCATTATTGACACTGTGAGAATTTATTTAGGAAGATAAAAGGAAAAGCTTATGTGTGAGCAGAAAGGGAACAAAAGAGATAAGATTGAGAAGGAAGGGGTGAGAGCAGATCAGAGAAAAGAAGGGGGAACTGGAGGAGGAGTGAAATTTCAAAACAGATATAGGAGTAAAATTAACCTTTCAGAAACCTGAGATTTGTGGAAATAAAAACACAGAAAAAAAAAAAAAAAAAAAGAAAAAAAAAAAACACACAGATGCTCTACATTTCACAGGTTAATTTTCCCCTACTCTAGTTTTACTTTAAAGGCCATTTCTTGCCTTCATTTGGTGATGTCCGTGCAGGCTGTCCACTGTGATGGATGGAGAACCATCTCCTGTGAACCCCACTCCAACGGCACCAGCCACAACCGCTGCACAACCTTCTCAGACACTGCAAGCATACGGACATCACAGACACCTAAAAACTTTAATGCACGGCTGGTGCAAATATGAGACCCTCTTTGAAGAGCAATTCTGATCTCCAGATTAAAATACCGTTTGATTGAACACAGCCTAAAACGATGTGCACATGTTCCAAACGTCATGTCCCATGTGCTTCAGACTTTGAGAATGAATCATTCCATCACGTCAAGCCTGTTGTATCACACAGAAGATGGCTAGGGCCAGCTTACAGATTGCCTCTTGAAAACCAAAACATTTGCCAAGCTTACAGATTGCCTTTTGAAAACTGAAACATTTGCCACTATACAAAAATTAGAGTCCACAACCATCACTATTTGAAAACTTCTCTAAAACAATAGAGATTTCAGTTTCCATCCCCTAAAATTGTTTACAATACATTGCTTAATTTTACTGAAAGTTTTATAAACTATTCCTTTTCCAAATGTAATGTATTTTAATTTTATACCAAGAGAAAAAAAATAATTAGGGCAATATGGGGATGCCAGGTAATTACACTGCCGGGTAACATTCTTTCCTCAGCAATCACAGTTTACCTTGCACTTACTGCTACTATGTAATGCTGATGCTTATCAGTGAGCACTGTCCTGAGGAGAAATCTGTTTAATGATGTAAGAGGCCAGACAACAGACATATGTCAATATTTGCTTTTTGTTCCCCAAGTACTATGCATTTCGCATCCAGCTGTTAAAAAAAAAAAAAAAAAAAAAAAAAAAAAAAGTTGCTTTAGCTAGATAAAGTTTCAAAGAGATGACACAATGAGCAGAGCATAGGATTTTCCGTGAATTTGCCCTTTCCTTTTAGAAAAGCAGTTGCTGTGCTATGAAATCTAGAAGAATGCCTTTCCCCTTTCTATGATTTGTGTAAATTATTTGATTTTTTTAATGGGTTTTAAGATGCATACTTAGAGCATTCTAAAAGTGTTATCCTGTCATATTCTAAATACTAATTGCACGGTAATAAAAATTAAAAAGATATGCAGACCTGTCAATCTGATAACTCCGTGAAGACCACATAATCCTAAAAAAGCAAAAGCCACAGAAGCAAAGAATAAGAAAACCCCAGATTTGCAGTTAATTTCATAATGCATTTGCAATTGCTAATAAACAGAATTATTGCTGCACAAGAGAAGTCTTGTGGTCTCTACTACATCACTACAGAGGGCAGCAACAGACAACAGAGCTCTTTAGCATTACAGAGGAAATGTTAAACATTCCCAGTAAACAAGGGAGCGCAGGAGATGCAGGTCCTGCAGGCAGACTGGGAATCTTTGCTGGTCTGAGTTTGTTTGTGGCACATTTCAGTCTTCTCTGGATGCTGAGAGCCAAGCGGATTTGCAAAGTGTTAAGGAAGCCTGGGCTGTTTAACAAGTTAAGCCTATCTTCCTCTGTCCATATATCAAGCCCAGATATTAAAAATAAGCACAAACCATGAGTCACAATATATGAGTTGGACCATATGGTAGCAAGTGAAATTCATTTCGTGTTTTCTTTCCCTTTTACACTCAAAATCATTTGCTTTTTTTTTTTTTTTTTTTTTTTTTTTTTTTGTTACATCTCTTCCTAGATGTCAAGCAAAAAGGCAAAGAGCTGGGAGCTGTGTCCTCTGCAGCCTGAGCCCTGCGTCCTGAAGTGCTGCATGAAGACATTTCCTGTGAAGACATAAAAGTCCGAATGAGGAGAAAGTTACTGAGTTGACTACATCCGAAGACTTTCTACAGGATTTTGGTTCAGCAGCAAAGCCTGGCTGGGGGAGGGGGCGAGGAGCCTGGCACAGTTATTAGCAGTGGTCACACACTCCTCGGGCTCCGGCAGCACATGCAAAGGAGGGCAGCAAAGGTCTTATGATCAAAAGGGAAGAAAATGACTGACAACACTAAGCTAGTTCAAAGGAACTAATGGAATAATTAGTTCCAAAAAGACTAAAAAGACTGAAGAATTCATGATGTCATAAAAAGCAGAGCTACTTAAATTGGATTAGAAAATAAAAATGACACGAACATTGTAAATATTCACAGATCACATCATTGACGTGTAATGTGCCGTTAAATGATGTCAAATTAAAGGGGAAATTACATGTGTAAGAACTAGGAAGAATAAAGGGAAGACATTTTAAAGATGCACAGTCCTTCAAGTGAAAATCCTTATCGTATATCAGGGCTGATCACTGCATGGATGAGGAAACTATGAGAGAAGAATAAAATAAAATATGGGAAAGAAAACACAGGGTAAAAACATCTCAATTTAAACGCTGTAGGGAAAGGCTGTTAACTCCAGAGCCAGCACGGCTTCTTCTCACCGTCTTTGTCAGGCTGCTCCTCGCCAGGGTGATACCCAGAACCTCACACTTCCATCACTTAAATTGTATTAAAATTGGCCTGAACTGTTATACTAATGCCAGCAGTCAGGTGTGCTGTCACAGCGGAGGTTACCCTGCGTGGGGAAAAGGGTTTTGATCAAATGGTACTTTCAAATTTTCTAAATTACATTTCAATTAATGCAGTGCTACATGAGCAAATGGGGATGTGAATGTGGCACTTCCCAATCCTCTCACCAAACTAGAAGAGCTATCGTGGATACCCTTAACAGTGCTCCCCCAGAAGCTTACAGGCCCTAAGTTACAGTCCGATAGCATTGCATCCATGGTAGACAGCAATGTTGTGGCAATTAATTTACTTCTACTGCACTCTTTCCAAATGAAGATCTTCCTAATTTCTCTCCCTTCCCTCCATGTGCCATCTGAATCTTGTGCTCCAACAATGGCATTTAAAACTCCTGAAAATACCGGCATAATAAAGGGTAAAAGATATTATACATATATATATATGTACTGCTTTTTTTTTTTTTTTTTTTCCCCTTCCTTTGTGGTCCTTTCCATCTCTGCAAGGTGTTAAAAATACTATGCACATAACCAGGAAACTTCAGATTATCAGCATTATCTCGTCCGCTTTGCCTGGTGATAAGATGATCTGATACACACACGGCTGCACTAACAGGCACCAGCTCCGCTCCTCTCTGCAGCGCTGCCATGTGCCTTATCCCTACTGATCTGGTCTGTCCTCATAGGTTATTGCCCCCTGTAATTTAGGCCGATCCCAAACTGGAGCAAACCCTCGCTTGCCCCCTGCTGAAGCTGGCCACCAGGCTCCCAGCGTGGGGCTGCGCTCTCCATGGATGCTCCGCGGCTGCGTGGGGCTGGGCAAGTGCTCAGTCGGCATCGGGATCGCTTACTCTGTAATTACCCACATATGCACTGAGTTAAGACATAAAGGTTAACACCTGTACTGCTATAAAAATGTCATGCAATCTTTAATGATCAAGACGTCAGTTTGGTCTTATAGCCAAAAGATGTATATTTACTTTGTGGTGACTTGAACATATACAGCCATGCAGAAATACAAAGAATATGCAACAGGAAAAGAACAACTTTTTTTTGTACATTTTCATGCTAAATGAAACACCACCATGTGTACCCTTCAAAGAGGTCAGTGATGTCTCTGTGCACACCAGGGCATTGAGCAGCCCTCCAGTACAACCCGTGCTGCTGTTTACACAGCCAGGTGTGCACACATACGTATTACATGTGTGCCCCGAATATATATCATGCATATGTTAACTATGCTCAGAGGTATGTGAATAAATAAAGTGGGATGGTATTGTCTTTAAACTCATCAGCATGGCCCCAAATCAAAAAGAGCAACTGCAGAGAAAACCAGTTTGCTGTAGAGTGCCGTACACTGTACTGCCAGCTGGTAAAAGGAAATTCCATCTCTGATTCATTTCCTTGTTTCCCCCCTCTTCCTTCTTTGTGAGGTGTCAAAACCAAATTGTGAACCCACCCCTTCCTCCTGGCAGCACCTCCCCAGCCCACGTGGAGGGACTGCCAGAGGCACGAGGGCCAGGAGGATGCTGAAAGCTTGGAGAGGCAAGCAAAAACTGAATTTGTAGAAAGCAACTAAAATACCTCAACCACTTTTTTAAAACATAGTGTGATATCTTTAACCATTTCTGACTGCACATTTTTGTGTTGTTAACATCAGCTGTCACCTAGATGTGAGAAGCTGCACAGAAACGAACAGAGAGATGCCCGCACAGCTAGCAGAAGGGAAGAGTTTCTCTGCCATACCTGGTTATTGTCTGTGTCTTGTCTGGAGGGTCAGCATTGAACAGATATTTAAAGAAGCAAGGAAAAGACAAAAGGGTCACTTTTATGTTTTGTTACCATATATTTATATAAGAAAACATTTGTTCTGGAGATCACAACAATTAAAAAAAATAGACATAAAAGTTATTTTTTACCTCAGTGGATTACTCAGATGCCTCTTCTCTCTCCATTTTTTTTATTATTTATTTTTAGCTGACTTTTATAATGTTGTAAGTACATGCATGAAACAGGTTTCCCAAAACAAAGGCATTTATTGGGGAAAACTTCACACACATGTCCTGAAATACCTCAGACAAGAAACTTCAACACAGAAGTAGATCTGTCAGAAATGAGTGCTCAAGATATTACAGGTCTCCAGCAAAAATAGAGCACAGCTAAATAACTTGGGAAATATTATACTTATAATGGCATTGCAGAGTCAATCAATTTAAACGTAATAAAGAAGAAGACAGACAATGAATAGAAAGTTCAAGGACTTTTCACCTAGGGCTTTGCTCGGGCTGGAAGTCAACCTACTGAAATCTGAAGCAGTCTATAGACTCTACAAATCAGCTCCAGGGCTCAGAATCACGTACAGGAACAAAGGACACCTTTGATTTTAGGGAACAATGCTCCAAAATATAGGCATAAGCCTGAGAAAAGCAACCAGATTTGTAACATTTCTGAAGTCAAGACTAAATGTTCATTATATATCCATGCCACGAGATACTGTAACTTATCTTTTTATGCTTTGGCTTCTTTGGCTAACTTATCTCACGATATCACAGGTTGAACTGAACAACTGCACTGACTTTCCTCTATGCATTCACTGGTATTGAAAGGTTAATATTCTGTATCAGTTGCACATGTAATTCCTAGATTTATTATTTTTACACACATTTATTTCCCAATCTATTGCTTATTCTTCATCATAATATAGCAACAGTGCAGAATATAAGCCAAAGTTTTACACCAGTCGTGATTTTGAACATGCAACAGTGGAAACCATTAAAAATTTTAAAAGTAGGTGTTGATTTGTGTTCGCACACCATTTATATTGGAGCCTTCACTGGGACATCACAGAGCATAGGCTTTCTATGGAAATGATGTTGTTTGCTGCCTTCACTAAGAATGTAGAGCGAACCGCAGATTGCAATTGGGATTCAGTGCAAGATGAAGCTTGGAAGCGTGAGGTGGAAAAATTGCATCTCATTTCTTCTTGCCAGGTGGTAAGAAGCTGGCTTAGGATTTAGCAAAGTCTCAGACTTTGTCCCCATTTCATCCTTTGGAAGATAAAACTGAACTTTGGTCTTGCTCCAAGAGTTCATGGGAATTGAAAGGCAGGTTTCCAGGATGCACGGAGGCTGTGCATAAAAGCACGTGAAAGGCCAAAGAGAGGAATGTGAACGGGCTGTGTGGTGACACACAGAAGAAATCTCAACGAGCAATATTTGGTAAAGGAAAACAGGTAACAGCCAACAATGAAAAGCAACTCTAAGGCAAAGGCAAAACTGGAAGGAGAAAGATTATTGTATTTGAATGACAAGGAAAAAAATGCAAAATCAGAATAGCAGCGTACAAAGAAAAATGTACACAGGAGGATGAGGAGAGTGAACAGTGGGACTTCTCTCACATTGTCTATCACAGCCACCTTGAACAATGAGAAGGGCCAGAATATTCTGGAGAAGTTAGGTCAGAGAAAGGGTCTAAAGATAAGGTGAGCAGCAGTTAGTGATTGGCCTTCACAGTTTGTGTAGCTGAAGTGTACAAATAAAATATGTGAATGTGAATTTGGAAAAATTCAGGGTAGGGTGATGGTCTTTTCTACCAAGATCTAAACCTCATTAGCCCTGTAGTTGGATCCTCCACGATCCAGCTTCTGGAAAGGCAGTGCCTACTAGTTTCATGTGGCAGGGGGTTGGAGCTGGATGATCTTTGTGGTCCCTTCCAACCCAGGCCATTCTATGGTTTCTGTGATTCTCTGGAGGAGCAGTGACCTCTTCCAGTCACCCAAAATTCAAGATGCATGCTTTAGTGAAACCCCGATTACGGAGACAGTCATACCAAATAAGATGCTGCTCACAGAGGTACAAAATAAATCTTGGAGCCTTTGCACCCCAAGCTATTTGGGGCAATTTCTATTTTTAAAAATTATACAATTATCACATAAACTGCCAATATCCTTGCAAGTGCACAATGACATCATTAATATTCTCAACATGGAATGTACACTAATGTCATACACTGGAGCATTAATATCACTGTGCAAAATGATTCAGCATACAGCTTAATTAAAGTATGCAAAGTATTTTTGTTTATGTAAAGCACAGCAGAGACCATAGGCATCATTCACTGGCAGAGTACCCACCATCTGCTTTGGGTCTAAACCATGCATTTACAGGTACAAAGGCATTTCTACTAAACATGAGACCTGTGTCCAAAACTCTTTTCCTAACACATGGCTTATTCCCAAACTCTTGTACTATTATTATTATTATTTTTAGTCTTAAACCCTCATACCCTGAACAGCAAAGCCCTAACTCTGCACTGGAAATGAGCAGACACTCCTACAATAAACATAAACCATCAGTGGATCAGCACCCCTGGGAGGGGGGATCTCTTACCAGTGCCAAACAACAAAGTGCCCTTGTTTGTTTTTAAACTAAAAATTAGTTAGGTTGAAGGCGCTCTCTTTTTCAGGCCTTTTCTAGGCTTTGCACCTAATACATAGATGTGACACATCTACACCAAAACACTGGTTGCAGGGTCTGGGTAAAGAGGGATGAGAGGGTTTGTTTAATTTGTACTATTAATGGTGAAACCACTTTTCCTCTTCCCTTTTTTCCACTCTGTCACCACTTAGCATTTTCACCAAGGCCTGGCTTCAGAGCAGAGCTGGCAGCCACACCGTGCCCCTTGGTGACCAAGAAGCCTGAACAAGCTCCCGTTGGTGGGTGACTGGTGGCCAGGCGAGACCCCAGCCCGCTGTCAGGCCCCGTGGCACGGCAGGAGAGCGCGTGGCATGTCCCCGGTGTCCCTCCTCTCAGATGGAGAAATCAGGACTGGAGACATGAAATTCCTGCTTGTCCAACATGATGTGATGCACCCATGTGTGCAGCAGCTTCTCCTCAGGGCTGGGAGCACCACCTTGTGCACAGCGTCCCGGGGGCTCGTGGTATTTCAGAGGCGATTGAGACAGAGGTAATGTCACAGTGCTGGTGATCAGCACAGCACTCCTTGCAATATAAGAGATGGAGACCAGATGCACTTGAGGCAGGCACCTTGCTTGTATCATTAGTGCCAACCCAGTAGCCGTGCTTAATATATAGGCAGATAAAAAAACACTGGTAACCCAAGTAATAAATTTAAGCCAGATGCTTTATTAGAATTAAACCATTAACTGGTAAATCAATTGCTGAGTAGCCCATATTCCTTTTAGTACTAGATCCTTAATGCGAGATTTAAACAGTAATACCTATCAGATAAAAGCTTATTCAAAATGCTGGAGTGACCAGGGGCGCGGGGAGGGGCTCACATCTGATGCTTGCTGAAGTTTGTCTGAGACCAAGTCGAACGGCGCTACAAACAAAGACTGCAACAGGAGCCATTTGTTGACTCTCTGCATCACGTGTCGCATATTAAATGATTCATCAAATGCTGTGTCACAACCTGGATAAAGTCTTTTAAAAATGGATCCTTCCTCATTTCATCAGATTTTAGCAGCATGGGCTATCTGGATAAATCTTCCTCAAACAACCTTTCTTTTCCTAAACCACACCCCCTTTAATTCAAACGTTCAACCCAAATGGTTATTAAAAGGAGCACCGGTCATTAAATTTCAGTAAACAGTACGTTGGTATATTTGGGCGGTTTGGGGCAGGCTGATGGAGTTCTGTCATGAGGGCTCCCTGAATTTTATGAATAAAATTTATACAGAACATTTTGGAAAACTAAATAATAGATGAGTAAATAATTTTATTGGCTGATATGGAAAGGCAATGTGTTATTGTAACCTGCCTTGTATGCTCCTTGTAAAGTACTGTAAATTATGATTTTAAATTATGATGTTAGATTAGGTTTTCTGCAGCTTAATATATTATAATATAATATAATTGCTAAATGCAAATGAGATACTGTACAGCTTTTCCATAGAGTTGTTCATGAAAGCCAAGCATTTTACATATTACAGTGAAGTGCATGTTATTAAGAAACAAATTATAATGAAGCTTAATTTAGTTGGGAGACAAGATAGTGTAGCCTTATCACGGCTGACAATGTAGGAAGGTATCTTATAGAGCTATTATAACAACTTGTGTGCGGCTCGAGTATCTCAGCACAAATGTACATAGGCAACAGCACCGTACCTTTTAAGACTCGCATGTGATCTCATTACCTTAAAGTCAAGTAATACTATAAAGTCATCAATTTGGCTTCAAATACACTCTGTGATCATGACTGACAAATGCTCTTTTCAAAATAACAAATACAAAGCTGATTAGTATTCAAATAATGCGCACTCGGAGCGAAGTTTGGGCAGAAGGCACATTGAAACTGCTTCAGACGCGGCGCGGGAGAGAGTGCAGAGACGGAGCCGGCAGTGGAGTTGAGCAGCACAAAATCAGTGCTGAGCGCTGCCGCGTGCTGAGCGCTGCCGGCCGCTATTGTACGGGCGCTGCCTTTTGTACCCTGCAACCCACCCGGACGGGGACGCAGCCCGTGCTGCTCTGTCTTCATTTTCACCAGCAAGTCACCAAGCACAATAGTTCCCGGCACACGTGCCACGAGAACGCACCCTCTGAAAATAGATTGACTTGCAAATTGCCGGGCAGGTCGCAGATTTCCAAAGGCAAACTGAAAGGTGTTTTTTCAGCGTGTTCCGAGCGGTGTTGGCTCCACACAGAACACTCGGCACAATCCCCACGTCCCCCCAAAAGCTCAGGCACCAGTGGGGATGTTGCAGAGCAGGAGAAACCTGCTCAAAAGCAATTCATTATTAATGCCAGAATATTCTTGCTAAACAGTTCTGATTATTTCACAAGAAAGAGGTCAAGGTATTGGAGAAAGGGATTTAATCAAATAAACTCTCAATCTCTCTCCAAATAGCATTTTCATCTGGCTGCATGTAAATTCATCAGATGACTAGCCTCAAAAAGCACAGGCAAGGTTAATCTGCTATGACTGTTAAAACTTCTAGGATATGCCTATTGAATAAAGATTTAAAATAGGATGAACCATGCAAGTTACCCCAAATTGTTTTCTATCTCTTCTGCTCTTTAAAGTTTTGCCATGCATCACAAAATCTCCACTGTTGGAGCACAAGCTGAAAATCCCCCACTTCAGTTACACTTTGGGAACTCCACAAAGAACTCTTTGTCTGGCTATCGACAGCATTTGCTGCTCAACTGTCAGGGTTTTGACGACTATCAACAGCTTATTCCGAGCTATCCCACAGTGAATAATCTGCCCTGAGCCGGGCACGCTGGGGAACCCTGGGCTGCAGGAAGCATTTAATACAGCGCCACAGCACCCGTGCTGGAAAACAAAGCAGAGGTGCCCTTACCAGGGAGGAAACCGAATTTCTGCCTGGAGCCTTCTTTTATTCTGAATCCCACATAGTGCTTCTTTGCTTAAATAAGGAGCCAGGGAATTTATCATAGTCATATCCCAGGGTAAATTTAGTGGCAAATACTAATAATCCCTCCTGGACACCTAGCACTTATTAGACAAACCCTGCCTCCTAGCAGCGTAAATCAACGTTTGTTTTTAAAAAGGATCTTCGTGAACTTAGTGTTCACACATAGGTGTATGATATGGCTGTAAACAACATATCCAGTCATAAATGAAGAATTGCAACCGTGTTTTCTTTGGGGTTGGTTTTGTTTATACATATACATATATATGTTTGTGTGTGTATTCCCAAATACCTACTGAAATACAGTAAGGCGAAAAAAATAAAAAAAATAAATAAATAAAAGAAAAGAAAGAAAGGAGACAGAAATATAGCAGGCAGGCAGGATTAGTTTTGTTAATGATTTTTGCTTTCTTTAACCTAAATCTGGCGGTGGTACCCATATTTAGTGGAATGTGCTGTAAATATCTTTATGAAGTCAGGACAGATTTATGAGACTGAGAAACCGTGCTTGATAAGAGCCACGGCTTTATGCAAACAAGCCCTTATAGCCTAATACCAGCACAAATGACCCAAGTGCAGCCTTCAGATGCTTAACAATCTCTAAGTAAGCTAATGACACACTTTTTTTCCTTTTTTTTTTTTTTTTTTTTTTTTTTTTTTTTCAGTGGACATTCTAATTTATTTTCCTGCACAGGCAGCATGCACCTAAATATCCTACATCCAGGCAGTTTCTTTGCCTTCTTCTCCAGGAAGTCCAGGCGACATTTCCTCTGTGCAGCCAGAGAGGATTTCTAATGGTACACAATTTATATACCTCATTTAGAAGTCACACAGCAGTTAAAAACTCTGCTTCTTCCAGATAAAAAGTGTTTTGATGCTGGTATTCTCTGCCCCCTTTGCTCCAAGCACCTTTCTTGAATCTCAGACACCATTTTACATGAGGATGCTTTCTAAAAAGCAAAATGTAACTGTCTAATTAAGAGCGGAATGATTGGCTAGTTCATGGACTCTGTGACAGTTATGACAAATACACATATTGGCATAGCCCTAACCTCACTTCACAGTTTGCAACACAAAGATGGTATTTTCAGAAATGTGCAGAACACTCTGATACAAAGCTTCACCTTGTCTAGTGCTATTCCATTTAATTTTTTATTAACTGCCTGAACATATGCCATTCTAGAAGAGGGTAATAGTTACAAAATGTCAGCAGAAACATTTAAACTGCTAAAATGTAAATGATTTTATAAATTTGTAATGAAAGGTAATTGTCATGTGGGAAAAGTAACAGAAAAACAGATATGTGTAAATGTAAAACTGGTAAAAATAAATCTTATTGGTCGAAGATAGCAAAATTTAAGTATATTTTAATGATCATTGTAAGTAGTATTTAAATAAAATTAGATGCATAATCAGAAAATGTGAATTCTATAATATTTTATTTTCTAACATTAGTAAAGTTCATAATAATGAAAAGACCTCATGGAACTTTAATGTGCCTAAATTCATTAAACAGTAGGACATAAAGATTCCTCACCTCATATTTAAAAAAAAAAAAAAAAAAAAAAAAGGAACAACAACAACAACAAAAACAAATAAATCAAGTTAGATAATATAAATACAGAGCACTTTTTAGCATCAGAGCAGCTCGGCTTTAAAAGAACAATATTAGAATGCGGTTAGTTAGTTTCTTTGCTTTCCACTAAAATGAAAAACAATTTAGTGATTAATCCCTTCAGCAATAAAGTGCTGGGTCAGTGCTCTCAGATATGTCAAGAAGGAGAAGACTACGGCGAAGAATTGAGTTTTTCTTCAGCCACCACACAGAGCAACCACCTTCCAGTTAGGTTTGCGGGCAACCATCTTTAAATGCTTGAGCTGTTCTGCGTGGCCATGACAAGATTTGCAATTCTCCACGTTTATTTACACACCATCACCCCAACTAGACATCACATCGAAGTGGCATGGTCGCAGCTGACCCCAGGGTAGTCCCTGTCTCTGCCGATCCAATTTTATCGTGCTCTGCAATTGAACTGCAGTCATACTGCGCAGGATGTATGCACAGTACTCCACGCCACAATAAAATTAGCAGAAGCTTGTCAGGGTATATTTTCTAGTTTTACAGTGACAGACACTGGACAAATATGTCTGCTTTTCAGAAATCCATAGAGGTTTGTACTCTCCTGAAATGTATATCAGTCTGTTGGATTTGCAAGTCTGAGTCTTCCTATATGGTAAAAACCTGCAAGAGCTAGCTGCGGGATAGCATGGCATTCGCTGTACGCTTCTAATTTTTTTTTTCCTCCTCCCCAGACTATGTAAAACCCTAAGCTACCGGTCATTTATATTTTTATTGTGTTTCCTACAACTGCTCCTGCTTAGGATTGGACACACAGAATGAGCTCTTCAACCAGAAATTAATAGAACATAAATCCATCATATTTTGAAAGCAAAAGTTAGGGGGAGGATCGGCTATTTGCAGTGTGCAATACGTATACAAATTACCTTCTGGAGGAGATATTACCTACAGTTCACGTAAGCTCCCACCTGCAAAACTGCTGTCTTCATGAGTAAAATCTGTTTTAATTTTTTTTTAAACACCTCTGCAAATGAGCTAAAAAATGATCATTTGTTTCAAAACCTACAATCAAGGGAGGCTAACACGGTAAATAGAAGAAATTTACCATCTGTAATGGGACCATTTTTAAGTAAAACCACCTAATATGTTTTGTAATCTACACCAATGTAATTTTATTAGATATTCAGTGCAGTTCTTACATCAAACAGCCTCAGAAGCCCCAGGATCATTTTATATTCACTGGAAGACAGAAAGAAATCCAAAACCTAGTTAAATAAATTGTTCATTTATTCCTTTCCTTTTATGCACCAAGATCTACATGTGGTCATTAATTATAAAGAGACTATTATAGCACCATATTTTCATTCAATACGATGTCCTGGTATATATCAAAGAAGTCCCATAATTAAAACAGAAGGGCCACAATGACAATTAAAATTACAATCTATATGGGGAAAGAAAGTACAGTTCTGCAATTTTTCACCCTGTCACTGTCAGCACTGTGGGATATTCAAGTCACGTCTCTTGTAAAGCAGCCTAAATTCTTCTTCACCAATGCAACCTCAAAAGCATTATCAGCACCTAAGCAAAAGCCTATGCAAGTATAATTTAATACCAAGCCACAGTTTGCAAGTAATAGCGTATAAAGTGATATTTAAGTGGTGTTTTAAGCACACTTCTGATGGCTACAGCCGCTTTTTACTGGTAAATGCGTTTTCCTTTGAGTAGTGATTATGAGTCCTGGGTGAAGAGGTCCTGTGTGCAGGTCTGCCTGTAAGCCTTACTTCCAGCTGCCAATCTTTACTTCACAGTGAAGAAAAAGCCACATAGCACCTTGTTCTTACTCTTGTATGCTGTCATCCCCTGAGCCTGATAACTGCAAAATCATTTCCACATAACACTTTTCTGCTTCTGCCTCTTAAACCCCGAGACCTACACATTGTGCATGCACTTGCACCCTTGGCAACCAGCCCCCCAGAAGCAGCTTCCTTTCAACCACCCTCCTCTTCCCACCGACTATTTTTAACACTTATCTTGGTAAATATCTGCATTAATGGAGTACAAAGCTTTTTTTTGCAGCAATATGTATTTGCTACAATTTATTGTCTATAAAAGTCACGAGCAGTGAATTATTACTGTTAAAACTGTGTTTTTCTTTATAATAACTTTAAACTGAGCACTCATATATGAAGCATGCAATGGAGATTGAGAAGGTTTTGTATAATAAAACTGTGACATGGTCATTTTTTCCAGTTTTGCATTACACAGACACACTCATGCATGGTGCTTTTTAAATTCTTATTATATGTGAGGTCAGGGGGTCGAATGTCAGAAAGTACTGTTAATTTCACGGGGTTAGGGGAAAGTAAATTCAGAGGGAATACAGATCACTTAGCACAGAAAAGCAGCTCCTCTGAAGTTTGGTTTTACATTTGTTAACCATATCCTTCAGCTGACGAACCATTGAGACCGGTGTGACATTCTGCTCCCCGGTATAATGGCTTGACACGCTGCAGGCAGAGCGCGGAGCGGCGCCCGCGTGGGTGCCACCGCCTCCCCGCGCAGCCCCGCGCTGCGGCTCCACGCAACTGGAACCGAGCAAGGCGTGTTGCCATTTGGGCTGTGATGTTTGAATTATTGCAAAAGCACTCAGGATGTCTTAAAGTTCAATCTGAAAAGAAATGTAAAATATATTTCTGTCTTCATTCCCCGGGAAGGTAGCTCCTCGCAATGTGCGCTATCGCTACCCAGAGCCCTTTGAAAGCGCTTTGTAATGTACAGTCGAGGTCCACAAGGCTGCGAGCAGGTGGAGGATGTGGGCAGGCTTTGTTTTGCCGTAGACTGTGCTGGTGGGGTTTGGTATTTTTTGGTGGCGTGGTGGTTGGTTTGGGCTGGGGGATCCTTTGTCCCCAGCTCTGGCAGTGGTAAAACAAAACTATGGAAAACAGGAGAAAACACAGACAATGCCTCTTGCTTTCACAAATAACAAGGCGACAAAACATGATGAGGCACCTGCTCTTTGGCCAGGACAAATCCCAAATCTGCTTTTTAAACATTTGCTTGACGCATGCCACCTTAATTAAATGCTACCTGAAGTAACAAATGCTTTAAAAACGTAAGGATACTCTACCTCAAAGATGTTAGACCTTTTGTCATTGTTCAACTTAAAAAGAGCATCATGATTTGATCCACACCATACATCCACAAACAGTTCAAAACAAAAATTTTAATCAAATGACTGCAAAGAGCCATTTTAAAAGACAGAACAAGTTATTTTCTTTCAGCAGGCCAGCAGTGGGCCCAAAAGCTGGGAGGAGGCTTAGATGGGTGGTTTTGGTTTTTATGCACTGGTTTCTTTTGCAGGATTCCTCTGAGTCAAAACTCAGAACAGGCTCAGCTGCCCCCTCATAATTACATTCTAATGACTTAGGCAGGGTGTTTGTGTTTTGGCAGCATATTTAATAGTGTTAGCATTTAAATGGTCACAACCGGACTCCGAAGGGCAGCGCTCGCTGCCGCGGAGGGGTGAAGTTCACCCTCTGGTGCGGCTGTTTATCAGAGGAGCCTGGCCAGCCAGGGCACTGCAGAATTCAGCCCTGGGTGCAGATTTCTCCCCAAACTCTGCTCACAAATGTAAGGTCTAAGGAACATAGGAGGATCTGCAGAAATTCTTTGAATCCATGGGCTTTGTGGGTTTTCCAGATGCCCAGATGTGGAAGCAGAGCACACTACATGCCTGGCTTTTACGTTTGTTGTTACCAAAAGATGCCGATGACAGAAGACTGCATTTACCACTTCTTCCAAAGAAATACTCTCTAAAACTGTTCAGGCAAACAGTGAACTGACAACTGTGACATATTTATATTTTATTAAAGATGCATTGTTAACTTTGTAGTGGTATATTTCACTAGCTGCCGTTTATAATTAAAAACTTTTTTCTCAAATCCCCTTTCCTGCAAGTAGCCTGTTGCCTGAAGATTTAATCCTTCATTACCAGTTAAAACAAAATCACCAATTAGGCACATGAACACGTCTGTATTAATCTCATTAAGGTGATGGCACCAAATAAATTGGAACTATTTTTGTGCTTTTACTGTGTTCCTATGGCTTTATCAGGCCCTGTGGTCATATACAAAGACCTTGCAGCTTAGTCATTTAGAGTCATTCGGTTGTGGACTAAATGTGGCATTACCATCTATGGCTGAAAATTGCTTTCAGCTTTTAAACTGCACTGACTAGTCTGTAGTTAATCTTAGATCATTCACTCGCAAAATTAAATGAGCCAGAACGATGGTCTTTTTTTTTTTTTTTTTTTTTTTTTTGTAAAATAATACATCACAAAACACTTATTTGCCCTGCCCAAAAGAGAGATCAAATTCATTTAAAATCCCATAAACCAGAGTTGTGAATTTTTAATTTTATTTAGTAGCACAGAAATAGAGGGTAAGCTATCTTTCCACAGCACATCATTGCTATAAATTTACATATAGAACATAGTTTGATGCCTAACCAACCTTTAATCTACCTTTGATGTATACTCCTACTTCAGTATGGATCATGTGATACACCTTATTAATGCAAATGTAAGAAGGACTGTTTTGGAGCTCTGATGTAATTAGCCATAAACCACGTTTAAAAGGAAAAAAAAAAAAAAAAAAAGAGGGAAAAAAAAAAAAAAAAAGAAGCATTTCCTTTGTCACTACTGCTGCGCACAAGCTGGCACACATGCATGTGGGGACGAAGTGCCCCGGGAACGAAGCTGCTCCACGGGGCCATCCTGCCAGCGTTGCAGGCTCCCCCCACTGCCAGCCAGGATTTTCTACTTGCCTCCAAGACTGCTACGCTGGAAGAAAGCAAAGGTGATGCAAAGTCTACTTAGTCCTGAACTGTCCAGAGAGTGCAAATAACAAGACAATTACTGCCATGGAAATCGATGGAAATTTTGTGTTTCAACTTTCTAGAGCCAATATTCAGGCCACCTTCATTAAGTTCCCCTGAGGACCTGCCCTTGCCCTGGTGGACACAGCTGCTCTCTGGTTTGCTCTTTCGTTACTATTCCTGTGTTGCAGGTAAGGGCTGTAACCACAAGCCTGGCTGATGCTTTTCCCATGGCAGGGGCTTGAGGGGCTGGGAGAGCTCGGGCGCTGGCTCCATGCTGCCCCAGAACCTCCCACAGCTCCGAGGCTACACCCAGGCAACATAAACCAGTAGGGCACTGGATTTTTATTCCCTAACAGGCCATATAGTTGCTCATTCCTCTCTTTAATGGCAATATGAGATCTGGATCCTGTTCTGCCATCACAAACTGCTCTCAGTTCTGTGGGACAGCAATGTAACAGGACTGTTACCCAGCCTACCCGCAGCACTGCTTGTGTTCCACTCCTAGCACACAAACAGCCTCTGTTATTTCACTGCATCATGCTTTTAGGTTAACCAAAGTGGTCTGCTTTACGCCACATGCATGTGCAAGTTACTGACAGGGAGGACACACAAAACCAGGCGCGTTTGTTGCAGGTTGCATTTGGTCCAGCACATCTTCTGAGAACTTTCCCAGCACAATGGACAGATGAGCACTGGGCAGCAGCCAGCCTTTAACCCATCCGGGGTCTTCTCTTCCAGCCAAGGACGCACGCAGGGGCTTTCTGCAGTCTCTGCATGCAGCCTCGTCTGCCTGGCCTGCTGTGGCAGCCCCCAGGGCCACCACGAGCCAGCCTCCCAAACTTCATCACCTGCTTGTCTTAAAAACAAATATTAAGATCATATCTCCCACTAATTTTACAGTTGTTTTTTTTTTGTTTTGTTTTGTGTTTTTTTCCAAAATCAAAGTTGACTCCAATCGTATTGAAGTAATAGTATTGAATCGCATCTTGGGAAGGGCATCTATAAATTAAGACATATTTGCAAAAAAATGCATTCTAACTCAAAATTGCTATTTCATTCTCATAAAAATATATTTGTCTGGTAGTTTTTACTCTTCAGAAGAAAATATGCATATTTTGTTTATTCTCTAAAAAAAAATCTTTTTTTTTTTTTTAATAGCCTGAACCGAATAATTTCTCATTTTTACAGGCTTCACTTCACTTTTCTCACAGTGAATAAATTGCAACTTATTTCCATGAAATTCGCAGATGACACAGATCTTTATTTTGCATAAAGGCATAGAGAAGTGTCTAATACCCTCAATATTCCTCCGCTAAGTGGACATTTGCATGGGGTGAGGAGGGAGGAGGCGCCCCGGCCCTCCCGCGGTGACAGCTGTAGGGAGGGATGACATCTGACAGCTGTGACAGCGCTGACGGCGGGCTGGGATGGCTCCCGCACCCGATCCAATTACGGCGCACATCCCCCTGACAGACCAGCCGCCCGGCGCGCGGGGAGGACAGTATTGATCTCTTGTCAGGGGCTGCCCGCCATGCTGCGCCGCTCAACTTCGCAAGGCCGTGGCGCCCTCGGAAACGAGGGGGGCGTCCAGGTTACGGGGTGCAGGGGCAAAGCCAGGCGCACAGGGTCTCCGCTAACCACGCCGGCCACGAGCGGGCCGCGGCGATGTGACAGCCCAATCACACCCGTGCCGCCCGGCCCAGCGAGCGCTAACGGCGAGACAGCTCTTTGTGGTTAGCCGGGCGAGCTCGTATGATGAAAAGGCCACTGCAATTAGCGCAGGCGGGTCGGCCGTGCTGGTGACAGCAGGCCGGGTGCAGGAATGGCAGCTGCCAATAACGCTAAACTCCCCGAAAACAGACAATTAGGCCTGGGCTCCAGACAACCCTACAGCTCCAGCCTCGCCACAAGCCAGCCAGGTGCACACGGCAGCCCCATGGAAGTGGCCTGGAGACAGGCCTCCTCCTCCTCCTCATCACCATCATCATCAACCTCTTCCTCCTCCTTCCCCTTCACTCCTCCTCCTCCCACCCCACGCAGGTTACAGGGATAGAACCTGTGTTCAACAGTGTTAAGAAACGGCTGGAAACCAGTCGGCAACATCCACAGCCCATCAGCCAGGACTGCGCGGAGCGTCTGTTTTTGGCTGTTATTTCATTCCACATTGTAATTAAAACCTAACAATGGTTTGCTTTCCTTGTTTTGTTTAAAAGTTGCTGTGTGATTTCTAATGGTTACAAGTCAGAATTATTTTTAAGAGGTTTTTTATGCTACTATTTTGTCCATGCAGTGGTCCAAGGCCTCCTAGCCTGACCCAGCAGCCGACGTATTCCAGCCTAAGCTGAGACTGACTTTATCCAGCACTGAAGGAGCAGACCAAGAACAGTAACACAGAGGGGACCAAGGTGCATTGGGATGCTTCAAAATTTTTTGACAATAATATAGACAATAGTGCCAAAGTCCCCTGGAAGCAACCAAACAGTTTCATGGATGGTGACCTATGGATGGAACCACAAGAGAAGTGGGATGGACAGCTGCATCATCACAGGAGGACAGGGACGTCATTCTTCAGAAGTGTCAGAAAGAGTTGCAAAATTAGGCCCTTCATTTCCAAGTGTATTAGGAAGCTGTCATCCCTGTGCTTCTCCCAGTTTTGCTCAAGTATTTTACCTCAATCTGCATAGGAACAAACCATGCTCAGTCCCATAAGGTAATTCAAATATCCTTATTACTCAGTCCAACTTTTTTTTGATAAGGCTTTTCAGCAGCAAGCACACATTGCCAGCTAGATGTCATTATAAACAAAGTTATTGATCACCTCACTAGAGCTGGATTTGAACCTGCAGATGAACCGCGACTTGCTACCATGCTATAATGTTATTGATCAGAGCAATCCAGCTGCCAGGGCTTTCTGGAAAGCAAAGAAAAAAAAATAAAAAAGCAAAATGGAAGCCTGAAAACATCTTCCCTTTACACACACATGAAACAAAATACATTTTTTAAGCCTGAAGTACAATTTTTTTCCCCAGACTATTTGATGGTAAAATCCTATATTTCCTCATATCACACCAAAACCTTCAGGTCTTCCAGCTTTGGGAACAGACTGCAATAATTTCCCACCATTCTATGTCCGAATTTTAAAAAATCCTCGATTCTCATTTCTTAAGTTTAGAGCTCTTAACAAAGGTGTGAGGTTTGCACTCCTTGCTCACTGCTCCAAACCTGTGCTCTGATACCGCCAATCAAAGCATATGCCTTTGGTCCTTGCCTCCAGCCAGGTTGCTTCACAGAATTTCACAAATAAATATGAAGAAGCTCATTCAAATGTCTCTTCCTACAGCAGCTCAGTTCTCCTTTCCTTTGCTGCTATGAATTACATCTCCTGATGAGTTTCAGGCACTTTTGGAGATGTGTGTTATTTAGTCACTAAAATTGTCCATTCTTACAATTTAACCCACCACTGTCTCACCAAATAAAGCGAAATTGGAATGAAAATGCCAGATCAAGAGAAGGGAACCAAGATACATCAGCGCCACCACTTTCCAGCTCACCATAGGTTGACCAGAAGCTCAGGAGCACAAGCTCTAAAACTTCACAGAAATTCATTAAGTAAAGAGTTTTTCTAAAAATACTATTTCCTTTCCTGAGATCATTTGCTCCTGAGAGGAATGCTTACCTAACAGATAAACACAGATCTGAGCAACATGCAACACAAAGGCAAATGTGAAGGAAATAAAAAAATTCTGCAAGGTGTTAACCAGAAAACAAGGCAAAATGTGCATACATGAATTTGAAAAACAAACTGCTTCAAATCTGTTTGAAAATGCTATTCGCACCTTTCAAGCAAAACAGTCACTGTTTTTTATCTTGTTGTTTGTTGTGTTTTTTTTTCTGCTGACACAGTTTTACCCTGAAACGAAAATATTTCAAGGTAGAAAATGTTGCTTTAGCAGCCTCCCAGAAAGAGTGGGATCTGAATCCTGCTCTTCACCAGGAAAAGGTTTTGGATGCTGTTTTCAGGAGTAGTGGATGTGGAATTCCACATATAAAGGCAAAAATACTCCAGAATTCTCCTTTTTTTTCTTTTTTTTTTTTCTTTTTTTTCTTTTTTAAGAATAAGAATTAAGCATTACACTTGAATTACTGAAGTGTCATCTACAAGAGAAATGTCACACATTCAGTTCTACAGACAAGACCAGAGAGACCGTAATGTTTACAGGAACTATGAAGACTACAGTGGCAATACCCTGACTGTCCATAAATCAATGAAAGCATTGCACTTGACTCAAGATTTTACCTTAGATGCCATCATTGATTTTAATTTTCTGATTGCTGAATCTGCCAAGGTAGTTGCTTCTATGGGCTATGCTTCTTCATCAGCATCCACCTCATTGTAGTCTCTTCAGTGCTGCTCACTCTCTGTGCACCTGGATGGTCACACATGACAAGTCCGTAATGTGGCCACCATGTTAACAGGTCTGGACATGTGTGTTCTAGATGTATGCATCCACATTCATATCACCAGTATATTACCTGTGTATATTTTTTAGCTTTACAGTAATACCTGAATCATTTCATTTAAAGTCATTACGAGCAACTACTGTGGTTACAGGTGGCTTTACTAGAGAAGCGGAAAAAAAGCTTGTCTCCAGAAACTTGAAAACATGGTAGGGGTTTTAGTGTACCTCATTAATTTGTCCTGAATTGCAGACATTCTTTGATTGTGATACTCTTTAATGGCAATTCTTAATTGTTGACATTAAAAAATATGCTGAGCTGAGCATAGAGAGGAATTCTGGCTACAGTGCAGACGTTACTTCCTATTCTCAAAAATTAAGCATAACTGGCACAGTGGCTTAATAACCTCTCTCAAGAACCATAGTTCAATCCCAAGTGCCATCAGAAAGGTTAGATATTTAAATCTTGGCAAATAGGCAGTTTATGAATTTCAGTGCACATGGGCAACTTAGTCGAGTCTTGAGACAATGGAAAATCTAGAAGAGAAGAGGACTTCTAAGTGAAAGCAAAGGCACAGAATCAAATATGCTTCTTCCAACGTACAGTTTCAATTAGTATTATTCATCAAAGTGCTGTGTGCATCCAGAGATTCAGTCCAACTTTTTGAACATGTAGGAAAGAGTCCAGTTGTACTGAGCTCAGCTGCTGCTGCAACCAGCTCTAGTGCCATGCCACGGCACTGAACCATGTTCTCACATGTGGGACGTATGTTCTCTTGACCAACCTGAAAATATTGAAATTGTCTTTTGAGGGAAAAACTAGGGATAAATAGAGGCTGTTGAGGAGAACACAAATTGCACTGTCTCAGAAGTCCAGCTCTGTTCACTGTATTTGGACCAGGAAAGTACCCACCTTATTCTGTGTATGAGAAGCCAAAAAACAAAAACCAAAACAATTTAAAATAAAACAAACAAACAAAAAAAAAAAAAAAAAAAAAAAAACACCAAACAAGCAAGAAAGCAAACAAACTAACAAAAAAAAACCTGAACTCTTGTTACTGCTATCATTGCCATGTTCAGGAACTGCTTGCTTGCTAATTTAAAGTTTTGTTCAGGATATTACTCTTGCCTTGAAAAATTGAAAGTTATAAACTCTTTCAGATCATGCTATATAAATAACTCAGGTCTGAATTAATCTACAAAGTTTGTTAGAAATGAAGGTCAGGACTTGAGTTCGCAGCAATTAGAATCATTGATATTTTCATGGTATCAGCCTTCTTTTCCTGATTATCAGCTTCTGTCTTGCTAGCACCTAAAAAGTTTGCCCCTCTGACCCTGCTTGAGTTTAGATGTTGATACTATAAAGTTAAGAATATGTTTCTGCATTACTTTTTGTAAGTCAAAGGAAATTTGTTTCAGAAAACATCATGAAAAACAGAAAATATGTATGCGGTAATATATAATTTTACATATTTTAATTGAATACTATAACCAAGTAAAATACTGATCTGGATTCTGCCTTCTCCAACCTTTGCCTCAACACTTAATGCAATTTATTAATGGTGTTCTGACCTACAAGATAACTAACTAGGAGATCAACTTCCAGCACAAACCCTTGCAAATAAGCTTGTCAGTATTCAGCTATTTTTTTGGAGAGCAAGGACAGAATGTTGATCTGTTGGTGGAAGGCTTGAAAAGAAAAGAAGCTCCGTTCCCTGGGATCCCTTCAAAAAGAAAGTCATGATGGTCATCAAGAGATCCTCAATTAAAGATATTTGTTGACCTTTCTTCTACCACAAAAAAAGCATCCTACAACAATACTGACAAACATACAGTCCCTCTACAAATCCACAGACACTGAAATCCAGCCGAAATAGAGGAAATGGGAACTGGAGAGGACCACCTCAGTGACATTTCAATAATCAATAATTTTTGTCAACCAAGAGACTGAACTCTGTTCACCCTTCCTAATACTGTTTGCAGATACCACCTAATTTCAGTCCAACTCAACAGAACAGTAGGCAACAGAAAGTGTTTTACATCAGCCATTTTTATCAACCTATTTGTCTAGATATTCTTTTTTCCCAAAAGCTGATTATTTGGCTTTCCAACAGGCATCAGAAAATCAACATGGGAAACAGATTGGGAAAATGGAGATCTGTTGCTCATAAACAGCTTGAATTTCTATGATTTCCTCTTCAAAACCCAGCTTCCACTAATGTAAATTACAGAAAAGATAGCTCAGCACTTCTCCAAAACAGATAGAAGTCACATGCCCATAAAAACAGTTGCCAGTTAAAGGCTTGGTTAATGTGATTTGATTTATCAAATAATGTATATGTAATGTATATAAGAACATGGTCACGATCACTGTCCATCACTAGGAATATTGTTCTTGGTGGAGAGGGTGTCTAATTGTGTGTGAGGTCACACATGGAGAGGAGGGCTGCTAACATGATGAGGGGACTGGAGCACCTGCTGCATGAGGGCAGGCTGAGAGAGCTGGGCTTGTTTAGCCTGGAGAAAAGAAGACTGAGGGGAGACCTTATCCATCGGTATAAATATCTGAGGGGACGGTGTCAAGAGGATGGAATAAGACTCTTCAGTTGTGCCCAGCAAGAAGACGAGAGGCAATGGGATAAAACTGATGCACAGGAGGCTCCAGCTGAATATGGACACTTCTTTCCTGGAAGGGTGACTGAGTGCTGGCACAGGTTGCCCAGAGAGGTTGCAATCTCCTTCTCTGGAGATATTCAAAACCCTCCTGGATGCCATCCTGCGCAAGGTGCTCTGGGTGATCTTGCCAGGCAGGAGGGTTCGACCAGGTGGTCTTCAGAGGTTCCTTCCAACCTCAGCCATCCTGGGATTCTGTGATTCTGTAATTCTAAAGCACAGTGACCAGGAAAAATAAATTCTAAATGGAATAACTATGAAGATGATCAGGAAAGAAAACAAAAGTCTACCTGTGCAAAAAGAAGTAAAAGAGCCTGGCCAGTTTAATGAGCAAAATGAAAACTGAAAAGGGATGTGATCTTTCTCTTTTTCTCTCCCTGTTCACTTTCATTTTTCTTTTCCTTAAATATACTAGGTGGTAGTAAATAGCAAGGAAGAAGAACATTTATTCAGCTTTAAAAATGTTGCTACCGTAAGAAAAGTTGGAGAAACTTGGTCATTAAAATATTTTGGTTTACGTGAAAGATGATTTCCTACGGTCAGAATAAAGTTCTGCGACAGCATCTCAGTAAGGCTCAGTTCAAGAGAGAGAGCTAGGAAAATTTTAAACGGTTATATGATGTGGCTGTTTGAAATAACAGAAGACCAAGCATTGTAGTCCTTCCACTCTTATGTTGCTATGAGTGGCATCGTACTGCAAATAAATCCCAGACATCTTTGTGAAGAAGAGATATGCAGGAAGAGATTCAGCTTTTTCTGCCCAGATCTCTTGTCTCAGAAATCCCTTCCACATTTGCAACAAATAACACAAGAGGCAGCAGTCTTCTCCATCAAGCAATCTCAAGTCATCCTCTAAGTAGCTCAACCTCCTGAATTAAATAAAGCAAGGGTCCTATGACTTTGCTACTGTAATAATAATCTTTGCCAGAGTCTTCTGAGTAAAACACTCTAGCATATGCATAGTCAAACACACTTCATTGAACTTAATATCATACAGTCCCTTCCCCTTGAGAGGAAACTGCAGGCACATGATTTCTGTACACAGTAGTTTTCTTATGGTCTTGAAAATACTAGAATTTAAAACAGAACAGAAAGAAAAGAAAAGAAAAGAAAAGAAAAGAAAAGAAAAGAAAAGAAAAGAAAAGAAAAGAAAAGAAAAGAAAAGAAAAGAAAAGAAAAGAAAAGAAAAGAAAAGAAAAGAAAAGAAAACCAGAGTGAGAGATAGAGATGGTAAGTGGGAATTTTCCATACTCTAGATGCCTAGTTAAAAGACAGAATGGTATAACCTTATTTTTTCTTGCTAATACACCTCAACTCTGACCTTCCTGAAAACCTGGACCTCCTGGGTAATATGGTAATTTAATGCGAGCGCTTATATGCTGATTTCTATGGAGTGGGTTGGCTTTGTGAAATACGACGTGGTTTACTTTTAAATAGAGCTCAGCTGAGACCTAGAATGGAACTGGAAACAGGCCTCCAATGGAGAGAGATAAATGCCTAATTTACTATCCCACTTAATCCAGCACTTTTTCCTTAAGTCATTATCTCCTATTCCTCATTATTGTGGCAGCACAGTCATGAAAGACATGTGCAGTGAGACCATGATTTGAGTACTTCTGTTTACAATAGCCACCACTTATCATTAAAAAAAATAGTATAGCTGAACTGCCACATCCAAAATTAAAGATAAATAGGATAAGGTCTATGAATCTGTGTTCCAACCCAGATATATCCTTACCTGGAGAGTATCATACACAACTTTAGCTGTAAAATCACAAAGCATCATTGATGGTAACATGGATTACACGGGAGATAAGCAGCACATCGGATAGCAGCTACCACACATTCCAACATCCTTTTCTACAGGCTGCATTTTTGACATATTTGCAAGAGCTGGCACGGCACACACAGGGTGTCAGGACTACTCTAGGCAAGCAAAGCAGCTCCCCTGTTCCCTCAGGTGGTCAGCCACTGCAGTTGGGCACCAGAGAGCACCACGTGCATCACCTCCCACCAGCTCCAGCTGGTTGCTGCCAGACCAGTCCCACTGCTGGTGCTTCATCCCCGCTCAGCAGCCCGAAATCTAAATCCACTGTGAAAGGCTGCAAGGACGCTGGAGCCCACGCAGAGGATGAACGGAGCTGGCAGAGCCTGCAAGGAGGCAGTGCTGCTCTGCAGGGTCCAGCTGCCCCGGGGCACTGCTGGAGCCCTGCGAGGCTGAGCCCACAGAGCCCTGCCCTGCTGCTGGTTGAAGTCCAGGTGTGGCCACCTGGACTTTGACACAACGTCTCTGTCTTTTCTTTGCACCTCAGCACGAGATGAGGATACCAGCCAGAAAAGGATGTCGCGTGTCCTAACGTTTCAAGTATGCATATAAATTAAAATGTTCTCAAATTAAAAAAAAAAAGGATCTATAAGTTCAGAACGCCTCAGGGCAACAGTAACTGACTTGTCATGTGCCCATTAAATTTAGTATTCATTAAGGACAATGTCTTTTTAGTGCTTTAACAAACCTGCACGGCTCCTACCTCACTGCAGCACACGCTGCCTGGTCCCTCGGATGTAAAGATCGGCTCCCCGTCAACGTGCGAGTTAATTTATGTCATATAAATTTCTTCACTTTATACATTTTAAAGGAGAAAAAAATATTCACTTACCAAATGGCTTTGCAAAATGACAGGTTGCAAGGCACAAATTGTTTAAACACTGGAAAATGTCTTGAGGGTGCCCTCATACTGTGAAACCTGCACAGAAAAGCTCTCCACGACAACCTTCCACCGCCCAGGAGGTCGGAGGTACACAAACAAAAGCCATACTTTATCACTTCCCGAAATGGCACAATCTGAAAATGCAAATGAGCTAGTTAATTTCTTGCAAGTTTCACATTAATTATTACTCTTTATCAGTTTAAATATTAGTGTCATATGTATGATTATGGGACTACTTGTCTGCATATTTAGAACAGATGTTTCGAGAAATGTGGAGTGTAAATATTTATGGGTTAAAAGCAGAGACTTTGTAATTTAAAGAGCTCTATTAATGGTTCTTACACTGCCTTATTTCATGCTATGGAGAACCACTTCTCTATGGCTTTGCTCAGAAGATGCTCAAATGCTTTGTATATACATGTGAGCTGCCACTTGTAAATTCTGCTTGCCCAGCTCAGAATATCTAATATTCAACACATGCAGGGAAAAAAAAAATAAATAAATAAATAAAATATCATTTTTCAGAGTGTTTTTTTTTTGTTTTTTTTTTTTGTTTTTTTCCCCAGGTCTCACACCTCATTCCCTTTCCTTCTACTATTTCTACAAAGTAGGTACTTGGCACCTTTCAAAATCCTGGCCAAAATCTTTGAGCTGGGAAAATTAGAAATGAAGATATCCAAAGTGAGCTATCACTTGGCAGCCTGGGCTGACATTTTTCAGATCACATAATCCTAACCCAGCGTAAGGGCTATTCCTCCTGCAATCAGACGGAAGGAATTGCAACCGATCACGAGAGGGATTTGTGGTTACCAGCTCTGCAGCAAAGCCCCAGGCAGAGCGGGGAGAGCAGCACGGACGTGCCTGGCAAGGTGTTTCGCGTGGCTGAAGCTATGGCGATGCTGCTTCTCCCACTGCACCCTCCGAACATCCCCCCTGTTCTCCACATCATTATACCTAACCTGCGTATCAAAAATTCATTACATGTAAATTTGATAGATAGTTCTCAATCTAGCAACGAAAAAGCTAAGTAAATTAACATCAAGCTCAGATTTGGTGCAAATTACCCCATCGCTCAAAGCAGATGCAAAACACAGAACATCTTTTCCTCATAGAACACGGCACAGCTCAGCCCGAGGGCAGGCAGGACAGGACCAGTGGCACTGCCGTGGCCAGGGGAGAGCTGGAGAGCACCACGGCGGGCTGACAGCCTCCACTCAGCAGTTGGAGGCCGACACAAGGAGGGCAGAGCTGGTGCTTGTGGAAATGTGGCCAAACCAAATGCCAGCTGGGTGCCTGAGCTGTCACTGCTCCGTACCTGGGAACCATGCCATGAGCTGGTGACCAGGGAAAAGGAGGCAAGAGGATCTGTAAGCTGAGGATCCAGCACATAGCAGATCGGATGCACGCCCGGCACCTGGGAACCTTGCTGGGAGGGAGCAGGCCTTCCAGGCTGGGCTCCTGCACCACGCCAGACACTTCTCCTGAAAGGGGCTGCAGCTGAAGACCGGCTCTGTCCCATGTATCTGGGACAAAGCGGCTCCAACACGGAGCTCAACACTGTAAATGCTGACTGAAGTTTGAAAACCAAGCAGGGGAGCAGAGAGAGATTTTACCAGCATGCCTCCACTGCACTGAATTCATCCAAAGACACTCACCCTCTACTCCTCTCATGCAAACTGCTGTAGTGTTTCTTGAATTCAGAGACATTTTGGCAAAATACACTAGGTTATCAGTTTTCATTGCTGCTTTTACTTCTCTGTACTGGGTTTTTTGTTTGTTTGTTTTTGTTGGTTTTTCTTTGTTTGGTAGGATTTTTTTTAATTTTTTTTTTTTTCCTGGGGGGGAATCACCCTATCAACAAAGTCGAGAATTGAACTCTCAAGGAAGTTTGGAGTTTCCAGATTCAAATCCTTTCTTCTGTAATTTTGTAAACAACAGAGAGAGAATTTTGCATGGTGAAGGTAAAAAGAAAAAAAATAATCCAACGGGCTTTTGCAGTGAATAACATCCAGAACTATATCTCAGATAGGTAGATGTTAAAGACAGTTGCTAGCACAGGAAAACGAAGGCAGGGTGAGGACTGTGGACTAAGCGCTGCAAGGGGCAGGTCTCTGTACGCATATGCTCCATTAGTGCTGGTACAGCTGGACTGATCTCCTGTAGAAGCCAGGAGGCCACAGGGCCTAAGATGACTTAATGCAACATGATTTGTTTAATGTTTTTAGAACTTCTTCTGAAAAAAAAAAAAAAAAAGTATATATATTTTTTTTCCTTCTGAAAGAAAGAGGAAGCTACATCTTCACTTGTGTTTTCATAAGACAAATTTCATATATTAAAAGCCACCAGTCAAGAGTCCAAGATTATTTCTTTTTGCCTGGGATCTGATTTCTTTGGGATTTCCTCATCTCCTTACAGAAGCCACAGGAAAAAGTAGAGGAAAATACAGGGCCACAGAGCCTTACCCACAGAACAGGTGGCTGGGCAGAAGAAGGTGCCCCAGAACCTGTGTCCTGCGGCATTCAATGCTCCTCACGCTGCTCCTGTTGCTGCAGTGGTTGCAACATTGCCCTACTCGATTCTTCAAACAGGCTGCCAGCATTTTCCAAATGAAAGAAGATAAAGAGCACAGTTACCTAGAAATAGGCAAGCATTAAGTTCTGGAGGAAAAGGAACTATGGATTGAATTACAGAGGAGAAGAGGAGATGAAAATTATTTTACTTCTTTTGAATCAAAAGTACTTTGGTCAACTCAAAGCAAATAAAAATTTGTTTTAAATTTTCTCTTGATACTTTTGTTGAAAAATATCCCACAAAACATTCCAAAATATTTCTAAAGAGGATGAAAACACTTTTTAAATAAGTTACATAACCAAAGAAATAAAACAAATCATTTTACTTTAGGACCAGCAAATATTTTGATTTTTAAAAAATCAAAAGCTGAAGAGAGCGGAAAATATACCCAACCCTGTCCTTTGGGTTCCTACTCCATTTGTCTCCTTTCCCTCTGGTTTTCAGGTTGCCACCAATGTGGATGAAACAAGATTCACACTAACCCTACTCGTTAGGGTTTATTTTCTGAATATCAAAATTATCATGAAGTTAATACAATTATTAAATCTTCTAAATAAAATAAAATAAAATAAAATAAAATAAAATAAAATAAAATAAAATAAAATAATAAGCATTTGTAACAACAGCACGTAATGAAATGCTGAGATCGCACCTGACCCTCCCTCTCCTGTCTGTCCCATTTCCCCTTGGAAAGCTCAAATGCTTTATTAAAAATGGATGAGTTAATCCCCAAGACATTACAGCAGGAAAATACTCTTACCCCTATTTTTTAAAAGAGAAAAATTGAGCAACCAGAGTATATATTCCTGGGAGTGGCATACAGTGTGCCAATGCAAACAGCAGTAAGATTTGTTGGCAAGGTAAGCCATTACCATCACAGAAGACTGTAGAGGTATTAGTATTGTGTTTTGAATGGAGCACAGTATTTGCAGCTTAGCAGCCTGCAGTTTCCATCTCTACTGAAAGACTATCAGGAATAGCAGGTATTGACAGTGGTTTATAACATTTTCATTAATTACAGAATGAGTCAGACATTCTAATCATCAGCCTGCTTGGTCCACGACTGTCAGCTCTCCCTTCAATCTACCTAAATCTCCGATAAATATTTGATGCAGAAACATACTTAAAGCCCTTCACAATTTCACAGGGCAATCAAAATTTCCTATCTGGCAAGTTTAAACGACCCTAAGTAGCAAAATTAGAATATTGCACAACCTTTTTTCATTTCTTTCCATGACTTAAGGTTTTCGCCACTCTTTTGGTAAAGTCAATGTATAAGCAATGGTATGACCACATGAACAACTTCTAAGGCATTTGTCTGGATGCCTGCATGCAACAAGTTCAGTGCATCAGAATTAAGGGTCACTTGAACAGTTTGCTAATGCCAGAGTCTAACAAGTTTCAGAGCAGAACAAGCATCTTCATTTGATTTAATTGTTGCCACTTATTTAGTCTTCTTACAGTTTCAAGCTCATGTTTGTAAGTACTATGCAATTGCTCAGCTGCTACGTCAATCGACATATTGTAAAATGATTAAATGAATAAATATTCGGCTATATGTATAAATGACCTATCCTAGGGGACAAGAGCCATTATTCACTGAGCATAATGCATCTCAAGGAAAGCAATGAAATTAATCAGAGGTCTGGGAAACCTGACATATGAGAAAAGATTAGAAGAGTTGGGGCTGTTTATCCTAAAAAGGAACAGTCAGTAGAGGACAGGATAACAATTTTCAAGTGTGTCGACAGTTGTAAAAAAGACGGAAGGAAAATCAGGTTTTTATGTTTACAGTGAATGGGCAAAAGAACTAAGGGATTTAAATTGCAGCCAGGGAGATTCGCATCTTACGATAGGGGAAAAAAAAAAAACAAAAAACAAACAAACAAACAAAAATAAATAAATAAATAAAAGAAGGAAAAAACAGAAAAGGAGGGAGAGTGAAGCACTGGAATAGGTTTCCTGGGGAATTTCTAACACAGGAGAGTAGGCAGCCTGTACGCCTTGTCAGCATTGAGATGGGTAAGGTGAACTGTGCCGGCAACATGGCCCTGATGACATCCCCTGGTGCTTTTCCAGCCAGGTTTTCCTGTGAGCCACACAAAAGCTCATTCTATTGGAGAGGAGTAGAATGTCTTGCTAATTGAATGTCAAAGCAATTAAAGTGGGTATAGACTTCTCTCAACATTATCTTGACTTGATAAAATAAAGTTGTTTTGACAATGCACACTGACAATTCCTGATTTTCAACTGCAGCTATTTTTCTTGAGGCAAGACATGGAAAATGTTGAGACTTTAGAGTGAATTTTCAAAATATATGCAGAAACATTATTTTCAGAATATGCCTATTAGACAAAACTAATCAGCAATTTTCAAGGTATTTCCATGATCATAGCTCTTTGTAACTTAAAGATTACTTCCCTCTCACCATCCCCACAAACGCCACCCGACTACTACGTGTAAAGCATTCATAATAGAGTTTAATAGGTTTGCCTTCCAGACATGTTCAAGTTGATGGGATGATGATACCTATAGTGTTAAACATTAAAATTCAGATATCTCTTAATTTGCTAACAATCTCGCATTCACTTTTATTTTAACCGCACATGCTATATGCACAAATACACAACATCCAGTAGATACATTTTTGTTGGTACTTGCATTTTTTCTTTCTCATCATCTTCTACTCAGCCTGAGTTCTGTATCACCGCTCATGGTTTGAACATGAGCTCACTAAAGTTTGACCTGATCAGGGAGACTCCAACAGGACAAAACAAAAGGGAAGAGGACGTCGCCTTCCAACAGCTCACCCTCACCTCGGAGTGCAAGGAAATACACTCAGAGCCCACTTCAGCAGTGTTTAATTCCCACTGAAGTCAGTTGCCAGGAACAGATACATAAGCCTTGAACAAAGCACAGGAGTGGCTGTCCCGGCTTATATCAAAGAGCCATCTATCTCAGGGAAGAGTTTAAGCACAGAGCAAACATCCAGTGATATTTCCCCAGAACACTTTCCCAGCAATTTGACTATTTGCAGCTGAGGGATTTCCTGAGGCAGAGGTCAGTCCTTTGTATTTAATAGCCTTCATCTCATCAGCGATCCTGCTCAGCTGCCATTTGAACCCTCACAAACTTGTGGCACCGAGGAGGAGCACAGTTTAGCTACCTCTTGTGTGGGGGAAGCACTTTGTGCCTGCTTGCTCCAAGCCTTGCCTTCTGCAAGTGTAATGCCCTCTGGTCCTTGCATAGGAACAGTGAATAATTGACTCCTGAAAGGCACCTGGAGGCCTGAGCTGGCTTCCACCTGCAGCCTCTGTTACAGCCCTCAGCTCTCTCCCGGCCAGCCTGGAAGCCCAAACCCACTTGGTCGTTTCCAGCATCTTTGATCAGCTTTCAGTGACCAGCCTCCAGCTCTCCTGGCCGTTAGGAGATGAGAGGACCACAGCAGTCCACACAAATCCAGACGTGAGCGTGTCAGGGTCTGCCTGTGCAGACAGCAGTGGGACAGCAGCATCTGCAGATGTCTTCTCCATCCCTTTCCTAACATTATTTACTGCCATTTGCTGATGTCCTTAGGCACTGCCTATTATAAAATCCCCAAGATATGCTTAAATGCTTTTCTGAATGAGAACACCAGACTTCAGTTGTCCTGTCTCCTCTTTCAGATCTTAACTTCCTTAGATCGTGTAAAGAAACACCCACAGAAGAACCTATAGCCTTGCAACAAGTTCTCCAGCAGAGTTTTCCACCTCCACATGCAGTGTGGTCATCCATCGCAGCTTGATGTGCCCATCTCCTCCAGGACCATGGATCATGTAAGTATTTCCAGTTGTCGGAAATGCCCTCCAAAAAGCACTGGAATAAAAGAGAGTACATTTAGAAGAAAAAAATGTTGATGCTTGGATTCATCCTTCAAATTCCTATTAAAATAAATAAATAAATAAAAATAAAAATAAAAATAATAATAATAATAATAAAAGAAGAAGAGGAAAGTTCTACTGGGAGGCTGTTGTATGTCCCAGGCCGCTTTAGGAACAAAAGCCCATTAGAGTTAAAGCAGTGCTTTGAAGAGGCCTGCACATACAAAGTAGTGGGCTACAAGCCCGTCAGCTTGGCAAGCTGGACAGGAAAAGTAAAGTTTTGATAAGTGAGTAGCCTTTGTATCTATAAACCAGTATCTGAGGTGGGAGAACACCCAATACAGTGCCTGAAGCAAAATTCATCTATCTAGCTTCATCTGATGCAAGAAGTGCAAAATTCACTCTGTTCATAACTCCCTCACTGTTTATTCCCACTTCCTCTTCTGGGTGAGGGTTTTAAACTACCCTGTGAGCAAAAGTCTTTCAGAAGGTAAAGTTGCTTTGCAGAAGACAGAGAAATCTGAGAAAAACGACGGACTGAGTCTGCTAAGAATTGGATTTTTCCAGTAGCTAATAATTTGTCTGACACAAGATGCAAAAGTGTTTGGTAAGTTACTTACAGAGAATAATTGGCCAGTTCTGTTAAGCAGGGGCAGTTATGAATGCTACTATCAGTCTTTGACCTTTACAGATCCAGAGCTCTGGTTGCACACCTTTCCACAGCATGGCCTATGTGTGATAAAAAATGAATGCATTTATTTATTGTCATGCCTTTTCCTGTCCTTTGCATAAGTAGTGTATGAAATGCAGCTCCCTCTTTCTAACGCCTGCACTCACTGAGCTCTTTCTCCGGTGCTTGATGGCACAAGTTCCATTGCAAAGATAACTCACTGAACACTTTAGTGCATTCCTGCCGTGTTCTGCCTCATGCTTCTATCACAAAGTAAAAATCCAGAGCCCAAGTTTAACCGAGGGGCAGCTTGGTTGCTGTGGTTTTATGGCATCGATGAGTAACTGCTGGAGCCTGAGGCTGCCAGCACTCAGCTCAGCCTCTGGTATGTGCCAGTTTGCCACATCCAAAATAGCCCCTCCATACCCCCACGGATATTTAAATCAATAGCAGTTCCACAACAGATAAACATTTACTATGTCTATTTGACAAAATTAAAATATACGAATTCATACATAATTTGCATTAAAGCTATCATTAAAAATAGCACTCAATAAACATTTTTTCCTGATCCTTTTTTCTAAGGAATAGTTATTTTAAACTCAGCGACCCTCCAAAACCGCACTTACAAGGGTATTACTGTAGACATATCAAACCAGCTTTATCTTTGGCTCCACCAAACTCCATAAAGACCAGGGAACTGCACAATGCTCTGTTCTAAAAAATGAGTCATTCCAAATTGCAGGCTGTTTCCCACCCTTTCCTTTCATAAGCTGTACAACAAGGAAAAAAAAAAAAAAAAAAGAAGAAAGAAAGAAAAGAACAACAAAAAAAGTTCCTCACTCTTTTCTGCTGCTGTTCCATGGAGCAAGCTATCCCACGGCCACCGGAGGAGCCCTCTGGGCTCTGATCTTGTCCACACTTTGACAAATCCAGCGTGGCCGCACTGATATTAAATGTATTGGTCCAGATTTACACCAGAGCAAATGAGCACAGGGTTTGACCTTTTCTCTCCTTCCTTTCAGACCTCCTAATGGTTTTTTTTAATAGAAAAGATAAAGTATTTGTAAAACAAAGGAAATCCCTCAAATACCATGTAAATTCCCCTTCTAATTTTCCCAGATTCATTTTCAAACTCCTTAAAAAAAAAAAAATCCTGCAGAAAGCAATCGGCAACACTTTCCCCTCAGGCTCCACCTGCCCCCCTGGCCCCAGCCCACCACCCAAGCTCCCCACCCGGCACTGTGCCCACAAGGAGGTGGTGACACCAACCTCACTGTGAACCTGCCCTCGCACTTCAGCTGGTGCCTTCCACTCCCGTATCAGCACACGTTACAATTTTTTGCAGCCTCAGTGCTACTGCTTTGCTTTTCCCTCTGAAGGTTACCACTAATGAAATCTTAAGGACCTCATTCAGCTGAGGACAGACATTGCGTGGATTCCCTTCAGTTACAGCGTCTCAGCCAATTCACTAAAAGACAGCATCGTTTCTTTACTTGACATATTTTCCCCATCCTTAACTTTGCTTTTGACTCACTATTCCCCAAAGCTCCTAAGGTTTGTTGTTTTGCATTTACTTGTTCATTTTGTTAGAAGTACACTAAGTGGATTGATATAGTTTAAGATTCATTGTGTCTTTTAAAGTTAGTAGCAAGCACAGCTCTTCTGAAGTGAGTGAAAGATAACGATAAAAATACTTTTGTTCTCTGCCTCACACAAAGTACTTTTGCTGAAATCAGAAAGTCCCACTTTCATTTGTATCATTTTTTTAAACCTAGTAATCACAGCAAAACAGCATTACTAACTTTTGAGTCATCAGTAGTACAAATAAAGCTTTCATGAATTACAATAATTTCTCATCAAGGCTTTCCCACAGAGAAAAAAAAAATCACACAATGCCACGTATCAAAAATCAAAGGCTGAAATTTTGGTACAGAGCATTTTTAGGAATAAAAAAGACTGCAGAAAACATAAGCAGAAAATCAGAAAGAGGATGGAGTGAAATGGACGTATGCCTCCGCAATAGCTCCCTGCACTTCAACATACCCCTCACTGTTTACAAATGCAGTCTTCCCTCTGAGAATAAAAAAAAAAAAATAAGGGGGGGGGGGAACATCCTCCTGAGCAGCATGCTCCAAACTTACTCTTCTTGTAACCTTGAGGAAGAACTGTCCACCTTCTGCAATGACCAAGAAGAAATTAGAGCCTCCTCCTCTCCAGGCTGAACACCCTGGCTCTCAGCCTCTCCTCATAGGAGAGGTGCTGCAGCCCCTTCAGCATCCATGTGGTCCTTTGGTGGCATCTCCACACTTTGTCCAGGTCTCTCTTGCACAGCAGGCCCAGAACTGACCCCAGGACACCAGCTGCAGCCTCTTCTGTGCCGAGCAGAAGGGCAGGATTGCTCCCTTGGCCTGCTGTGACACCTCCCAGGGCAGCCCAGGATGCTGGTGGCCTTCTTAGTGCCAAGGGAACATTGCTGGCTCGTGTTCAACTAGGTGTCCTCCAGGACCTAATGCTACTTGTTTCCAGTAGCAGCATTTTCCAAGCCAGCACCACGTTTTCTCCTGTAGCGGTCCTCTCTGCTGTTTATAAATTTTCCCTGGAGCACTGTAGCCATTAGCTCCATCACTGCACAAGAAATTCTTCTTTTCCACATCCAGAAACTAAAAATTCACAACACTAAATTCAATTTACTGTGATACAACCCATCATTGTCCTATGTCCCTGACAGAAAAGGATGGCTTTGCAGGACGGGCAAGCTGCATGGACCCCAGTTTAACTAAAAGTCTACAGGAGCCATCGATCCACAGTCGTACCCTTTGGTATTTTTGCTGCAACTCCATGAGGAATCTGGATTGTATTTAGAAATATACTTTAATGTTCAGCACAGGATTATGCTTCCCCTTATCACAAGCCTGTTTTACTGTTCAGTCTTGCTTCCTAAACCATTGGCACGCTATCAACATTGCTCAAAACCTTCTGGATACACCAGGAACTGTGATTAACAGCACCATTGGCTCAGCAAGGGCAATTGCAGCAGCTCACAAACCACAGACCACACTGCTGTACACCGTTTGCTTTCAGTCCATTCTCTGTCCACTACATAAAACTCTGAGTTCCTTTATGTGTAGAATTGTTGTCCTATAGAATTGTTGTCCTAAAATCACAGCTTTCCAAGTTCCAGGACCCATTTCACACTTAAGTGTTGAAACACCTCAGGTGTCTGAGCAAATCTCCTTCCTGGTATGGGACAGCTGAATCTTTGACATTGAACACATCCTGTATTTTTAATCCTACTACGTTATTTTCTTTCCTCCTCTTAAAATACAGTGTGTCTGTTAAGGATTATAGGATAGAGAATGGATTTTATTAAATATTAAATTTTCTACAGTATATGTAATTTGGAGTTTGTCAGATCTGAGTCTCAGTAAGTTATGAGCTCAAAATTTGTAGACTAGAATAGATTATATATTTTATTGGATCTCCACTGGGCAGCATCCATCATGTACTTTCTTTTACCTCTGTCAGTAAGTAACAATTAAGGTGAATTTATGACAACAATCCTTATAATAGATCCATACAAAAGTTTACGAACACTTACTCTATTACACCACCAGCCCACCTCCACAAACTGTGCACAACCGAGAGCATGCAGGGCTTCCTGAAGGCCTCTGGAAGCCAGAGGTGGCACAATGCACTTTGTGAGTTGTGCTAAAATTTAATCCTAACTGGGATTAATCCTTAAGAGACTAACAAACTGGATTTTTAAGCAAGAAAATTCATAAATAGTAGTTCGGTTTCAGAAGGTGATCCACAAGGTGGGAAGGCCAGCAGGTGTGGGACCTCTGCAGAGCCAGCTCCACTGATCTAGGCTGCAACTCAACCCATCAAAGAGACCTCTGTCTTGAAAGAGACTTTTGGCCATGCCCTAAACTCTCCAATTCCATCTCTGCAGTCCTCTCTAACATGTCCTTACCCATAAGCAGTGATTTGCAAATGTGAAGGGAGAAAAAAAGGCTTTTCATGTCCTTAAAAATGAAACCTTGTACTTAATGCTTTGCTATGTTATCTGCAAAATGTCAATTCTTTCAGGAGTTATTGTTGCAAAAGAGAAAATCAAGATCATTTACATCTATTTTATGCCCCAACCAGCCTGGAACCCAAAGTCGCTGAGTTACTTCTTTATTTACTGCTTTTATGAGGTGTGAATACGAAAAGGTCTTTCTCTTCCTCATGAACCTGAACAACCAGAGGGAGTAATCCAAAATCCACGAGAGGAAAAGAATTCCTCAAAGTGACTCTGTCTGTGTGTCCTTTGAGGATCTCGGGTACCTCATCTCACAAGCAAAACAGGTAATTAGCAATTTCAGTACTCAGACATTTCGTGATGTCTCTGAGAGGTGCAGTACACAGCAGCGTCAAAAACGCTCACATTTGTCACCAGAATAGACCCTGCTGCAGCAGAGCACAGATCTGACGTTAGTCAATGACAAGCACTGATTCAACAGATAACTCCACTCCTCAATGTTAAACGCAGGGCAGATTTGCTTATTATATATTTATTTCTGTGTGTATTTTGTAGAACTTGAGACCAGCGAGTTAATCCTAAATACCAAGAACACATCAGTAAAAGCCAAAGTATGCATTCAAAGCTTATTTTTTAAAACAAATTAAGCTAACCAGCCTCATCACCAATTTTTTATTTTTAATCTTGGAAGTGGCCCTTTTCATCCGTAACACATGCTGCCAGAGCACCAGACGTAGCAGCACTGTGGCAGCAGGAGATGCTGAACAGGTAATCAGCTACAAAAGGAAAGTGCAGTAGGCAAACTAGCTGATTTTTGATACTCCATCTGGGGAAAATGGAGAAATTTGTCAGAAGTGAATAAAAATAAATTCTGTTTGATTTACTTCACCTTTAGTAATGCACAATGGTGATTTGTGCATGTTTGATTTCTTTTAATTCCAGAGATACTTTTCAATATGCAGCAGAAATTAAAATAAGAAACGAGTATGTCTAAAATTAAAATGGTAAACTGAGTATTAAATTATAAAATACAAAAGAAATTGTCACTGGGAGCTTACAGGTTTCACAATGTGTGTGAAACTTGCCCCCATGCCACGAGCAAACAAGCACAGCCTCATGGTCATGCCATGGAGGAGCAGTGAATCCCACCAAAATGCTGGATTTTGGGGAGAAAGAAAGCAAGCACAATGACAAGAAAAAAAAAAAACAAACTTAAATAGTCACAATTATGGTGCAGTTTTATTTATCCTGATTCCTTCAATACTTTTGAATTAGAAGGGTGATTACAAATTATTATGATTATTATTTTTACAATACGAGATCCATATCTACCATCAAATCTCTATGGAGAATGAGAGTGTAATTACCTATTTTAATGCACTTGTGCATGCCTACTGTACACTCAGCTATCTCTTTCTTTAGGGTTATGGGTGAGTATATTACGCACATACTTACAAATGTACACAACTAGAAGGAAAAGACATGAATTAGCAATAAATAAAATGTGCACACGTATAGTCAGAAATCCTCAATAATATTTCAAGCCAGAAGCTTCAATGAATTTACCAGAGGGGAATAAAGCACAACTTCTGCTCAAAGACAAGCTGAAGTGGTTTTCCTCTTCAAACAGATGAAATAAACTTAGAAAAAAGCATCACTATTTTTCTTTTAATTTTCCCCATCTACTTTTTTTCCTTTATATACTCTAGCTGCTACTGGTACCACAGGCAGTGACATATAGACAGGGAAGGGACATGACATACATAAAGCAAACAGAAGCTGAACAAAACACAAGACGACGGCATTTACAACCCAGCTGACAAAGCCAGTCACTTCACTTTAAATAATGTGGCAGGCAGCAAAAATATAGTAATTACAAGAATTTCATTTTCATTAACTAATAAACCAAGGAAAACAATTTAAGTATCTGAATGTCATTTTTCAAATGAAAATAAACTGTAAACATTTGAATAACATCACAGCAGGGATAATATACCTAAGGAAACCTATTGAAATATGCTAGTGAATTCATCCTCTTTTATCACATTAAAACTGCAATTGACTGTAAACCTCCTACCACTCTCCACTGAGACTTTAATTGTAAAGATTCCTGTTACATATCATATTAGAATTTAGTTAAAATTGTAGAACACATTATTTCCAATCAGACAGCCAACCATCACTCACAAAGATTTTTAAAAAGGTGATTAATAATTCATCTCAGATAAGGAAAAGATCTATATTTATACCATCTTCTCAGCCACCATAAACTACCTGACAATTGTTCAGTAATGATGCCCAGTAAATTCTTTAAAATGGTAATTTGTCATTCTGTCACTTCATTTGTGACCTAAAATTCCTCACTTGAGGCATCATCAAATAAATTAATCACTTTCCAGGATCCATTTCTCTGTTCTGCACGTTATTATGCCCAGGCTCTCTTGTGTTTCTCTTCATTTACATATATTTAATGGCTCAGCAGTGGTTCACTATGGCACATAACGCACACATCTCATTACAGGTGAAATATTCTAACTGCCACTATCACTGGGAAAGAAAATAACTCTCCCAATTTAATTTTCCTGATGTAACAAAACCATGATTCTTCACTATGAAATGTTGATGCCATCCATCAGTCACAATCAATAAAATCATCATAGAAGTACGCCTTCTTTAGCATCATTCCTTCATACTGGTATTATTTGAGGGAGGTAATTAAACTCATAATATGTAATGAATGTAAATGAAGAAAAAACCCTCATGTTCTCCCTCTAACTATGCTTATTTTACTGCTTTGATTTAAAGTATTTTTACATCTTACAATCTATGAAATACACAAAGCCCTGAAGGAAAGGCATCAGAAGTACAGTAAGCATCAATCAATACATATAATGACTAATTAAAAAGGAACATATTTTAACATTAAAAAAAAAAAAAAAAAAAAAAAAAAACCACCAAATGCTGTTATTTATGGATTTTTCACTTAAAATGATGCATTCCCTCTGGACTAATATATTTGCTGTCTTTCTGAAATATAGATTGCAATACACTAGTTTTAGATACTGTTGCTTGCATGCATCAAAAACAAAGTGATTTTATGGGTATCAGGTCCACCACAATCATTTAAAAACCATATATATAGATAAATATATATATATGCAATCTACTCTAATACTAGAGAGAAAACCTTAATATTTTCAGTCTCTCATATATATGCCTGTGCTCATATCAGTCAAGGAAGAGAACAGTCTCTTAGACATGATAACTTTTAAACACATTTAAAGAAGTCCACGCACACACACACACACAAAAAATGTTTAGAGCAGCAAGTTTTTCCATATGCAGGAAGAAGACACTGCCTCCTTTAGCTCTTGCAAGTATTCACCTGACTTTGCTCAGAGCGTTGCTGGCTCACATGCAGCGTGCACCCAGCCTTTGGTGGCTTGCATTAAAGAGAGGGCTTGCAGCAGGCTGCTCACCTTAGCACTGCCTGTGCCCCACCGTGCAGGAGGTCAGATCTGCGTGCTGGCAATAGTTTGAAATCAGCTTACGCAGTAGCTGGTGGAAAGCATGTCCCGGGCTGTGAAATGTGCAGTAAGGGTAGGATACCGACTGGAAAGAGAACGCACAACAGAAAAATGTATTTTGCTAACTTTGCTCACAGCTCTGAATTAAACTTCTGCACTACAGAAGGAAGAGAAGGCATGGGCTTTGTTTAGTTATTATTATTTCAATGTCCAAGGCAATTTTCCATCAGAAAGGAAGGTCAAGGAGGCAGGGTGGCCACCCTGGGTGAGCGGGAAAGGGGCTGCCCTTGTCCCAGCAGCCAAACCCAGAGGCAGGGAGTGCTATAACAGCAGAGCAAGCCATAAGTTACCAACAGCCCAAACAATTCAGGCCTTCACTGGCATCCCTTAGTGCCAATTTCTATTTTCTCAGATTTCCCTCACCAGTGTTTCACAACGCACAGGCACCTGCTGCAGCACCGCTGCCATCCTGTGCCATCTCTCAGCCTGCCTGCACCCCACCACCGTGCCGGGCTCTGTCTCGGGGAATAATGCTGGTCTCCCCGCTCCAGGCAGCAGCTCCCTGTGCTTCAGCATTTTTTCCCTAGCAGTGCCCAGCACCACACTCTCAGCACCCACCAGCACCGTGCCTCCATGCAGGCACTCAGTGACAGCAACCTTGGGCTGGGGGCACGAAACATGACAACATATTTAAAACACAGCTGCATTTACCAGGCAATCAAAGGTAAATTGCAAAAAAAAAAAAAAAAAAAAAAAAAAAAAAAAAAAAAGTGCTAGTTGTCTATTTCTTGGCACTTCTTTGCTAATAGAGATAACAGAGTGAACGCTCCTGTTAACCCCTTGATGCTGGGACACACTGCCTTCCCCTGTGCCCGCGCTTGGGAGCAAAATAGGCTACAAGTGTATCACCAAGAAGGGGAAGTATCTTCTGGTAATTACATTCTGCCACCATGCAGTGACCTCGTAGCTATCAGCTCCTGCAGGCAGCGGCGTTACTCACACGTGTACGTGTACACCAACCCGCACGCGCTTCTGTCCTGTCTGCTGCTGCTTTGTTGCGTGCAGCTAGGAGCTGTCATGTTTCCCTCCAGAGGTGGCTGTATTTCTGCTCAGGGTGAAGCAAACCCTTGCTGTAGGCCCCTTCTGCAGAGGGTGCACAGCTGCATTCTCAGAGCACACCAGGCAGGAGCACAAGGCCCTAGGCACTGCTGCTCTCACTGCTGCTCGCGCTGCTGCCCTTGCATGTGCCACAGAGGCTACCATATATCACATCAGGGCAGGCGCTATGGGTTCAAGGCAAATTTCAGTCCAAACTTTTGCAAATTATACAAATAGAAACTTACATGTTAGACTCCAGCTTGGATGTCTGTTTAGTTTTGACAGATAATTTCAACAGTGTAAGAGTGGTAAATATTCAACTCTGAAGTTAGCTGCTCAAAATACCACAGTTCAAAATTTGATGCTACGGTTGAAAGCTTGGCTTAAATCCTCACCTCCATTTTCTGTTTGCAGACTGATTGATTTAGCACAGGAAAATATTCCAAGAACTTATTAAAATAAGGGTCTGTTTACCAAATTTGCCACATACAGGCTCAGTACTACTCTGAAACTACTGTTTGTTCAAATAAAAAAAAAAAAAAAGCATTTCAGATCATATTTCATGTTCACTGGATATTTATTTGCACACTGCTAAATTTTGGATTATTTGTAACCTAAAGTTATGACTTGTTGAGTAATACTAACGCACCTCCAGTGATGTTCTCCTTGTTATCTAATCTGGCATTTACCGGCTTGTGCATTGAGACCACCAAACTACCTAAAGGAGGCTTTAGTCCCAGTTTAACTTTGACTATTTAATTTTATTTAGCATACAAACATTTATGATTTTCATGATGTCTAGCAATCCTAGCAGCATTGAAGTAAACAACAGAACTGCCACTGATTTCCATAGGACCAGAACTTCCCTAGTACAGTAATTCCCAATGACAGAAAAGAGGAAATATTACTTCAATGTATTTCTGTTTTTCTCCTTTTTTCAATAACTGTTATCATTGCTGCTTGTATGTGAGGCCCATGAGATATGGCAGAACTAGCTAGGTTCTCTTCACAGCCATTATAATACTTGTGCATAATATGTCTTGAGAGAGGACTATGATTCATTTTTACTACCCATTAGGTGGCTTTGTTGGTATGCTATGAATATTGCAGTTTATGCATGAAAAGTATGCTACTTGAAATATTTGTAATTCTTAAATTCTTTAATAACTACCGAGGTATCTAACAGATGCAGAAGTGCACATCAGGGTGAATACATTGTGTAATGGAACCACTATTACATTCAGACGAGTAACTTTGCTCTCGTACTCGTCATGTAAATGAGTTTGTTACCAAATGGGAGAGGCACGTTTTAATATGGTTACTTTTTTTCCTACAGACCCTGGAATTCCACCAGTTCTGTATTCAAAAATTTATTTCTGATAATTTTGCATTGATTTTTGTGCTTGCGCGATGAGAACTTCAAAGGGCCGAACACAGAACTGAACTGCTGCAAGAAAACGCAATACAGCATGTAAGTGCTGCTGAGGACTTAGAGCATGCAGTCTGTCACCCTAGCGCGCTTATCAAAACATTTGCATGGCAAGGACGCATACAAGGTTAAAGGCAATTTTAAAAGACAATAATTTGGACTTAGGACAAATTTACTTTCCTTCTAAGCCTTTGTATCCTGGGTTTTAATGATAGCTGGCTGTTCACAAAACATTTCAAAGTACTAAATTCTAGGGTTTGAATTGTCCCAAGGTCCTGAAGAGGAAATTTGCTCTCTAGTGCAACTACTTCACTGTCGTGGTTACGCTGAGTCCTCTGTCCAATACCTTCAGCTTGGTCCTGGATGGACGTTTATGGGCAGTTCTGGACGGAGCACTTTGCAACCCTGCAGTCTGGGCTATGACTTTCTGCAGGTAAAACCAAACAGGCGTCTGTTCCACCAAACACAAAGGAATTGCAGGGATGCCACGAGAGGCACGGCTGCGGCTAGCACTTAGGACAGACAGCTTTAACTTTCCTACTGAGTGGGAAGAGCACTCCTCTGGGCCACTGCTGCCCCGCCATCCACACTTCCATTACAGTCCTGCGGTGTGAGGTGGTACCAAAGGACAGGGACTGTTCTCCAGAGGTGCTACCAACATTTATGTGGCCCCATGGCACCACTGACCCCTGTCTGAGTGCCTTCAGCCACCGAGGGGCCTGCAGGCACCAGCCTCACCCCAGCACCGGCCATGCCCCAACTGCACCCTGCAGGCAGGAGGGCACGGGGGGCACATTATAGGGCTGTCAGGACACAGGGGACTTTGGGCCTCACAGGAACCAGCCCCAGACCCTCCTAACTTCCCCATGCCTGCCTGGACGTGGCTGTAACCCCATTTTTCCTGCAGAAAGCGATGTTCGTGGCCTGCCTGTGTGCGCAGCCGGCTGTCTGAGGACGGCGATCCATACATCTGCAAGTACATTAGGAGCTGACACCCTCTAAAACGCTGGCAGCATCAACATCTAATCGATATGCATGTTCACCAGCAAAGCTGACTAGTACATCTGTTCTGTGAAAAAACATACATTCTGCCTCTAGTACAATCAGTGTAATTAAAAATTAACATGCATTAATTGTTGGAGCTGATGTAAACAGCTGATGTTCCACTTAGCCCTGTCTTCTGTACATATCATTAGGCAAAGCCAAATATTGTTAAGTAAACAGGCAACACTTACAAAAAGAAATAGAAAACTAATTCCAACTAAATAAATTGACAACACAGTGCAAGTCATATTAAAACAGTTGAGATAATTATTAGGCTACCGGACTAACAGAGAGAAAATCATAGAAGACATACTTAATTGTTTGAATCTCATTTCAGTAAATGTATTTAGGCACAGTGTGAAATATAATTTAACTTGAATGTGTGTGCAGTGTTTTCCCAGAAGCAGGATGTGCAATATGCTGTTGAAATAAAAATATAAGTTGGAGTTTGATACGCAGGTAAAACAAATAACTTCTCAAATGCAGCAATCTCAACCAACTGCTTCAGCATCCGACCGTCTCTGGAGAAATCCAGGTAGGTTATGCAATGCAAAAGGTTTGTTCTGCCTCGCATACATCTGCAAAACTCCTGTCAATACCGGTGGGAGCCACGCGCAGACACCGAGAGCGGAACATACTCCTAAGGAGTTACATCCCACTTTTTATCGTTGTTATTTAAATGTCATAGCAAAATAATTTCTCCAATTTGTATACAAATAAAACCCCAGCAAATCTGCTCGGTACCACACATCCAGGGCCGCTGCCGCAGATCACAGCGGTGCCGCTGCACATTGCCTGGGGGGCGGCAGCTGCCTGTACCCCCAGGCTGCTGGAGCTGGGTGCCTCCAATGTCAATCTGCTGTCCTGCGGGCTGGGAGGGAGGGAAGGGAAGGCAAGGCAAGGCAAGGTAAGGCAAGGCAAGGATTTACTGCTGGCACTTCTTCACTACCAGATTTTAGAAGATTTTTAAAAACCAGATTTTAAATTTTTGGTTCTCAGCACCCCAAGAACCCATCTGGCTACCAGCACCACTCACAGGGGCTGCGTGAGCTCACGCCACTGAGACAGCTTCCTTTGAATGGAAGAGACATGGGAAAGAAGGGGTCGGTCATTACAGGAATGCCATAATTATGGACTGAAAAGTGAACCCCACAGCTTGCGCCATGCACCTAGGTGTTATCTATGAAATTTCACTGAATTCCCTAGTGGTTTCTTTAAAAGTTTAGTAATTAACTACATGGAAAGCATGTGGGGAAAGAATGCCTTACAACAGTTTCTCTGCAATTGCATTTGGTTGTTATATTAATACTCCTGAAAGTCAGCCACAGGATGAGCTGTCCCTCCTACTAGCTGTGGATGACCATAAATGATGTAAACTAAACAAATGTGGGAAAAAAAGCTGAATAAGCATTCTTAATAAAACACGCCAGGACAGAGTGGATCTGGATGTTTAAATTCTAGTTTTGTTATGGCTTTGTTGGTCTGTTAGCATTTGCCTTACTAATGCTGGTAAAGCATTTCAGCTTTTGAGGCCCATTCATCTTTAACCAAATGCCTTCAGTATGCCAGTTTTTAAGGATCACCACGCCCTGCAGACAAAGTTCCCACCCCACTCCATGCCCTGAAACCCACTGAAGGTTCACAGCACTGCTCAGCTGTTTCATAACAATATCAGGCTCATGATGAACCAAATGAGTTCTGATTTGTGCTATTTAATGTCCTAATGGCTTGACTAGTTAGGTAGATAATTACACAGTATGATTTATCCAACCCATTTATAAATATTTATAATAATGGATAGATTAACCTTTGGGATTGCTCTCCAGCAGTCCCGTTGGTGGGGAGGGATTGCCCCACCACAGCCGGCAGCGCTTCTGCCCGTGCACGAGCCACGGTCCTGGTGGGTGCCTGGGGACATGCTTTGGTCCCTGGGGAGCCCTGGCCAGCACCCGCAGCCAGGGACATGGCCAGCAACCGTGGCTCTGTCCCACGCACCCTGCGCTCGTCTCGCTTCCCCAGGCAGCCCCGCCTGAGGAGGAGAGCCTCCCCAGCCTCATTTCCTCGTTTCATTGAAGCAGAGAAAAAGAAACCACAAGAGGTCAGGAATCTCAGGCTTGCGCTGCCCCACAATACCAACACAACCCACAACGCGGGAGGAAGCGGCTTGGCGTTCAGGCCTCCCAAACATCCTTTGTCGAGCGGAGCTTCGGATGAAAGCCTGGGCTGGGGGAAAACCTCCCCTGAATGAGTTTGTTCACGGTCAGCACTGCAGGAAGGCGCGGTGGCTGGCGAGCAGACGTGCCCCCGTGGCACGGCCGTGAGTCACGGCAGCCCACGGCAGCCCACCCGCGGGCACAAGCGGCACATTGTCGTCGGCGCCGCGCCACAATCGCCGCAGCCAGAGCGGGCCCGCGGGGACCGGCGGCCTTCGTCATCCCGGGACGTCAACGCCAACGCTCTGCTCCCCCGTGACAAAGGGCCAGTGTTCGCTGCACGGCGGCCGGAGAAAGGCGCTCCCTGCGAAGAGCAAACAGCACCTGGGGGAACTGGGGGTGCCCGTGGCGGTGAGCTGCAAGAGCCCTCCGGGGAAACCAGTGTGTTCTGAAAAGCCCTGCTCCAAATCCTCTTCTCAGAATGTTAAAGGCGTCCTAGTGCGGCAAGAGTCAGATCCAGCACTTTCGATCTGGCAGCACTAGTTCTTAAGATCGGCGAAAATATGCTCAGTGCACATTAGATAGAAACAAAGAATTGAATTTGGTCTCTTATGGTAATTATCTTTTTGGATGTCTCTGACTTTGCTGGAGCAGTTCCAAACCAATGCCTATCACATTTCTGAATTTCGATACAGCACAAGCTTTCCAAACGACGGCTTCTGCATCCCAGCAGTATACGGAAAAGAGACAGTCTAGTCCTTGGCCAATGCTACTGAAAGTCAATGGAAACAAGACACAAATCTTTGCATGCGCTTTGGAAAAGTCTTCCTGACATCATTAAAATACTGTAATGCTGATTGTTATTGTACCTTCTAATTGCTACTACCTTGTAACATACCCTTTGCTCAGGAAGAACACCGCAATGTTTGTGTATTACATTATTAAAATTAATGTTTAAATAAAACTCTTCTGGCAACAAAATGAAAATACATGGGAATAATTACAAGAAGACAAATAGTCAGAATTTTTATTTCTCAAATTCTACTTAAGAGGAAACTGCTTTTATTCTCTGAGATTGAACTGTGGCACTTAGCTTTCGTACCGTATGTGTTAAACAGGCACCTGTTGTATAAGTCATTAAACCTTAAACAGTCAAAAAAAGAAGGGGATCCAAAACAAAATATTTTAGGAGATTTGTTTTTATCACAGGATTTAAACATTTTGATTAGAATGCAATTTGGGCTTAAGACCTCATTTTTTTCCATGCTAACTATTGTACCTATGAAAAGATACTTGAGAGGTGTATCTGTATCCTAAACCAGTTCTCCATAACCATGCAACAGCATGAATATGTGTCTGTTTCCACAAGAGGTAAATCCCTACTTCAACTTCTCTAATTCTTCTGTTTCAAAGTGGTTCTGAGCCTGCCTGCAAGAACGTCAGCTGCTGCTCTGGTGCCTGTCTGCTGCACATCTGCACTGCTCTCTGACGTCTGTGTTGAGCCAGAGCCTCTGAATGGAGGAGAAGAGGACAACCAGGAATGTGTGGAGTAGCCAAGTTGTGGGAGAGAAGGGAAGATGAGATAAACTGTGATCTGAGATAATACATGCGACTTAAAAGAAATGATCAGGGGATTAGATTAGGCTCCTTTGGGGTCTGATATAAGGGTCATAAAAGACTGATACTACCAGAACGATGAGGATACCTAAGTCATTGTGGGAAAAGAAGAAAGCATCAGAGAAGACATCTACTTAAAGAAATTCTTGTTAGACCAAAGCAAACACTCCACCTTTGGGAAACCCTTCATTTTATCCGCAAAGCTGGTCATATGTTGGAGAGTTTTTGAGTGTACAACAAACTCTGACTTATTAAGGTGTCAATGCATTGTTTTGTTATTTTTAAAAAATATTTTGGAGAGGGGCTTTCAGACCACAGAGAGTGGGGCTGCCCCAGGGATGCTCACTGACATCCATCCTGGCAGGGTGATCCTGAGAGGAAATCAAGGGCTAGACGTCAGGACTTCCACAATTTCTTCCCAACTCTGCCACCTAATTTAAATTTCTAAAACTTCCAAACATTTCACATCATCCCTAAACTTGGTCTAGAATCAATAATGTTCCATCCCACAGGAAGGCAGGGGTAGGAATTCTTTTCTGAAGAAAATACTGTCAAAGTTTGTAACAGACAGAAGTCCCTCTAGAACTGCTAATGTTGCAGGCTATTGAGACAGAGAAATAATTAATTGCAAAATTCAGCACCAGAAGGAAAACAAGATGCAGTGCTAGACCTTGCCTTCTGAGCTTCCGACACCAGAAGCGGAGCTCCATCAGTGAGAAGTGCGTGTGTTTACACGTCTATCATGTGTGACAGTTCCTCCTCCTGTGCTGGCCGCTGCAGAGGCAGGGATGCCCAGCTCCCACCCATCCATCCAGCCCCGACTCCTCAGCACACAGGGCAGGATGCAATGTCCCACCCGCTGCCAGGAAGCACCACATCTGCATGATTTGCAGGGTGGTGACAAGCATGAACATCCTCGCTAGATACGGACTTGTCACAATATTATAGAGTGTGGCATCAGATCTGGACGGCTGTTTCAGAAGCACTTGTTTGCACGGCTGTTTGTTGTGAGTTGCAGGCTCCTCGTGTCGCCCCGGCTGCTCCTCGTGCCGTGTGCTGCTCTGAGCTCCAAGCGCTCTGCCAAGACCAGGGTGCTCACGTGATGCGAGCCGTGATATAATTCCTGTATACTCCGAATGTGGCTTTCTTCGTGGAACCGTTCCAACGCTAAGAGCGATGCTAAGAAGAAGCAGTAGACAAAATTTGCCTCCAACAAATTAAAAAACCCCTCCCCAGTATGCATAAAAGTTCACACCAGTCAGACTGTGTAGATTAGCAACAAAGTGAAGGGACCTACTTAGAAATGGACACACATGTCGTACCACAATCTGGCATCAGCATTTTATGCAAAGCGAGCTTTCAGAGTAGCATGGAACTGTGTTTTTTTCCACCTGCTGCTCTTGTCTCTGCCCATTGGCAGTTTTGACATGCATCATAATTTCACAGTCTGCTCGTGATGTTGGAATCTGGTCAGGGAGTGAACAGGGATCCTAAATCAGTCCTTGTGATTTGTGCTGCAGCGAGCGAGTGCACGAACCTCGAGGCTTGGCATCGCTGCCGAGATGCTGCTTATGCACCGACGGCAGGCTCAGCCCCTGGGGAGAGAAACGATACAAATGAGCCCTGGGAGACCTCCTCCAGCTGTACGGCACATTTGCAAGGGCAGAAGAGAGCTTTCCTGTGAATTGTGGCTTCCTTTGTGCCCACGTTGCTTTAGGCAATAATGCACTCGGCAGGCTGGGGAGCCCCAGGGGTGGCAGTGCCTTGCTCGGAGGACAGGGAGTGAGCGTGGGGTGCATTAGCACAGAGCTGTGCCAGCAGCCCAGCCCCATACAGTGCTCCCCGAGGAGCAGGCAGCACCCACCTTCACTTGGCCAGGTCTGAAAGCACACCCAGCACCCTCCTTGTCCCAGCACACACATCCAGAATGGCAATCATGACTTAGAAAGAAACGGAGTTTATTGTTCGCTTCATCACAAGGTACTCCACCTGTAGCCAACACCACAGAATAGGGGAAAATCCTCCCCTGAAGGATCCCACCCTGGAAATCCCACCACAGCACCCTGGCAGCCCCGGGGTGCTGGCACAAGGGCGATGCGTGCGGACCCCAGTGGGACTGGGCACGATGCCCCTCGCGGCGCCGCGGCATCGGGGAGCTCCCTCCTGCTCTCCATGGAAGGCAGAGTACAGGGCCCAGGAGAGACTTATGGCTATTTAAAGTAAATAAATCCTTGAAAACGTAATAGCCTCCAATGTGGCTATATTCTCCGATAAAGCATTAAATGAAAGACGCCATTCCCAGTACAAATAATTGCCTTTGTTTTCATCATTTTGTCTAGTGCATTGCGGGAGGCTGTGGAACAGTGTGAGTTTTTCTGATCTATAATCAGACAGTTCATAAAAATCCTAATGGAAATGAAGATTTTGCTATTTGGAGTGGTCAAATTTCCATTTTCAAACACATCACATTTTAAAACCCAGGTTGGCATTTTGGTTTGCTGAGAGTTTTAGGATAATAGCAAATTACACAGAAAATCTACCAATTCTTTGTCAAGTGAACTATGCAAAAAAGAACCATTAGTTCATAGTTCATCTGTGAGATGGGAAGACATCCTGAATAATAATTTTGTGAGACTACGAAGGGCATTTATTCGCAAATAACGCTCACATCTACAGAATTACGACTGCCCCTGCTGTCTGTAAGACTGCTGTGCTCAGATTTCACGGAAGGGATGTTTGAACACATTTGTGTTCCTCACTAGGAGGGTAGGGGAAAGAAGCCACCCCATATGAGAGCAGCTCGCAACACACCATGTGAGGGATGGGGAACCCTATGAGGTGGTGATGGCCACAATCAGGACCCTTTGGTGGTGGCAGGGCTGAGCACCCCAAGGTCCCCAGGGTGCTGAGCCCATGGCAGCAGTGAGCCCGGGCATTGGGAACCAGGGCTCCTTCCAGCCCCTCACCCTGCCCGCACTGCCAGCAAAGTGCTTGCAGTTGTTCTCAAAACAGAGCTTCTGCACCAATTTCCTTTCATACTTACTGGCTGGTCTTCGGTTTGCTAGGACTGTAATCTTTATTTCTGTTGAGAATTTAAAAAAATAAAAAATAAAAATAAAAATAAAAATAAAAATAAAAATAAAAATAAAAATAAAAATAAAAATAAAAATAAAAATAAAAATAAAAATAAAAGAACTCAAAGACAAAAGAATGCGTTCTTTTGTTCTGCGTTCTGTGCCAAAGTTAAACTCTGTAGCACTGAGGAGACTCCCAACCCAGAGCTTTGGGTCCTGTTATTTAGAAAATGAAAATCTACCTAGAGCAGGCTACGAAGAAAAGGTATAAAAGATTGGTTAACGAAATTAATCCACTTTTTCTTTCCCTTAATAACAGTGCCCTGAGGCATAACCCATACAGAAAATTGTCTGTGACTCGTGCTTTGAAGAGAGCAAGGAAAAGGAAATCCCATTGGGAATTTGCTACATTTGTTACAGCACTGGGAAATATTCATCTGTAAATAAATATATTTTGGCTTTGGGGATCTCAAATGATCTTAAATGTGAAGTTTGTAATAAGACTGAGCTAAGAGTATTCCTATAACAGAGAGAATTGAAATGCTATCAATACTCTCCTGTAAGTTTGTTGTAAAACATGAGAATTCACTCTTATCTCCATTTTATGATCCTATGACCTATTCAGGAGTCCACTAAGAATTTGTTTTGTTTTGTTTTTTAAAAAAAATCTTAAGAAAATCAGTAATTGGCAGGGACAACATCACTGCGGATCCCCTCTAGCACAGCAGTTTTCCATCCAGCACGAGCAACAGAGGCCAGCCCTGTCCTGCAGCACCCAGCAGCACCCTGCCCCTCATCGTAGCACAACCCTGGGATGTCAAACTGTGGGATACCGATCATCTGAGCCTGGCAAATATGCTAGCATACTCATCTCAGTCATGGAAGTGTAAACCTAGTGTATCGATACCACATGCACCTCCCCCCCCCATAAATAAATAAAATAAAATAAAATAAAATAAAATAAATAAAATAAAATAAAATAAAATAAAATAAAATAAAATAAAATAAAATAAAATAAAATAAAATAAAATAAAATAAAATAAAATAAAATAAAATAAAATAAAATAAAATAAAATAATATTGCTTACAATATCCCTTAATGGTAGAAATCAGGCACCAAGGCTCCCGGTGCTATCAGGTTAGTGATGCAAATGAGGTTTCAAATACCAAGTTTGTAGACAAGATATTTCTAGATTTTTAACAAAAAATACAAAATCTAATTACAGGGACACTTCCCCCTGCGGTCTGACTTGCACAGAAAAAGGTGAATACGGAAGGGTTCCATGACCTACTCTGGAAGCAGATATTTTATTCTACCCTATTAAACAGGCTTCCTTTCTCTGAGTTTTTCACTGGATAACAGCCAAATCTTGGAAGACAAAAAGCATTTCCTTGGACAGTGTGACCTTTCCCTTAACTTCAATGGCATCCGACAGACTCTGAAAGTCCTGGCAAGCACCAGACTTGAAGGCTTTGCCCTAGGAGACAACATGAGCCTCCCAGGAGGCTCCCCAGGAGGTCCCACATGAGCATCCCATAAAAATATTTGCAAAAAGTGCCCCGAATATTATGTCATTAAAAGGCAGTGTCAGTTCAACTTGGGCCTGACACATATTTTGGAAAACAGAAGGGGTACATTTGTCTAGAGCCTATTTTGCCACTGAAAGAATTTCAGAGGATCCCATGCTCTACCAGTTTCAGTTTCCCTCCCCTCGTCCCCAGTTTTATAATTCAGTAACCAACAGTAGCAGCTCTTAAAAGATGAGGGGGCAGAGACATGGGTGGCATTTCATCAGCTTTCTTCTGCTTTGACTGACAAAGAGCTCACCTACAGTCCCTCATCCTGGGACTCCACTGAAGCACATTACTTTATGTCCCTGAGAGCCACCTTGCTCCGGCCCCACTAGCTAATGAAGGGACTTGTTGGGGACCTGCTCCCCACAGCGCCCTGCTCCTGCTCCTCCTCCTCCCACCCGGGTGGTCCCAGGGACACAGGGAGTAGGGTGGTGTCTTATTTTTTTTTATGAGCAAATCCCTAAAAAAAAGGAACTTTGGGAACAATATTGTTGTGCCTACCAAAATGAAGGGACACTGTCTGTTCAAATGCACCTTGCACCCTCTCTGGAATAGAGATGTTCGGTGCTTCATTATCCAGGACAGGCCCAAAATTAAGTCTAGGTGCCTAAAAGAGGACTCGGTACCATCCACTCCAGGTCCTATTTCTTCCTTAGGGGCCAGAGCAAAACATTATAGACTGCACTAGACTAGTTCAGCTGGAAGGGACCTTCAAGGATCACACAGTCCAACTGCCAACATGCTTTTTTTCTGCAATATTTCTTGTTTCTGAGAATAAATGTCGCACTTGATTGTACCCTGTGGCCATGGGGCAGCCCACCCCTCGGCACATTTGCACCCCCCCTGCCCCAGGACAGAAGCCCACCACCTCCCCACCCCAACCGGCTGACATCCGCACCGCTGCAAAGGGACAGCAAACCCGGGGAGCCGGGTCTGTGACCAGAGAGCACTACCATGCTGCACTTCCAGAGAGAAAAGGTGTCAGGACTTTATGAGGACAGCTAACAAACTGTGTAATTTGGCCAATAAAGGTAGAGGTATTCCTTGAAAGCTGAGCTGCTGGCAGGCGAAGCTTGCTGGTATTTCACAACCCCTTTCCAGCCAGCGCTCAGGACGGCGCACCCATACCATCTGTGGGTTTTCTTCAGGGCACTGGATTTCCCTTCCCACCTAGCAATCAGATCAGGTTACCCAACGCCTCATTGTAAAAATCAAGTGTCTTACTGTTTTTTTTGCCAGCAGAGCCTTCTCATTTATCCCCTGTATTAAAGATTCAGCTGCCGTGCATTAAATGAACCCGTTTCACTGGCAGGTGCTTGCCGGTTTTTAGGCTTTAAACGGTACCATTACTATCATTTATAAGGATAACATCACAATTAAGAATGTATGAATAATTTAAAAATGAGCAAGTAGCATTTAGTTTCACACTCTGCCTGCTGAAGAGGTTTTAAAATGCAGGGTCTTTATTTTATTGCAAAACACTGGCTTGTCTTGGTAAAAGGGATGAAAAGTTACTAATTTCAGGCTTTAGTTCAAACCCTTTAATCTTACAAATAAGTGCCTTCGGTGAGTACTTTGTTATCTCCTAAAGCCTCGGCAGGGCTGTTCGCAGCCTTTGTCTCGTTCTGAGATTCTTACCTTATCCTAGGTGAGCCAAATGAGACAAAGGGGATGCCACCAGAGAGAACTGTGACTTAATGGAGCTTTTCTTTTTAAATCCTAACTTGTACTCCTGGCAAATACTATGGAACAAGCCTGCTTCATTGCAATAAATAATGGTATATAATTAAAATTCCATTCTGTTGTTGAGAACAGTGTGATAAACTGTTTGTGAATTGGTAATTCTATTTATTAAAAACAGGGGCATTAATTTTGACACGTTGAATTATAACGCAGACAAACAGATCTTGTGTTTTAATTAAATGCTTCTATTTGATGAGGGTTTTTATATTAAGATTTAATACCAGATTCCACAAGCCATGCATTACGTGGTGGGCTACGATCCCAGCAGGGTGCCGGGGGGTTGCGCTCATGCCCGGGCTCAGGGGGCTTCAGGCAGACCCCACTGCTACTGGGGCCCCACCGGGGCAGCCAGCCCACGTCTGTCCGTGCCTTGCCGGTGCCTGCACCCGCTCCTCCGGCTTTTCCCGTGCTTTAATGATGCTGCCGGGCTGCTACTACATTTCTTATTTTCTAATGCTGAAGCAGGGCTGAATATTTAAAAAAAAATAACAACCATACTGCTTTGAGGTTTCTTTCACATTAAGCTACATTTAATATTCATTTCACATTTTTTTTCTATTAATTAAAAGTAAACCGTGTATTGTATGGTACATTATCCCTCTAACAGCCCCATGTGGAGATCATGAAGTGGAAGACTAATGGTGTAGACTTTAGCATTTAGTTTTAACCAGAATAATTTACATATCTGTGAGAAGAGTCCAAGGCATGTGTAAATAAGCAGAACTCTGAGATATCGAGACCCTTGCTTAGTTTACTATGGACTGGAGAGCCATGGGCTGTGTATTTATTCCATCAGTCAGCTAATTTAATGAGACTTTATACAGCATCTATTTCTGCAGAAGACACAAAACTTATTATTAAGGAGAGGCATGTGGCAGTAAGAAAAATGTGTTTGTTTGCTTTTTTATTCTATTACCCCCAAGTAGCAAAGGTGATTCTATTCACTGTTCATTAAAGTTTACCTTTATAATTTATCAAAGGGGACTGATATCAACAGCTTTATGCTGAGATTTCAAAATTCAAGACTGATTAAAATTTAATGTAAAAGGCCATGGATTTGGGGTGGGTTCTCAAGAAAAATAGCTTCCCACCTTGCAAGTATAGATTTCATTAATGCGCATCTCTATTAGAAGGCGCTATCAAACACATTAGAGGCATGGCCTCTGAGCACACAAGTGGCATTTTCACTTCAAAATCCATGTGGGCCTTTCAGTGTAAGTTTCAAGAAGAGGAAAGTTCTGTCAGAAAGCTGAGAAAAGTGCACGAGGCATGCCTTGCACACAGCCACAGCCATCTCACGTTGCTGACGTGCCGCGTGCCCCCACGGGCAGAAGGCATGCGGCTGCACTGACCTCAATCCCAACGCAGGCATCCTGCAACAGCACCAGGAGTGCTGCAACAGAAACACCAAATTCACAAATTTGGCTGAACCTGAAGAATAAATTCTACTGAAAAAAAAAAAAAAATCAAATACTTTATGTGAGTATTTCAAAGGTAGGCATTCCAGTTTTTTATCTTAAAACATTGTTTTCTTTCCCAACTTGCTTACTATTTTAGCCTTTAAAATCGTATGAAAATGGAACAGGAAGAGTTTCCATCCGAATGATGCAACTGAATGGAACTGAAATGGCTTTTTTTCCCTTCCTAGTTTGGTCAGCAATTGAGAGACGAGGCATTGACATCGCCATCCTGCTCCTCCCGTCAGCTGGAGCCAGAGCAGCACCCCTATGGCATTTGCTGTGCCAACGACTCCCCGGGTTTCCTGTGAAAGAACCACAACAAGTCCTACTCCAGGTAATTTAGAGAAGGGGTTGGGTTTCTTCTTCACTGCTGGTTAACACAAATGTGCACAACTACTGGCAGGGATTAGAACAACAAAAATAATTTTCCAAAACAATTTACTTCCTTTATTTATTAATGCTGAAGCATTTTTTTAAATAATAATAAAAAATAATTCAAAAACAGAGGACACTGAAAGGAAAGGATGCCTTTTGATAACTGAAAACACCTACCACTTGAAATGTGGTTGATTTTTCCGAATACAGATTTCAGAAAATAAGAAATTGCACAAATTCCCCCCCAAAAAAAGCATAACAATCTGTGCTTTGTAAGAAAGCGAGGTGAAGAGTGAGAAGTCACTCTGCAGTCAGGCCATAAATTCTGCTTCCCAAGCCCTGTTGGTCACCACACAGAGCACGTTCTGCTCTGCTGTCACTACTCTCAGTTCCATACAGCTCACTGCAATGCCTTTATTTCCTAACTGTCCCCATGGTATCTGCAGAAGGCATCGAGGAGAGCAGCCCGCTGTGCGATCCTGGCCACTGGAGGTGCCACCAAGACCCCCGTGCTCCCAGTGCCCCAGCCTCCCCCCACAGCTGGCATTAATTGGAACTACATTTGGGGAAAGCACGCATCTCTTCGACCTGTGCAAGTCTCCCAAGTCTGTGCAAGACTGACTTTGCATGGCAGTGAGTTTCACCAGCCAGCAGCACAGATCTGTCCCAAAGCAATTTTCTCCAAAGGCCTGAGCATCACTGTTACCTGTTGTTATTCCCGAGCAAAAAGGGAAGGGGACAGAGGTTCCCACTCTGTCTCTTTTATGTGATTAGTCCCATGAATCTCATTAGAATAATAAAAATATGGCCTGCCTATGGCTTCAATTAAATGTTTCCTAAGTGAAAAATAATTAAGGATTGCAGAGTCTGGCCTATGAGTGAAGAGAAAATCCAAGCCCTGCCTGCTGACAGCAAAGGTCCTCAAGCAGAGTGGGGAGCATGGCACCAGGCTCCGGCCTTCCTCTGAACAGGCTCCAAGACACCCTCAGCCCTCTCACCTCTCGTATTCCCAAATTTAAACATAAGACATATGCTTTGCTAGATATGATAAAGAGAGATTTTGAAATGACTGAAACTGATTTTTAAAAAATACATACATGCAGAGAAAAGTATGTGTATTGAAATGTTTTCTGCAGCTCCCTGATAGTTTCACTGGGTTGATTTGCAGTAGTGCTTGCAACAGCTAATTCCTTGAAAACTACGACTTTATGATCCAAATAAGAGGGACGAATTAAAACCAAACTACGCTAGATGAGACAAAGTTTCTCAATAAATAAAGGTTATTTAGCTGAAAAGGAAGAAAACAAATAATTGAAAAAATATCGAGTACTAAGTAGTTTTAACAACCAGTAGTTTGAATCCAAAGAAGAAGCATCTCCTCTAAGTAAGAATTGTGGTTGTTTTCTAGTATTTTAGAGTAATAATTTAGAAATCCTGCTAGTCTGGGATTTTGCCTTCTGGAGATAACAGGACACAGGAGTACCAGTCCCTGTTTTATAGTGTATTCTTAAAAGCTTTGTGAATATGCTTTTTCAGTTTCAGATTTTTAAGCAATTAGTTTGCAGATGTCACTAAATAAATGGCATTCATTCCTTAAGCAGGAACCATACCTGTTAACCATCTCAGCATATTCTAGCTTTAAAGCTGAGCTTGATGTGCACAGCATGCTCAAAAACTGTACTCACAGTTCAAATGAGCTGGATTACAGACCATGACCACTGAGACCCTCACATGACAAAGCCTTTGTGTAATTAATATGCAGGGTAAAATGCTCCCTGGACGGCTGCTAAAGCGATTTAAATCATGCACATAAAAAATGTAATCACAAATTTAGCATGGTGGACATTGTAGTCACACTGTGCTTGATTGCATAGAAGGTTCCAAGTGTGTTTTAAATGTCCTTTAAGATTGAGATTAGGACTTGTACTTACAAGATGCATATTAATCTAAAACTCAACATTTTTCAGTGTGGGATCACAGTAGGAGAACATTATGGGCAATAGAGGTTCATTCTAATCCCAGTAGGTAATTACACTTTGAAATAATATTCTTTAATTAAATCTTGTTTGCAGTTGATTGATTTAAACACTAAATCTAAAAACCTAAATTTGAGTTTTTATCAATTTTTGATGCTTATTGCACAGAACTTGGGCTTTAATTGATGTTTCTGAAGTTTTTAAAGCTCTTGTCCACCGTATCCTAGCTGAATTTATTGTAATTACCAGCATCATTCTTTTGCACTGTAGACAACTTTCACTAGAAGCATGACGATTTTAAGTACTTTTAAACCGTAAAATGTGCGATGCGTACTTGCTATGTAAGAAGGCCAGCATTTTACCGAGGTTCTTTCATAAAGCCTCCTGTTTACACCATGTGAACTGTTTTCAAAGCTTTGGGGAAGGGACCCTGCTTTCCAAGCACCCACCTTTTGCTGTTCCGTAGCGTGCTGCTGATGGCACGCAGCCATGGGCAGGCAGCAGCACACGGCTTACAGCTTAGGGGCAACATCTACAGACCTCAGACACCAGGGCTAACCTCTGCCACAGACTTGTTCATTCCCTATTTTAAGCCCTCTCCAGGGCTGGACTACATCCCTTTTGTCAAGGACAGGGTTTCCGCCACCAGGGCAAAGGGTCTGAAGCTGGGTACTGTGCAAAGACCATTAGTCCCTCAGATTTTGTTTAAGTGAACAGGCATACAGAAAGCTTACCGATACCCTAATTGGGTGGCAGCTTACTTGAGTGCTTACAACACATGATATGCATACTTGGTTGGTGTTCGTACATTCTAGTGTCCATCACAACAAACGTGACACAGTGAACTGCACGAGCTTACCATTGTGTGTGGCACATCCTATTAACATCATGGTTTTAAAGAAGTGTAGGCTTACCAGGACAACCCTTTACTGTGCTGCTAGAGCTGTAGTAAACACACCTAATGGCTAATAAAAATGTACAGAAACACCTGGCAATTAGCAGAAGGCCAGAGCTGCTCCTCTCCTGCTGCCCCTGCTGGGGCTGGGCACAGGAGCCCAGCGCTTTCCACACCTCAGCCCCAGTTCTGGGGCACCTCCCCAGGCCACATGCAGAAACATAATCCTGGAACTATCTCACTAAAATTTAACCACTAAGCCCATGACAGTGGTTATGAAGCAGTACAATTAAGAAATTAAATGAGAGGCCAGCATAGCCACGAGGAGGCATGCGGCAGGGGCTGGACCCCAGGACACCCTGCAGCAGCCCCTGACCCGTGCAGAAGGGTGGTGGGAACCATCCCAAGCAGCCTGAGGAGCCCAACTTAGCTGGGATGTTTCATGCCCAAGAGCTTCCCGTTACCCGTAGCAGCAAGAAGAGAACCACTGCAGAGACCTGCTGAGCATCCCCAGTTCAAAAGAGAAGCAGAGAAAGAGAAAACACAGTCCTGCGAGCCCGGGGATGCAGCTGAGTGAGCATGCGTGCCTACTGCAGGAAATTACATGTGGAACTCTAAATGTGCCTCTGCAGGGCTGACCTTTTCCAGCATGTAAAATTCCACATCCAAAACTTTAGGAATAAGCCTGTTGTGCTGGGAAATGAACTTTAAACATACACTGTTTTACCCTGGTCTTCCTTTCAGGCCCACATGGGCTCCGAGCAATGGGCTTGAATTCAAATTTCACCCTGCTACATAATGATATCATGTACGTGTCTTAGAGTAAATTAAATTCATGATACTATACATTTAATAACAGAAAATTCACATCTTACCACAGCTGCATTTGTCATATCTGAGAAAAAGCAAACTACTGTATGGAATGTTTTATTAAGATGACTTCGCTCTTGTGAGAAATGATTAAGTCACTATAAGAGCAAAGTAAGACCACAGGACCTCATTCATTGTACCACTAATATTAATCACACAAATAATATAAGTGTCTTACAGTAATCCACATTCCCCTAAAATATATATTATACATCCTGAGGGCAAACAGTAACACAACTGACTTGGAATAAATCCCTCAAGCCATAGTGGCCAGAAGAAAACCATTTATATTCTGACAGATTAATGTATATTTTGTTATGCGTAACAAATGAAAATATTTACAACACTATCAGAGCTAAAGAAAAATTAAGTCTCACTAATCAATACGTTTCAAGCATGAATTTAAATTCTTTCCAAATCTTTAAATGACCTCAGAAATCAGTATAAAATAAACAAGCATGTTTCCATACGTTTAGCTGTGGTTACTCATTATCATTATATTTCATCTTAAATTCCTACATTAATTAAATCCTTCTGCTGGCATAAAGGTGAGAAAAAATAAAGAACCATCAGGTGCTTGATGAAATTTGTTGACAAGTGATTCAAAAGCAAGTTAATTTTCTCTAAATAATATCATCTGATAAATTATTACAACAATATGGGAAAACAAAAACAGATGAAAAAATAATTATATAAATGACAGCAGTCTGTACAAGTGGAAAAATTAGCCCGTACCATGAAAGCAGGTCTACTGTTCCCCTGGTGAGGGTCCTTGGCACCTGGATGTGTGGACCAGCCACCATTTTCCCTAATGTTGAAATTGTCCTTGGGTATTAGCTCACAAGAATAAAGTAAAGCATGCTAAGCCACTTGCCATTTGCAAGTGCACATCAAATACCGAAAAAAAACAAACAAACAAACAAACAAAAAAGTGCAACTATGCTGATGTTATTTTGAACTTCCCTAAGAACAATGAGTTCTACCTGGAGCTCACTAAAATAGTAAATGCACTCAATAAAATGTATTAAATATACTAAGTTCTTTTTACCTGATCTTTCACCTTTTGCACACAGATTAGGTTGCTACACTGGAGTAACATGAGTTTTCCTTACAATTTGTTCTTCTTGCTCCATTCCTTGCCCATACAGAGCTCCTCCTGTTGCCCACCCATACCAGCAGGCAGATTTCCGCAGACACCAGCTTGGGGCTGGGGGCACAAAGGTGTGACCTCGGCCGCACTCCGGCAGCCTGTCCTTCACCTCCTAGAAAATGTTGCATATACAATTTTCTCTCATGACCAGGTGTCTCATGAACTGGGATTACAATGCCCTGTTCCCGTAGCATCCCAGAGCTGGTTCTGCTAACCTCTCACACATCTAATATCTCTCATAGCCCTGGCACAAACTGTGTTCCATGAGCAGTGCTATTCCTGTTCTATCACAGAGAGGAGAAAACATTACCACTTCCAACATGACTAGAAGTTGACTGTCCTTCTACTTAACCTATTCATCTCCATCTCCTCCTCCTATTATTCCCAAGAAATTTTGCAAGATGCTTATTATGCAAATGCTACAAAAAAATCCTTTTTTCTCCTTCCTTTTCAGAGCTTTGTTCTATTTACCTCCATTCACTGTCTCTGATGGACTTCTCAGACAAAAAGGTGAGCGTAAATGTGTCCATTATTGACCTGAGCCTGAGGAAACTCAGTATGAGGTCAACCACTGCAACAGAGATTTACAAAACCCCTTCCCATTCCATTTCCCTGGTGCAGCTCCAGCATTACTTCAAATGCTTCTGGACCCAGTATATGGTACATACACAGCTTCCTTAACAAGTTCAACCATTTTCATTTAGACTCCCAAATACTGGTTTCTTACTGCTCTCTGTCACATGAGCTCTCCTAAAACTTGAAGAAGTAACACGGGTGCAAAACACAGGCTTCCTGCTTGTATATTGGAGCCACTGCCCAAGACCGGTTCATCATCTGAAGAATATCACCCCTTTAATGCTGCAAGACACTTGAAATTGTTTTTCATGAAATTTTGAGAATCTTTTCATTGATATCCAATATGCAAATCTGTAGAGAAATATCTGCTCTCCAAGCATGTCTTCACATGCTGCAGATATGTTGCAGTCACTGCTTTGTCTATGGGAAATGCAAAAATACCAGCCTGAACAGTCACACTCTGAGTTCTACCTGTACTCCAGCCAAATGGTAATTACAACTAATTACTATAGCTTGGGATGCATTAATTAATGTAAATGAATGCATTAGTTGGTTTTAAAGGGAAGTTTATTTAAAGTTAGTATAAAGAGTATTTTACTCTGGCTCATCACTCCAAAACATGCAGCATGAGCTTAGGTTGTCTTTCCCTGCAGGGGACACGGGACCAGAACTGTCTCCTCTTCTCCCCGGGAACGCAGACAAGGAGCTGTTTCATTTTTACAGCCTGCTCTTCTCATTGCATTGGCTTTTGCATTACAATAAAGACCCAAGGAACAAATGCTGGAAGGGACCCCTGGAAGGATTTGTGTTGTTCTGGCTGTAAACAGCATGAGTAGCAGCAAGCAAGGATAACTTTGTGCCAGAAATTGAGATCTATAAACATATGAGAGACACAAAGGGTCAGCAAAAGTTTGAGGATAATGGCTATAAAGAATTTGTTGTCCTATAAACATTGCATAGCTACGTTCCTTTAGCATGATTATTAAATAGTCCCAACTTGTAACTGCTCTGAGCCCTTGGTTCCAGGAAGATTAAACACAGCAGCAGACAATAACCTGGGCAGAGCTATTTAAGAAACACACAGGATTTATAATTTCAAAAGTGCCCCAGCACTTCTGAAATTGGCTGGAGAAGGCTCTTTTGGAGAACAGAGCCACCAGGCAGCCTGTTCTTGCCAGGGGCTGTGGAAGTGTTATTTGTATGAGGCTGTGAGCAGCAGCCCCAAGGGCAGCGTGCGCAGAGCCAAGGAGCCGTTCGCAGGGCTTGTCCAGCACAGGACAGAGAGCAGGGAGGGAGGAAGAGGTAACAAAATTCACCACTATTTAAGAAGCTGACCTTTTTCCTTAATCCCAGCTGGCTGGCACCGGCATTCAGCACAGGGCTGTGCTCATGATGGTGAGGACAAGTGTCCCCAGCCTGGTGCGCCCCTGACCACGGCGAGGTGCGCTCCTCTGCCTGAGGACTGGGTGCTCACCAGCCACGGGCAGCTAAACCTGGGGGGGATTGCACTGCTGGAGCTCGCGAGCCCACATTACCAACACAGCTGAAGCCTACTAGTCTCATCCGGTGTCCTGATCATCTGTTTTTGGGAGAACTGGACCAGGAAAGTCAGTCGCACAACTCCAGGTAGAGGGAACAGCCAGGTACACTGAGCAGAGCATCTTTGCCAGTGCAATTCTCATACATACAGCAAGCTACTTCACATTTTCTAACATATTTTTAATAGGCAGATAGGAGTATGGGGTTGCACTTGCAGTGTGACACAAAATGGTGACAGTCAGATCAGTTCTTAACAGAGAAAAACCTCCTCACTGCTTCCTGGCCTGGGCGGTCGCTGCCTCTGCCAGGACAAAAATGAGCTACTTTGAGTCAAAGTAGCTTTGTCCCAACCTGATCCAGCTGGGACAAGGTAAGTAGGATCTGGGGGATTTGCATTTGGGTTCTGAGAGCAGCAGTGAGCAGAATACCTACACCTTGCTCCAGCAGATGTGTGGGTGCTGAGTGAGACCCATCAGGGACACCCAAGTAGACCTCTGACCGACCAGGGGGCAGCAAGGACCAGTTATACCCACGGAAAAAATAACAAAAAAAAAAAAAAAAAAGCACTCCCTCTGCTGTGCCAGCCCAAAACAGATGATGGGATTCAGGAACAGGGCAGGAACAGGCGAGGAGGTGAGCCAGAGGTTACCTTCCAGACACAACATTTGCTTTTCCTGGCAGCCAGCAGAAGTTGCAGCCAGGGCTCACACCCACGCCAGATCAGGACCCATCTGTAAAACATGTCTGATGGTAGCTGCCCACCTCCACTGCTTGCACAGGCAGCACATTACAGGTGTACAGACTCTCCGGCATTGCCTTCAGGTGCAGGTTACAAAACCTTGGGCCCTTCTGAGGTGCTGCAGTCAGGAGGCTCGGTGGGAGCCCGGGTGGCACAGTGCCTCACATGGCATCCGAGCAGGGTCTCCAGAGAAATGCCTCGTGCTCCTGCGTGGAAGGCTAACCACTGGGTTTTCAATTAGGCTATGTTTTAGGGATACAAAATTGCATATTCCTTTTCTACACGTTCTCGGCACTTACAGAGCAACCCATTATTAAGCTATTAATCACCTCTTTCAATTAATTGTTCTAAAATGACCCAGGCTTTAGTAGTTGTGTTGCAATTGAAAAGCTCACTTATTTTTGGAAAGGTAAAGTTGCAGGCAGTAGTAATTTGAGACAGCCAAGCTATTAGCCACTGTTTAGAATCTCAATTACTCTAAAGAAGGATAATTACAAATAAAACAAACTTGTGATCCCACATCAGTAAGAACAGTTCTTTCCTGCTTTATGGAATATACAAGCAGTTTTTCATCCACTGGATTTAATTTCCACATGAAAAATTGACCTTAACAGTATGAAGTATGGCTACAAGTAAAAACTGTGTTTTCATTGAAGAGAATAAATGCATTTCCTGAACGCTGGCTGTTAAAGCTAATTGATTTATTGGCTCTCTATATAGTGTTCTATTGTCTTTGTACTCATGGGACAAGGAAGCTCTTGAGAACAGAACTAAATTCTGCCACAGTAGCGTGACAGCTGAAGAGGGCTTTTTTTTTTTTTAATATAATGTGCAAGTTTCACAGAGCTAAAAGAAACCTTTCTAGGACTGGCAGAAACTAACTGGACATGCCCATTAGCTTACTGGATGGAGTTTTCCAATACCATAATATTATCGGGAAGCTAACAGCACTGGCAGCAGGTTAATTCCTTTTAATCAGATTGCTTTCATCATAAAATATTTATGTTCAAGAAAATGTAAAATTCTTGTCAAAAGGAGAGAAAATTCCCTTCCCCCCCTCCCTTTTTATTATTTTTTTTTACTTTACACACAGCATACAAAAATTCAGTAGGAAGTAATATTTCTCCCTGAAGAAAAAAAAATAACGTTAAAATTCATGAAATAGCCAAATATTTGTTATTATCTCTTGCTTTTAGGAGTTATGTAAATTAGTGCCTATAAGATGAAAGAAAGCGCTTGGTAGCAGGTGGGAGCAAACTCATATAATCATACCAATAAAGAAGCCCTGAGGAAAAACAAAATAAAATGAAAAATCAATACAGGATGTTGTTCTCCGGATATACTATTAAAATGTAGTATTCCAGAGCCACACCATTGTCCTCCGTAACGGATGATCCTTTTACTCTGAGATAAGCTAAGGGACAAATTCTCCCCCCTCATATATATAAAAATCCTACCGCGTCTAGAGGAAGCCGTGCACACACAGAAGAGCCCAGCCTGAAGAGGTGGTGCTTTGCCAAGGCAGGTGCCTACGTGGGTATGAATCAAAGCTGAAATGTCTTCAGGAAAGTTTCTCTGTGCCACCGGATTCACAGTGTCAATGAAAAACACCCAAGAGTTTCCTGAGATTCTGTAACTGCTGCAAAAGTGAAAGCCCAGAACACAAACCTGGCAAGGCATCTGGTTAGCTTCATTGTTCCTACAAGAACTACCTTATTCTAGTAGCCAGCAGCGTGGCTACAAACTGTATCTTTCTCATCTTCTTCCTATTGCTTTTTTTTTTTTTTTTTTTTTTTAATTTGGTTCTTATTGCTAACTGAGAGTGAGATTGATATTCAGCATTTGGGAAACAAGAAATTTATTTTGTCTTTTTGGATTTCGAAAAACATCAGGGAGCGGGAGGCTGCGGTTTGTGTTCTGGGAACATTTTCCTCCTTATCAAGGGAAGACAAGGTGTGGAAAAAAAATCTTCTCAGGAGGGAGAAAGCGTAGGAAAAAAAATCCCTGACCCAGAGCCAATAAAGGACAGGAAGCAGGGATTGTTTTGTTCCTCCTTTTTCTTAAGTTATCTCCCCACTGCACGGACTTCGAAAACAGTCCCTAAATTCCATGGATTAAGAAAGAAAATCTTTAAGGAGATCGATAAACGCCTCTCTGCCGGGTGGCTGCAGCCTGCCTTTACAACCTCCGGCAAGAAGCGGACCCCCCAGCGGTGCTGCTTCCACATGGGGGGCAAAGAGAGGGGGGACCCAAGGCTGAGGAGAGGAGGAGGCAGCTCCAGGCCATGTGGAGGTAGGACGGCAGGACAGTAGGACAGCAGGATGGGTTCCCCATCCATGGGACACCCGCAGCCTGGCCGCTCTCAGCCAGGCAGCTCCTTTTCCTTGGGGGAACAAAGCACCCTGCAGAAAGAGTAGCTGCTCACTTGTTGGAAGGAAAACTGGTGGTGCTGACCAACTCCTTTTTAAGATAAAAATAAACGTGGACACATCTGTCACCTCTTCATCTGGCCAGAGCACTACAGAAGCAACGGTGTCTTCATTGCTAGCGAATTCTTAGTGTTACCCACTTGCCTCTCTTGATGTAGAGGTGCCAAAAGGCAAATGTACCTGAAAAATTGGCTTCCTCCAGCTGGAGAGGTGGAACAGCCACTGCCACCCAAAGACAGCTGGAAAGGAGGAAGTTCAGGGAAGCAAAAATTGTGAACAAATTGTATTTATAGGCAAGGAAGAAGGAGCTTTAGAAAAAGGGGTAGAAAATGACAACTGTCCTCAAAATAGCAAATATATGCTACTAATTCAGAAATGTAAAAACTATACATTGACAAATGTAATGTTCTTTTAGAGTGTGAACAAATGTAAAGAGCTGTATTCTGACAAAGAAAGTGTTGTGACAGCAATCTAGCAAAATGATGAATTTTCAGCTCTGTCTGAGGTTTAATACACAATACCTTGAAATTGGCATAGCCAAAATCTGCTTTGTTTGTTTCCTTCGGTGCCCCAAGGACCACTGATATCTGTGTTTTCCTGCACTGTTTTGTTATGTTTATACAGAGAGCACTGCCCTACCTTCGGGTTTCTTCAGCCCGTACCCAGTGTCACAGCCACCGCCACCTACATGGCCACCAGTAAGAGCTATCCAGGACAACTTCCTCTGCTCCATTTCCACTCCATGGGCTCACTTAGCACCACTGGCCCTCGGGACCAGACCCAGTCCTTCTCCTCACACTCGCTGTATGGGATGCCCTCGCAGTGACAGATGAGAGTTTCCATTTCCAACTAGATAGAAACAGCTACTACCTCCCAATGTCCTGTGCCATGTCTTTCTAATGGTTCGGAGCCTGTAAAGTAACATTTCGTAGCACTAAATGCAGGCATGGCCAAGGCAGGGTCTCTAACGAGCTGTGCCGTGCCGGTGGCTGGGCTCCCAGCCAGCCTTCCCCATCCGTCTCCACGCGCGCACTGCCGCCTCCTCCCCGACCCGCGCGGCGTTGCACAGCCACCATGACAAATTACAGGCACGTTCTGCAGGGAGAGGCGAGCGAATTAGGAAATGAATAATTAAACTAAAAGAAATAGGTGAGGAGATCCTGGGGGGAAGCCTGAATTACAAGAAGCCGGGAGCCAGGTCATCTCAGGGTGCTCTGGAGGGTGCCCGGGGCTGGTGCCGCCCGGGGTTGGCAATGCGCCCGCCATGCGCCAGCCACCCTGACTTGAGCAGGAGCTGCCGAGGAGACAGGGAGGTGTCAAAAACGGATGGGACGTGCAGGACCTCTCCAGCCACTGGGCCATGTGGCCCAAGGTCGCCTGTTTCATGGCTGTAGGCGCCAACGGCTCTGCACAGGGAAATCACGCCCAGGGGACAGGCACCAACACGGCTTTGCACCAGCGCACCACCTCTGCAAGCAGTGCTGCCACTGCACAAATGCTTCCTTCCCCTCTCCTTGGTTGTCTGTCTTCCCCAGGACAACAAACCGGTCGTTCTCTCTAAAACGAGGTAATACGTACAGGAGCTTTTGCTATAGCAACATAGCACACACGAACAGAGAATTTCCTCTAGTAACCATTAGTGCTTTTACCTATTAATTCCTTAAACCATCAACATTTAATCAAAACCAAGTTTTAAAATCCCAGCTCTTATCACAGTTAGTACTCATAATCCTTTTTTCCAGACTAGATGTTTCCAAATCATGTTAAATCTTTCATCTTCCTTCTGATTAATTTCAAGGTCTTTACTGAATCAAATGAGATATTTTTTAAACCTCTCTGTTCTAGTTTTTCAGGCTTTTAGTCAATTCTACTAGTTCAGAGCAGTCATCAAAATTACACGAGCATTTTGTGTTCAGTCACATCAGTAACTCCAAGTTCTAGGAGATTATCATAATGACAACTATTTTATTATTTTAATGCATGCAATAATTTAAATTATAAGGACTGCAAAAGTCAGGCTATTTTGTTTTATGGATTATCAACAGCCTTATGACCTTGAAAATAGTCGAGTTGACTCACTGATTTTTACAACTTAACAAAATAGCACATATAGCATAATTTTATCAACTTTGTCTAATCTGGTGAAAGTGCAGTGCTCTAAATATAGATAAATGTCCATTTCAGACCCACTTCACAGCATAAGGAAAGTTTATTCTAGGAAGTGAAATTATCTGAGAATAGCTATTGAACTGCCAAAATGGCATGTTAAAAACTTTTACGCATTTGTTTTGCAGCACTGTTAAATGAAGTTCTTTAATATACAAATGACAGAGAACAGCATTGACCCTCATTTAATTCTCCCCTAAAAAATGCGGAACCGAAGAAAAGGTAAAGAGGAAGAACGGTTAACCTCTGGTGACCAAAGGTGCACTTGATCTGTTATTTTGTATTCTATACTCTTCAAAGAGCAATATAAACAGAATTATTTATGCCCAGCAAAATGTTGCTTAATTACTTATGCACCACTGTTTGCTTGTATTTTAAGCTCTCTCTACCACCCACAGGCAGACGTTAAACAGCTGCTAAAAGCTAGCTTTAGTCTTGCCTGTTTGAAATTAGCATACTTGAGCTTTGAAAAAACTTTGTTGCCAATTTACATATGCATAGAGACTGATATTTAGACTCACCATATGATATGTCCCTCAAGAGCTTTTCTTATTGCCTCCATCCTCAGGTCTCAACCTAGAGACTGTAAATCTAGCAGGTGATTAATTCTATACCCTTGAGAAACTAGCAATTAGCACTTGCAACCAGTAAAAAATTGTCATTTCAAAACCCTGTTTACTATGCCCATGTATTTTCTATGAACTCACAGTTAACTCTAAATAGATGTATATGGCGATAGATTTGCAGTCACTTCTGTCTCTTTATGTAAAAATATAATATAGTTTCCAGCTAATCAACCTATTAAATACACTGAAAAGGATTAAATAATTGGCATTCCTTTTTTTATATATAAAATGGGAAGATGTAGCAGGCATGAAAACACTATACATGATGTTTTATGTTACCAGACCTTAATCAGCTCATTTCAACATGATGACTTTGTAGGGTTTACCTGTTTTGTGTCAATTCTTATCTCTGATAGCTGAAATTACCGTACTTCCAGATGTTCTTATGCATTATTGAGGTCTTCTGCAGTAGATGCTGGAAAAGGTAAGATAAGGTTTTATTTCTTTGTAGTAGTCACAACACTGAGATCAAAGGCAGTAAAGTGCAGTGCTTAGTATTGAAAACTATGATGAACTTAACATTTATTTTCAAGTAGAAAATCTATCATAAAACTGCTCATCAATCTTCAGTTAACTGTTTCAAGTGTAATCCACTGGACCATTGCAGAACGTTTTAAAGATTTGGGGGTGTTTTTCCTAAAAAGAATGCTCTAATACTCATTCCGTGTGTGCTAATCACCAGTGTGCATAACAAAACATAGCACATTGTAAAACTGCTTTACCAAACACCCCACTGAAAACCTGCCTTGAAGGAAAAGGAATGAAGGAAAGGAATCTGGGGGCAGAAGCGGGGTGGTTGGTTGTGGATAAACTGTAACAAAGCGTCTTATGCCACATGCAAATATGACTTAAAGGGGAAAAAGAAAAAAAAAAAAAAAAAAAGAAAAAGAAAAAGAAAAAAAAAGCCTTGCTGGTCTGAACAAAAACTGGTTATACAGTGCATGGCACTTGAATATTTCCATTGACCTGCACAGATCTATACTAAATGACACCCTTCTAATGGAGGAAAATACTGCTGCTCCACCGCAATTTTAGGGGGACTTGTGAAAATTTTTGAAGTACATCAAGGCAAATTTGGTCTAAAATGCCTGAAGCCATGTTTTTCTGATATTCTTTGTAAAAAAAAAATAAAATTGTGGTGAATGCAAAAAAAGTCACTAGTACAAGGATTTCTTATTTTTCTGAGATGCACAGTCATTAAGGGGTCTGCTGCAAAAGCCTGCTAGACTTTCTTTCCTCTAATTACATCATCAGATCATCATACTGTTAAAATCAGTTGCAGAGTACTTGTACACAACTAAATCCCTGCTTCTAATTACTATTTTAGTCTCTTTTTCCTTGTGACATGTTGGTGATAGATCATTATTTTTTCAGCAATTTGTTCGCATTTATATGCAATATAATTGGATCTGATTAATTATTATGATTAATGACTGCAGAATTTCCTTGCAAAGCTATTAATACTGGTAGTATCAAATGAAAGACATGGACAAATTAAAGCCAATGGAGTCCTGTTGCTTGTACTTACAATGGCTGGGCTAAAGTAACCCTTTGCTGTTCTCAGCTCTACAATAAATATGAAGGTTTAACTGGTATTTCCCCACATATCTGCGTGTTTCCAAGGGGTATTAAAACATAACTACGGGGTGAGAGATACAGATTTAATTTTAAGACGAACTACTGTACTCTCAATTATATATCTTTGGGTATATTTTAAATGAGCTCAACAGAATTATTTTATAGCTACATTGATTTAAAGTCAAGGAACTCTGCCAAAAAGAAAAGACTGGGAAATACTTCTAAATAATATGAAGTAGATTTATCCATTTTTCAGGTTGGGGGTGCAACAAAATTTGACAATAAAAGCAGTTAATTTCCATTAAATGTCAAATTACAAAATTTCCAAAGGATGTATTTATGTAGTGTGTGTTGTATTTTAAATTACACTCTGGCTTAGAAATAGGATATTACATGTAAAAAAGCAAACAATGACTGAGTAGCTTAGGGGATCGACTTTCCTGCTACCTCTGGGACCTGACTTTAAATCTGTCTTTGAGCAAACTGAAGAAAAATCATTTCAGTCTAATGGCAGTAGCATATAAAAAAAAATCAGATAGCGGGAGTTCCACGCAGGTGGCAAAAAGCTTTAGAAAAAAAAGGGGGTGCAGAATCAGATGAGTGATGGTGATTTTGCCTGGATTACTGTAAAGCTCAAAACGCAAAGACTTTGAATGTGATTTTAATCTGTAATAAGTGACAGCAGTCCTAATCATACCTGAGTCAAAATAAGGGCATTGATATTTTGGGTGCAAAGCTACTGAGAAATTTTGAAAGTGTCTCTGTTAGTCCAACATCAGAAATACAGAAAAAAATGCCTGCCTACAGCAGGAATCAAATACCTAATGGGAGATTTTTAAAGCATTCTAGCTCTTTATATTTGGAGGAAACTGAAAAGATTGTCTACTTTTAAGTTCTAGGAATTTCCCTGTAACTAAAAGAAGACAAAAAGATGACATGCATTGCAAAATGAGAAACTGTGGGCCATCAAATATTTTAAAAGAATAATCTATTTTTTCTAGAGCTGGTTAAAAATATCTCCTTAAGAAAACAAACACAAAGAAATCCAGCCATAATAGGTGTAATATCTGTGGCCAGGTGCACGGAAATACCCATTTGACAAGGAGCAAATAAGTCAAACTCACACCTATAAAGTCAAGAATTTCCAAAATATTTCCATGTAAGAATCAAGTCACACTGTACAGTTACCTGTAACTACCTATGTGCTTTCTGATGCAAGTGCATCCTGATTTCATCATTTTGCAGCTTATGGACTACTTCTGCTTTATTTCCAGAGGCATATTAGAAATGCACTATTGAAACTGTGCTTTTCATGAAACATCAGTGGCAAGTCATTCAGTGACTGCAGGTCACTGCAAATCAGAAGCAAGAGTAAAAAATGAACTTCACTGATGTATTAAGCTGCACCCTGGTACAAATTTGTCCCAGCAGACAGAGCAGGAGATAACACAGAACATCCACACACAGTAGTTAAAAGATGTTAAAAAAATTTAGTTCTGGAGAGTTTGGTAGTTCCATTAAATGAAACATCTTTGTGATCCATTAAGCAAATCACAGTCTCAGATGAAAAGTTCAGCATGCAGCAAGAGGAAACAATTACAACTAACAACAGGCAGCAAGGTGTGGGCAGTGCGAGGACTGCCAAGAAGGCTGAGCCACCCCAGCAACTGCCCAGAGCAGGGGACTGCAGGGAGCTGGTGCCGCAGGGAGCTGGCACTGCCCTCCAGCCTGACCACCACCAGTGCCACCAAACCAGGGAAATGCAGCGCTGCCAGAGCCTGCCTTGGTGACAGCCCACGGTACAGCTGGGGGACCTGCCCGCGCTGCTCCAGTGGCAGTCCCCATGGAATTCCCTGTGGCAGAACACAAGGGTTCGAGGATAACTTGGGATAGAGCAGAGAGCCTCTGTAACGATACCAAAGGATTTTGTCCCTGCAGAATTACTGACATTTTTCCCCATGAATTTCAGATCCGATTTTTTAAATTCACAGACTCGCAGCTGGGTGACAGTTTTGGAGATCCAAAGATCTTACGGAGTCCCGTAGTTACTCTGCATGGACTTACAGTGGGGAAAACAAAAGTGCTGTGAGGTCAAACCTGGCCTAGTAACCACCAGGTTGCTCACGTGGTACAGCTTGGCAACATAATGCCAGAGAAGAGCCTTATCAAGGAATTCCAGAAGTGGACAGTTTTCATAGCAAACAACAAGGAGAGAGAAAGCCATATATTTAATCAATTTCATTTTAAAAGTCTGGTTGGTTTTGTTTGCTATTTGTTGCAATATTTTCTTCCTGTGTCAGTGGCATATTGCTTCCTTTCCACACACAACTTTGTGTTTGGGCAGTTGTACATAGGTCTTGAGGTGTTTTCCTCCACTTTTTAACCTCAGTCACCCATGTTTGTTGCAGAAAATCAATTGATTTCACAAATGATTGACCCAACAAATAGCCCAAGTATACCCAGTCTTTACACAGGAGTATTTGTGAAATAGGAAATAAGTTTTCCATACATTTATCCAGAAATCAAGTGTAGTTTCCATTACTTTCCAGCATTTTGTCAGGACTGCACAACATTATGGTCCTCTGCTCTGTCCTGACTCAGAAATGTTACTAAGAATTATAATCATTCTTCTGCTCAAATCATCACCATCATTGTTTCTCAATATGTGCTTACCAAACTGTCAATAGGGCTGAATTCCACTACGAAATGCACTAAACACGCAGCAGTGATGGTTAGCAATCCCAAAGAACTAACAAAACAAAAGACACACAAAACAGCAGGTGCAAAAGATGTGGTGCGGGTTTCTTACTCACCAGCCGGACAATCACAGAGGTGCCTCTCACTTAGGTACCCCCAGCCACTGACAACATTACAGGAACAACTGACCCATTCTCCAAGACAACCAAACAAAACCCTTTCTACACCTGGCTGGCTCAACGTCCTCATCAATAAAAGGGTGACTTGAATAAATCTTGAATACAGTAGCTGATGTGGTTGTTATATTCATGGAAACTCAAATTCCCTTCATTAATAAGAAACAAGTAACGATGAAAAAGATGTAAGCTTAGTGCCCAACAGCCCGGAATCACTTTGTGTGCTCCCAAACCAGAGCATTTGCATGGGGATGGGAGAAAGAAAACAGCAGAACATGCAACACAGTCAGCAATGAGATGCTGAAAAGTGAAAGGGTGTAAATTCAAAGCATCCCATTCACTTGTAATGAGTTTTCCTTCCAAGAGGGTTGCTATTGCTCAGCAAGCACCTGGGGCTTGGCAGAGGGGGTGAGGGGTGCACTAAGACATGGCACACGTGGAAGCAGCTGCACGTGGGCAATCCCTGAAAGGCAACTGACCCACAGAAACCTGGAGCAGAGCAAAACAACACAGAACACCATGGGAAAAAGGAACATTGGCTGCTCTGAGCTGAAGGTTGGTAAGTGAAGACTGTCCAACGACAGCAAGCAAAGTCTCTCTTGCAGTGGGTGACCCACAAGTCCTGTCCTCCCCAGGATCAGGAAACTGAAAAGCTCCCAACAACTGAGAAACAAGTAATGTTTGAAAAACACCAACCCAAATTAGCACTTATGGATCTTCTAGTCATTGTGCATTTTGCAGAACCTAGATTACAGTCACCAGGAAATAAATGATGTGAGTTTTGTTAGAATCCACTACTGCTAATCAAAAGACTTTGCTCACCTTGCGAGCAAAATGACTTGCTTACATTTAAAATCTATTTTAAAATGTTTTTACTTGACCTTGTCCTCAGGAAACTTACAGACAATAATGTATTGTTGTCCAATTAAAACCACATCAAAACCTTGCTTTCATTAGTTGACTTCAGGCTCCCTTATGCATCTTGGTCGGTAGCATTAGCCCATCATGTATGCAGAAGAGATTATCTGAAGAAGCACACACCTCTAATTTGAAGATGAAAAACAATGTCCTGAGAGCCTTTAAAATGGTTTCATAGAAAATGAGGGTGAGATTATTTTGTTCTCCTGTTTTCATTTTTCTTGGGGGGCTTTAATCATTTTTTTAATAAAGACAGTTGAGATAAGTGAAATATCAGTCAGAAGTCACTGAGGAAACAACATTTAGACCACAGTAATAGAACAGGCAAATGTGAGCGTCATAATCTTTTAGCATCTTTTGCATTGTATTAGCAAAACACAGTGTCATCAATCTCAGTGTTGTTTTTTACCTGACTACCACCTTTTGCCTTGCACACCCCGAGGAGCGTAATTACAGTCACATAACATATGTACAGCGAGTTTGAAAAGAAGGGAATAAAAATGATTTTCATACAGATGGCTTTGGTAAATAGGCAAAGTCCTGTGTTTTTCTTTCTGCAACTTTCTGGAAGTTCTAACCATCTTTTTGGGTGTATTTTAAAATGTAGGAGGGCGTTAGAGTTCAATGACTTGAAGAGTCTACACATAACAGATGCATCCTGAATATCAGCCTCTGTATTTCTGCATAACTCTAGAATGAATAAATAGTGACTTCAGACAAAGAAGACTATTTATATGCATTTTCATGGTAAAAATATTTTTGAAAGCAAAATATGCATGGAAAAAAGGAGTTTTATATATATATATATATATATGTACACACACACGCACGCATATAAATCCATACTTGGAATCACCTATCAACCAAAATTTTAAGAGGAGAAACAGATTTATACCTTTACTTTTTTTTTCAGCCATGAAAGATAAGAGGTTAAGTGCATGGCAAGAAGTAAAAATTCAACAAAAAATAAATATTCCAGAATGCTGAAGAAATCTGAACTATACATCCATTATTTCTGAAAACCTAACACAAACAGAGTCCTTAGACCTTAATCTTATCCTAATTTAAGATAAGGGAAGCTCGCAGAACATCGTTTTGGCTGTAATTATTATCTCCTGAAAAGCAGTGCTGCATTCTCTAGGGCATGTGCAACTGAGAAAGATTAGAGTTCAGTAAGAGGCTCCATTTATTTCCACCTTCCAATTTAAGTATGGATAACATATTACACTTACAGAAGGAAAAAAAAATATAAGCAGGACATATTAACACAGTCACGTCTCTACTGCTCTCTGCTGAACAGGTTCTGATTGCAACTCAATCACTCATTAGAAACTCAGGCCATAAGCTTATTTTATTGGTGCTCTCAAGGCGACTTTAAACCGTGGCAGAAAGGCTTTAGCTGTGAAATACACAAAATGTTCACATTCCAGCACCCAAATGGAAAAAGAGAAAAGCCAGAAACCCAGCTCTGCTAGGGATACAAACACGACAACGTGGATCCGAATCTGCATTATTTTGTTGTGTACATTTCTTGCTAAGGACGATAAAAGCAGATGCCCACGTGCACGGCGACGACTACGTTCCAGTGGAGACTGATAGCGCCTGAAAACGGGAAGGCAAGATTTAATGTAGAGGTGCACTCAGAAACAATTTACAGCAGTGAGTAGAGCTTCTAATGTGCGTGATTCAAAACAAAGTGGGCACTGCCTACCCCAGGGAGCCTCAGCCGCTATTTTCTCATCCTAAAGCTCTTGTAGCTGATTTCTGCAGAGCAGGGAAGGGAGCGTGTGTTTCTCAATGTTTAAGTATACTGCAATGATCAAAAAGGCTGCATTGTATCTAAAACTAACGTGTTTCTGAGATTTAAAGAGCTATTTTAGATAGACTGCTGTCTTTGTGCTTTCTTCTACTATGAAACTTGTTCAAGATATCAATACATTTTATCTGTGCAGTATACAAAAGTCTTCTTAAGTCGTGATCTACTTTTAAGCAGTGTGTAGAGGGGTATTAGCCAATTAGGGATGGCTGGGTAACTGAGCATATTTATACATTTTTAATGCATGTCTTTTCATCTTTAGCTTGTATGAAGCAGTAAGACCTAAAAATCAAACACTGGATGAGTTTAGATGATTAGGTATTTAATTTAAGATATCCATTTTAGCTTTTGAAAACCTTACAAATGGAGTGTGCATGTTTTAAAAATTGACCATAACCAGTAGCTACTAAGTCTGATCTGTAATCTGTTCTTGGTTATGAAAAGAATCCACTTACTGAAATTCAAGTACCTGCTTAAGGCCAGTTAATGGCTATTTTCCCTCATTTGTGCAACAAACACTGCTGATACAAAAGGTAGCTGCTTTCTTGCACTCACAAAATTGCAAGAAGACAGAAATAATTTTTTTATTCTCTCCCTACTTCTTAAACTAGTACGCCAGTTACAGAAAACTGAATATCAAACGTAAATAGGAAGGTGATTTTATCAATGTATATGGCATTAGCAAGACCATTAATGGGACAATCTATCCTCCACTAGAGTCATGATTTCAAAAACTAGAGTCATGATTTCAGAAAATTTAACTTCATGAAAAGCACTACACAGAATAACTGCATTTTGCAGAACATGCTGCATAGTGAGAGACTTGAGAAGTTCAGTCCGATTCATTTATTTGAAAGAAGGTTAAGAATTGATTTGATCATAACTTAAGTTACTTGTATGGGGTTACAAATCCATGATACCAAAGCATTCCCTAATTTATTAGGCAAAGACCAAAAAGATCCAACACCAGGTAGAAGTTTGGGCATATTTTTGCACTGGAAATACCTCTCCTCTCTAAGTACAGGTAAGTGGTTAACAGGAAAGCTGTTCTGGTGGCACAGCAGAGACCCAGCACACGAGTGTCTGTGGGGTTGGGTGGGGGGAAGCAGACGAATTCCCACCCCTTGCTAAAAGTCCAGTAGAACTTGTGTTAACTCAACCTTAATTTAATTTGAAACAATGGAAATATTGCATGTCCATAGATCTTACACTTAGTGCTATGATGCAGGTTGTAAATGATAAATTTATAAAATTAGATGTAAAAGTACAATTGCATAAAAACTTCAGGCATTTCATGGCATTTTATCCCCTCCCTGCAGCGACCACCAATGAGGTGGTTTGGGCTGAGCTTTAGATTTCTGTTTGGGCTGTTTTTTGTAACAATGCCATTCCAGAGCTGAGCTTACCATTGTAACAATGGCATTACAAGAGAGCTCCATCATCTCCAGCACACCCCAGAACTCCTGGTCATGCTCTTCCTACGTGTTCGTAATGAAACTAATGCACGTTCACACGGGGCACCCCTCCAGCTTTGTGAAACACCAAAACGATGGAAATTAGTCATGAAGTCAGAAATGAATAATCTTCCAAATTCCATACAAAAGCATTTTTATTTCTCCAGATTGGTATTATGGGCTTCTCTGAAAGGTAACCTGTTTTCTCAGCAGCTTCAGGAGTGACCACAGCTGAAATGGTTGGGAATACTGCAGCTCACTAGTCCAGGGCACCAGGAGCCTGAAATGAGCCGTACTGCCAGCAAAACTTGCAGCACCACGTGCCTCATGGCAGCTACGCAGCCACCATGGACTATTTACAAAGAAACAAATTGAAACCAGCTCTGAGGGGTTACTGAGTGAAGTTCAAGCACATTGCTTTCAAATTTCCTTGTAAATAAAAATACATGGGAAAGAGAGGAGCTCGGAGTACCTCAGTGCATCCCTTGAGCATGGTTCAGAGCCCCCAACATACTGTTCTGGTTTTATAAATTAGAAATCTTGTCATCTTATCATAGAGACCAAGAAAATTGTGGCAAACTTTATCTGCTAAGTGAACCTTAATAACCTCAACTTTAACTTCAAGAAAATTACACTAGGAAACATTTCCCAGCCTTGCAGGTTGTGGGAGACATCAAATTCTTTCTTTTCTCCCATCTCTCCGGGAGTTATTAACCCTCCCTGCAGAGCCTCAGAGACCTCCAGCAAGCCATCACTTCCACAGCCTACAGGCAACAGCAGTGACGAGCACACCAGTTGTTTTGGCAACATATTTTCAGCAAAAGCTTACATCTCACAGCCCAATTAAAACCTTTACCAGGTAATTGAAAGAATTTAAAGAAAATCACAGCCTTTGAAATAAAAAATGTTATTTTGCTGTGATGGTGGAACAACTCACAAATGATTCTTTCCGATCAAATGGATGGGACCCTTTAATTACAGCACTGTACTGAATGCCCTTGTCCATCCAACAGCAGCAACAGCGGCTATTTCATTTCACGCTAAGGCCTGCCCCAGACACATTTGCTGATACAGATTTGCTGCGCCATTGCAGCTGGGCGCCGGGCGCAATGCTGGCACCTCCACAGAGCAGACAACTCAACAACGAATCGGGGATTTACTGGTGCAGTTCCACTGCCACTGACTTTTAAACATGAGCCTAGGAATATTACATAGCTTTTGATGCTTCCAGAGCTACGAGAATGTGACAAATTACAAATATATTCTGGGGTTCTTTTTTGAAAAAGAAGCTTGAAGAAACCTATAAATGCCTGGAAAGGTAAATGGAAATAATAAAATATATTATTACTTAGCATATCATAAAATCATAGAACGGCTTGGGTGGGAAGGGACATTAAAGATCACCTAGTTCCAACCCCCCTGATGGATGTGGGGGGGTCATCCCATAATGCTTTTTAACAACTGACTTGGTGATGCTGCAGCTCTGCACCAGCACAAACACTGGGCCAAAACACACTGAGGGAATGGTGTTGAAAAGATTGCATCAGAAAACAGACCAACAACTCTCATCATGCCACTGACCTTCAACCATTTGGCAAAGAAACCTCACCATTTTAGATTGCCAGAGGCCATATATCTTTAACATATATGAAGAAAGCTTTCTGAACACAGTTGGTCAGACACCAACTCTCTGAGACTAGAAGGGAGAGGATTTTAGTTTTTTTTTCTCTCTTCTTTTTTTTTTTTTTTTTCCCAAATGTTCTCAGATCTTAGGGACACAGCATTCTGAATCTGCTTCCTTTCAGCAGTTTTATTAAACCCACTCTTTCCTTTGCTATTGGGGAATTCCAGGCTTTCCAATCTTTTTAATTATCATTAATAAACTTGAGCTTTGACTTTGAGCACAAAGAGCGCGGGTTACAGTTCTTACAGGCTCACTGGAATACTTTCTATCAAGCCAAAAGCCATGCCTTCGTTTTTAGGTTCAGAACATTCTTTTTCTCATTCCAGACAAAATTAAAATTTCACCCACAGGTTCTCCTGGACCATTACTATCTCATTTGGTGACCTCAAGTCAAACACTGTCTCAGTACACACATTAGAAAGATTGTGAAGGTGTGAACAGAGTATTAAGCAAGTTGTCAAAAATACAATTCTGCTTGATCAAGCTCTCAAAGGCACATGGAAAATCCTGCTGCGAGGGAGTCGCGTGCATCTCAAGGCCTAAATGGGAGTTCTGAAAACACTCCTGGAGTATCTTCAGAAAACATCCCCTCACATTTATTGAAGAAGAAAATTCTGATCTATCTAGCAAAATACTTCACATTTAATTTGATGAAATTGTGGGGAAAAATACAAGTTTGCTGACCTCTCTACCTCAGGCTGACATACTTTCAATGTATGTGCCTCCACCGCAGTAAATAGTGCAAGAACTGCTCACCTCCAGTGATTCACTCCAACCCCAGCTCAGGCAATGAGCTCCCACTGCCTTCCTGGCAAGGAACATGCAGCCTGGTCCTGGGCACTGCTCCTCCACAGTGAGCTGTGCCAGAGGCCGTGGCATGGGACTACCAAAGTGCATTAAAGACGGCACAGCCACTGGAAACCTTCTTGAAGAGGACTGTGTCCCGACCCCTGTGGCTGCCAGTGCCCAGGGTCTGAAGCCTCACCTGCGAGGACAGCTCTGCTGCACAGTGCTGCCGATGGAGGGTCGGTAAATACAGCCTCTGGGGGGTGGAAGAGGAGAGAAATCAAAGTTAAGGAGCGAGTTCATGCTGGCTGGCCAGACTATTAGCAAGAAACATACAATAAAGGCCTGTTTAAACAAGCTGAGTTTCTAAATTTGCACACATATTGCTACAGTAATACATCAGTCACATCAGGAACCTTGTATGTCACGGCAAGAAGACAAGGAAGACCATCCAGCAGATTATTTTCTCCAGAAATGCTGGCTGCCATGCAGCCTTCAGCACTCCCTAACGGGGCAGCTGTAAGTCCCCATGCCAGGCACAGCTACGCGGGCTGTCCCCAGCCCCTGGGACACCGTGCCACCTGTCCTGCCCGTGGTGTGGAGCTCACCCTGCCTGTGCCAGCAGCACCATGCCCTCGAGGTGCGTCTGGGCGCCGCGGTGCGCACAAAGCTGCTGCCCTGGGCGTGGATTGAGAGGGCCCGTTATTAAAGGAGGGAGCGAAACAGGCTGCAATTATGCCCAGTTAATCCTCTTATAACAGTGAGGTATTTCTTCACCACAGTAATTATTTGCACGGGGTGGAAATAACAACCATATAGAACAAATTAAAACTTTACCTTCAGATGCTACCTCAATTGTTATGCAGATTTCATCATTTTCATTCAGCCAAAAAGGACCCTTAATACCAGCCCCTCTTCCAATAATCAAAATAAAAATGTGACATCATCGCTAAATTAATTACAAGTTTATTGGATTTATTTTGCCATACGCAGTTTCCTCCGACTGGCCTCATGTGCTCAAAGCAGACACGGTCGGAAATCTCTCTGATTAAAAGGGTGAGCAATACATCAAGAGCACTGGGAATTTCTGTATGCTGTACCTGGGTGCGGGAGGAAAGACACATCAAATGACCAACGCAGTACACAAACTGCTTGTTGAGGCTTTTTTAAATACAACCATCACACGTTTAAATGTCATGCTGGGATTTAGTTAACTAAGGTGGCAGGTTCTTAAAATGTAGAATTTATTATGTCGAAATTTTCCAAATGCAAGACTGAAAAGGGAAAAATATGTCAACTTTTATTTATTTCCTATATAAATATAGGCAATTTAGTCCTTCCCCCAAATACAGGCAGATTAGATGAGTTAGACAGTAGTCAATTCATTTTGCATAGGAATGGCTCATTAAAAAAAAAAAAAAAAAAAAAAAAAAAAAAAAAGAGCCCCACATTTGTATTAAGCTCCGATTGGACAGTGCACAAAATGAATTTACAGTGTCACTCAGAGATGTAGCAGGACTAATGAGGGAGGGATATGGTATGGTGGTGTGGGTAAATCTACACTATATTCATTCCCTCAGCTGGTATAGCTCATGAAATGGAGGTGTCCCTCATTATGTATGTGTCTCAGGAGCTTTCTTTAATATTTTAATAAATAACAACATCAGCCCAACAAGAAATTAATGAATAGTATCATTAATAATGAGCTAGAGTCTTGTAGTGATAGGACAGATATTAAATTGAACCACAGTGGTGCTATCTCTGGAGACTTGGGAATTTTCCAGCGGCAAACAAGGCCACTGAATGAAGCAGCCATCGCTCTGTGCCAACAGCTTTTACAACAGGTTGGGAGTAATAAAAGAGGATTTTCTGCACGATAAAGTTAAGCCTTAGAAAATCTGCTGGTGTAGATCGGTGTGAAAAGTACTGCCAAACGTGATCCTTAATTAAACTTTAATTAAGATAAAGCTCTTTCCTTTAAAGAGGAGGGGGGAGCAGCAGCAAAAAGAGTGTCAGCTATTTCCCTACCAGTTTCTGATCTGAAATAATTCTATATTAAATCACAGAAAATTGTGTTCAAATACGTTAAATCCACAAAACCCAGGAAATTCAGACTCATGGAAGAAACAGCACCCTGAGCTCAGCCCTGTGCCTGTGTGTATCCCAGCCCATGCCCTGTGGGACTGGTCCCGATGTGGGAACAAAGGCATGAGCCCACAGCGAGGGGCAGCCCACACCTCCTGGCCATCGCCAGCTCCTGGTAGACCTGCAGTACCCCTCTGACGTGCTTCCCTTCAGGTTTAGGATTTTTTTTTGTTTTACAGTAATAGGAAATAAATAATACATGCAGTATATATATGGTCTAGAAAATAATATGCGCTATATTTGTGTATGGGAAACCTTCTCACAAAAGAAAACGTATTTTCACTTCCAAGCCCAGGACAAAACCTCTCAGACACAAACAGCCCACATTTGCCACAGCAAAGGAGATGGAGAATATTAATAAGAATCATCAAATTATTTTGTAGCCAGTTTCCCAACAAAGTAAATCCTAAACACACCCCAAAACTGAATTTTGCATGAATCAGTGGCATGTTTTTTTTAAAAAGGTGTTCATGACCAGGTTGTCAGCCACATCAGGATGGCCGAGCAGCCTGCAAAAGGCTTTCCACCACAAATTGCTTTGCAGGGGCTGTTCTGTACTCAGAAACCACCCTGTAACCCAGCACACACAAATTCCAGTCCCTGTGTATAGCCCATATATGTACCATGTGGAACGGGGAAATTCATCTCTGAGAGCTTATATCAGCAACTTTTTGAGTATCTAAAACTGCTTCTGTGTTTGCACAGTTGATGTCTTTTTAAAATGCACAAGATAACCTCACCAAAAATAACTGTTCTCCATGTTTTTGAAGCCATATTTAACCCTGGCTCCTGCTGATATTTTGAAATTTTCAAACTGCACCACACTGGTCCTTCCTCAATACTTACTTGGGGCAGAGCTGACCCACACTTACACATCCAGTTCATGCTCTCTGAATCACGCCTGTGAGACATTCACATTGCTCCTCTGGGTACACGACAGTTCTCTGACTTGGCGTGTTCCAGATCACAGAATCACAGAATCATTTAGGTTGGAAAAGCCCTCCAAGATCATCTGGTCTACCCATCACCCTACTATCAATGTCACCCACTGAACCATGTCCCTAAGCACCACATCCAACCTTTAGCACACCACATAGTCTGATCCAGACAGCATAAATACCACTCTGGAGAGGACTTCCAATAGCCTATGTGGGTCTTACAGTGTTTGAATAAGAACCGAATAGGAATCCGGTAGATACTCAGCTTTTGGCTAATACTCAACCCTCACTATCTCTATAATTCCAACAATAAATAGACTAAAATCTTCAATTTTAACAGGACTTCTGTCAAGGGAAAGGCCAAGGGTTTGGGTGCATCGCTTGCAATGTCGCTGACCGTCAGTGGTTATTAGCATGTTTTGTTTTTTAAATACCAGGATCCTGTTCTGTAATTCCATAAGTTCTGCTCTAAAAAATAATAATAATTTTAAAAAATCTAAATTCTTCTCTAAATTCAATAGGAATAGAATTTCATTACGCTTTTTTAAAAAAACGAATCAAGGAAAGTTTATTAAATGTTTCTCTTACAGGACAACTGCAATGACTGACAAGGCTCCTTCCAATCCACCACTTTATTTTGTTCATCTATACTTTCATAATATATATTAATCTTTTCTCCTAAAAGCCTCAAAACACTACATGCAGATGGACATTGATGCACAAACAAAAATTTGTGATACTTTATCTCAAACTCAGCTGAGATAGGTAAAACTGTATCACAGACACAGATACAGTATTCACCGGTAAAGCAAATAATTTGTACAAAGTAAGAAGGAAGAGGTAGAGATAAGACCGATTTGTGTGTGTGTGTTTTATTTTTTTAAACACCTTGCTCCCTTTGAGAATATTTCTTCATTTCAGTGTCTTTAAGGCCAGTGTCTTTAAGGGTCTGCACATTCAGAGGTATTTAACCTTCACAAACTCTTGGCATTGATAAAACTTTTTAGTTAAGCTTCAGAAAGGGAGTCAAGCATGGATTCTTTTCCAATTCAAATTTTAAACTTGCTTGTTTGAGTTAAATCAGAGAGTGGACAGATGCATTAGAGAGAGGAATCTGATATGTGCACAGAGGAACGGGAAAGTGGGGGTTAGAGCATCTATTATCCTCTCAATTAAATGATATTTTGTTATCTAGTGGCTGTTTTAATATGTTTAGTGATAAATTAATAATTGGGGAACAATGAAGAAGCCAGCTGATCTTCCCATCTGTCAGCCAGGAGTTCAGACCCCAGCGAGCTGCTCCTCGCTCTCCACAAGCAGCATTTACGCTGTCTTGGTTGGGATTTTGGAAAGGAGAAGCTGCCCAATATTTTTGGCAACTCACTGTCTCAAATATTTCTGATTTTGAAGCTCAGCCCCTCATCCTCCTTCCAGACCAGGTTCAGATGTCTCCCCTGACATTGCTGGGAGATTTCCCTGGGCCCTTTAGACTGTTCCTGACTTTAGTGGCTCTCTGGATTAAGCTGCCTGAGGTGACCGTGTGGGAACCTGTGCCCCATCAGCAGCACCCCTGGGCACCAGCCATCACCATCCTCCTCCCCACGCTGTGGGGCACACATTACCCACCTCAAGTGCTTCCTCCCACCCAGGGCAAAGAGCTGAGGGGGACCCAGAGCCGAGAGGCATCTTCACATCACCGATTGATCTTCACATGCAGCCAAAGGCACATGCACCTCCGTCCACTCCCACAAAATCATTAATCACGTGAATTGGAGTCACTGGAGAACAAGCTATTTTTTATTTACCGCATGAAAGAGACCGTAAGAGTAACTGTACATTTTGACGTGCTCACACCATAAATTATTTGATGTCCATATTTTATCAGGATGCTATTACCCTGGCAGATAATGGTTCATTTTTAGGTTGTTATAGCAGAGATCATAAGGTTCCACCCTCAGCAGCTATGTCTCGTAACTGCCTTTCACTGTCTGAAAGCACAGGCAATTTTTCCATAATAAAAACTGGATTAGCATGTATCAAGAAGAGGTTCCACCAGCTGTCACTTTGAAATCAGGCTACTCTATCCGATGTTCGAGATGATAATGGATAAACCCATAAATGACAAGCAGTTTTCCTGTATTTATCTAATAAGTGGCTAATACAGGCTAGCATCTTCTCTAATAAAACAATATAACAGAAGGAAGGAACGGGCTTAGGCTCTATTTGAATTAAATATGAACTGAGCAATATTGGCACATGAAATTATAGCATGACAATTTTATTTTTTTTTTTTAATTTTTCACCTGTTGCTGCTTTCTGATATTATGATTAATTTTCATACACTATTCACACAATTCTTTAAGAATAATTTTTAATAGGATCAGATTTAAAGTTTTCTGAAATCCAACTAATTTTCATCTCCTTATAGCCACAGTTTTTGTGCATGTATATATGCTAAATAGAGAAAACGGTGCCTACAAACTAATGGTTTCTGCAAGTATGTCTAAAATAGCAGCATTGTGCTGGATGAATTGGCAATAGTAGCAACAGCTTCCGAAAATAAGCAAAAGAAATCCCATTCATTTCTTATGCAGAATATCAATGAACATATCTACTAACCTTTTTATTATTAGGAATGACACAACACCAGAATTACAGGTAAAAATATATCAAGATTTAAACTTTCAGCTGAAAATAAATAAATAAATAAATAAATAACAGTTTACTTAAGGTAATGCAAAATTCAGGGTTAACTTGGCTATATTAACACAGCTCACAACAAAAGAGATCATCACCCAAAGACTGATGACTGGCTAATAATGAAAGGAGAAAAGAGCTGTCCTGATGAAAGCCTGCATCTTCATCTTGCTTGGAAACCACTTTTTACACTTTTGCCATCATCCAACCCCAGAGGAAGGTGCAGAGGAGCAGTGCAGGCTCTCCCACCTGCCTGTGAGCAGTGAGCAGCAAGCAGCAGGGCCCCTCCAGCAGCCAGGTTTCTGCTGCCCAGCGCAGGTGAGCTGTGGGCTGAGCAGCGCCTTGGGCACGGCGGGTGTGTGACCACAGCACCCGGTGCCCACGCAGGAGGGGACAGGTCCCCTGTCCTGGCACCAGGCTCCAAATGGAGCACGGCCTTCCTCTGCACCCGGCATGGTCTCTCCTGTTCTCTGGAGCCCTTTTCTAACTCTCTCTACTCCTCCTTCCCAACCTCCTCTTACATGCCTGCACAGTACTGATAAAGCAGCATCCCATGGGAAGAACTTCTTTCTCGTGATGAGAGGAACCTTTTAAGAGGTTTTCCTTTTCAACACGTTGGTGAGGTTTTTCAGAGCACCACAGCCTGATTTTACAGAAGGATCGTGATGTGCTCCTTGCAGCACACGACTGTGCAAAACCAGTGGAGTTCAGAATGGGAATGTGCTGTGGCAATCGTCCTCAAGTGTTTGCAAGGGACACGGGGAGGGGGGATGCTGAACGTCAGAGGCACAGAGAGCAGAACTAGGACCCCTGGCAGGAGGTGCTGCACCTCCTGCACATGCTTCCCAGGGGAATATCAGCATTGCCATTAGATCACCTGCTCCTCCTCCAGTAGAAGAAGCTCACATGCCCTTAGCTCAGGATACTGATCCCTACACTGGCTAATAAATTAACACAGTCAAACACCTTTCAAAGTTTGTCAAATTTTGCCTCCTGCACTATGCTGTATAAATGGGGTACTGTTCTTTCCCTGATTTTCACTATCAGCTTACATTTTGATGCATGAGACTTAATTACCATTATTATTACTTTACTTTGTGTAGCTACAAATGTTACTAGAGGCCATAAAACTATCTGAGCCTTTTTCTAGATCCCACCACATCTGATGATAACCCTCTGCAGCAGGCATGGAAGCAGGCATTGCCTTTAATTTTTCCTGAATTGACAGCAAAAAGTGCTTCCTTGTCCGTGTGTTACAAAATGAGGTAAAACGATGCTGTTTTAAGTGCGACCACCTCAGCCACATATCTCAACAACAGAGGAAGAGACTGAGGGCATTGGTGTAGTGCTCAACTCCCAGCAAAGGCAACTCACTGGATCTGCCTGGCTCCCCTGCTTTTGGTCTGCAGTAAGGGGCAGCCCTGCTGCTCAGGAGTGGTGCTGGGGGGACAGAAGTGGTGCTGGGGCCGAGGAAGCTGAGCCCCAGCATGCTGCACACCCACTCCAGCAGCACTCTTATGCTCACAGAAAAGCGGAGACAACGTCTGGGTGAGCTGGGAGGGGATTTGGGAAGAAGTGGTTGTGTCCATCTGCAGAGGAAAATGGTATGCCTTCTTTTTCTCTGGCTCCACAGAAGACGGAGGCGTGAAGGAAACTCGTCACTGGCTCAGAACCAAGTGTCTGCAGCGAGCTAAAAGCAGCTTTCACCAGCAGAAGGGAAAACAGGAGAAAACAATACTGTTGGTCACAGGAGAGGGGGAGCTGAGGGCCATAGGGCAAATTCCACTTGCAACATGCAACATATTTTCGTGGGCTGAATCAATACCCTGACGATCGGCAAGGCTTCAGCTGGAGAGAGGGGCATTTGACAACAGAGTAAGCAAGCTCATGTAGGTGTGGATGAAAAACTATGGAAATGTACGGAACGAGTAGCTGAAGAGTAATGAAAATGCACCACATTGGCTCACTTTCAGTGGGTTCTCAGTTATTGTTGTCCCGCTTCAGGAAAGCAGCTTCTCATTTTTTTCTTTGTTTAGCCAGGCATGTGGGAAGGAAAGCAGGGTGTGATGAAGTGGAGGCCTGTAAATGGGTTTGTTTATTGCATTTTTGTGATTTGTGATATTGTTTTGCTTATTGTTTAGGAGAAATATTTAAAAAAAAAAATCATGGATGAGACAGAAAAGGGGAATTGTTAGCAAGAAACCACAGGCACCAAAGTTCTTGGTACTTCCAAGACATCTCCTATGCAAAGACTGTAAAATCTCTTGCTCGCACCAACTGATAAGAATTGTTTGTTTTATAAACGCTGATCCACACAAAGATTAAGAGACTTTCCAATGTTTGGCAGGGGCAAAACTAACAGTACGCTATAGGCATCAAGTACTTCTCTGCACAAACTTGATAGCATTTGTCCTAAACAAATTAAATCTGATATTAAAACAAAAACAAAGTAAACAAACAGAAACAAAACAAAACAAACAACAACAACAACAAAAACACTTTTCCTGCCATCAATTTAACTTTTCCTTACAAACACACTTGAAGAAAAATAGCATTTGGTATGTCCTTAACAGCACTGCAAATCATGAACTAAACTCACCCGCAAATTGGGTGAAAACCTCCTGTCCAACAGTTCCATTTTGTATAAAATTTCTGTCTCTGTGTTCACTTGGAAAACCTTAGGGAAAGAAGAGAAAGCTGGACTAGGTAAGCAGCATTCATAAAACAAAACTGTCCCACAAAACAATGTGGGTCTGGTAATGCTGAAATCAACTTGCATTTTTAATAGTTTTGGTTATTTAGCAATAGCTTGTTTGGAAAAAAAAAAAAAAAAAAAAAAAAAAAAAAAAAAGACCATGTGGAGAAGGAATAAGTTGTTGTTCTTACTCTGTTTCATATTTAAGGCAAGATCACGGCCATCTCTTCTATATGTGGTCAAATACAGGGGCCAAAGTCCTTTCTACAATCAATTTTAGCTATTTTGTTCACAACTGTCATACTCTCGCAGCAGAAGAAATTGCATTGGGTGGAAGGTGATGTGCATTAATGGGAAATAATGCACAGAGCAGGTGTGTTTATGAGCATACACTGGAGCTTGCTTGATGCAGCCTGGCTTTGCCTGGAAACCTTTGTGAAAGCAAGCCTGCAGTATTTCCCCAGCCCAGCTGTACCTCTGCTTTTGGAGGAGGACTTGTGACTTCCCGCGGTGGGCAGCCTGCCTTCAGACTTCCAGACAGCATTTGACGAAGTTCCACATCAGAGATTAAGGTCTTTGTACAGAGATTGAGGTCTAAAGAAAGAAAGGAAGCGGAATAGACATAAATGTAACATAAAATGGATTGACATCGGCTAAAGGGCAGAGGGGGGAGGGAGGCATAGTCATAAATACAAACTTTTCTTTAGGGGAGAAGCAACTGGAAAGACATCATTGGCTCGCATGAAGAGTCCCGCAGTGTGTCACCTAAGTGGAAGGAAAAGTAAAAAAGGTACAAAAAGTAAATATAAATTGGTAGTAACAGCTGAAATCTACAGTTGCTAAATCCCTGCAAGACTGATGACAGGCCACTTGGATCTCCTTTTCTGTAAATTAACCGAGTAGGAAATATTCATCGATACAGTTTGCTATGCAGTAACATGAATCGGCTGCTCACAGAAGGATGTTAGACAGCTTCGAGTGCTTATACAAAGTAAGAGGTGGGACGTAGCTGGCCCAGAAGAGTTGCTTGGAGGCCTGATGATGCCGGAGAGCCCTGGCAGACACGGCTCTCACTCAGCCTCCAAGGCACAGGAGAAGCCATGGTAAGGGCAGCGCGTCCTGCAGCGCAGGGCTCAGCAGGGGTCCCTGTCCCGACAGCCCTGCTCTGCCTGGCTCAGGCACCAGCAACCAGGTGTCCAAAGTCATGCTTACACTCATCTCAAGGCATTTTGGGGTAGCATTGAGCTCCATTGACTGTGGAAGGGACTCTGTCACTAGTTTAGCCCAAGAAGCTTCTGTTACATACTTAAAAATAAGAAGTAAATCAATATTTTAAGTTTTGTGTGCTTAAAGAATACAGAACAAGGTTTACTCCGGTATGGAGATGAGCAGTGCAGTAACCTGCTGTGAGTGTGAAGAATTAAGTGTGGCAGTAACACATGACTTTGAACTTATCTGGGCATGCTTTATTTATTTTGGTTAGCGTTGTTTTCTGGGATATCGTGCCGACATATATTGAGATTGTAATTAAACACATGATTATAGATTAATTTAGCTCTATCCAGCATTTTCAATCTGATTATAATTTTTAAATGCTCTTACAAGAACATGATCTATGCAGTGGATTTTGTGCACACAATTTGTTTTTGCTTTTTTCTTTTCCCCCTAAAAGGTGCTTCTGCAGAATGTGCTGCACTAAATGTATTTGCTTTATTTTACAATCTAAAATAATTCTGGTGTCAAATATGTATTTTTTTTAAGTAAGCAGCACTTTTAAATATGACTAGACCCTTAAATATACTATAGATCATTATAATGAAAACATGAATCTCCCACCCCTGCAAAAAGGAGAAAAATTTCAGTCCTGAAACAGGGAGCTTCTTACCTTTATGAATACTTCCATTATGCTCATGATAGCAACGGTAAGCTATCTTGTAGATTCTGACTTTTAGAAAATGATACCCTTGAAAGATTATTTATGCTTTTTTCTGTTCTTGTTCTAGCAATTAATGCATTGGCTTTTGAGGAGGATGTGTGATTTTATGCAGGATGAGCTAGTACAAATTACAAGATTTTATTTATACCCCAAACAGATATCATTAGAGCACATGCACACACATACACATATATACATATAAATGAGCGTGGCTGCATATCTATAAATGTATGCATGTTGAGAGGTGATCTATCTTCCCTGTTAACGTTTTTTGCTAATCTTTTTTTTTTTTAATTAGATATATAGATAATTATATAAAACTATGCAATTATTTTGCTAACACGCAGACATAAGTTGTATCAATTATGCACAAATATAACATCTATAAATACTGAAGAAGAAATATTTCCATCAAATTTGGCAAACATTGGACAAAACTTGAGAAAAATTATATTTCCTTAAGACATTTTAAAAATAAACCCCCTTTTCTTATAGCAAGTGTTAGCAAATGTCCGCTCTGTCTGAATATTTAAAAGGATGCTATGAATGGATAAAAATGATGTGGGGAAAAAAAAAAAAAAAGTGAAAAATACCTTCTCCCTTCATAAATCCCAGTGGTAATTGCATTGCACAAGGAGTTTTGCCTATAACAGCGAGGGAATGTGAATTATTTCTCGTTAGAATTGTGGCTGTTCAGACCCAGACACCCCACTAATACTGCCTTAACAGATCATATTAAAGCTTGGCAAGCCCACCAGGCTTTTAACGTTATCAGGTCAAGCACGCACCCACTTCTGTCTGTGAAACCTACAATAAAAATAATACTTCGCACTTCTGTGGAGTCTTTCATCTGCAGATCTCAAGGTGCTTTGCAGATACTAAATAATTAAGCCTTGAACGGTTCCACGAGTTGGGTGACAGAAATGGATAACTGCAACACGCACAGCACTGTTACCAGTTTAGGACAGAAGCCAGGAGTTATTTCACTGTCAGCAGAAAACATGGGAGGTTTGGGCAGACTGAATGCTGCTGCCCAGACCAGGAGTACTGTCCCCTTGTTTCAGACAGCCTGGAGAGATGGCACTGGTCTCAGGATGCACCTTGCTCCACAGTTCCTGCGCACGTCCCTGGTGGGCACGGGCTAGATTGGGCTGAGTCAAGCGCCGTTATCAAAAATAACCTGCAAAACAAGCCAAAAACCCAGCTGTCTCAGTGGGTACCACACATGAACACAACTAAACATTGACAGGAGTCAACAGGAGAAGCAGCAGGTTAGGAAAGTAAATTTCTCTGGCACATGAAGAGTTGCACAGCCTGCAATACCCACCCAGAGGTTTTCATTTTTCAGAACTGTGACTTTTTGGCTTGAGCACGAGGTCTTCTTAGTGAGTGTTTCCCTTTGCCACAGCCTGGACAGTCTTTGTGGTGCCAGAGCTCAAAGTCTGGGCATGTGAAGTGTGAAAGAGTCCTTTGGGGGCAGTGCCTGATGAGTGTGACGAGCCTACGCCTCCATGGAAAACTGGGTGTTTGATAGCCATGTCCTTCAGAGCTGGCGCAGGGGGAGCCCACTCTGGGGCACAGCCTTCGTGGTTCTGGCCCCAGAGTGAATGCTTTGAATCTCCTACCTGACAATTTGGAGGTTTAGTGAAACGGTACATCAACACTCATGTCCCAAGCAGCATGCAAAGAGAGCATACTTCTACACTGCTTCTAGTTTTTTTTTTTCTTTAAAAAAAAAAAAAAAAAAAAACCTTCTTAAAAAAAAAAATCTTAAAAAAAAAAAAAGACATGAAATTCATATATACTTTCACTACCTTTGAGAGCTAGATTTGGATGGGCATAAATTACTATAACTTTACTGTAATGAAGAAAGCTTTAAGAACTTTGGGACTTCATGTTCTTTATTTATGCTCAATCAATATCTTGCAAATATCATTATTTCAAATTAGGAGCCACATGTGAGCTAACAAGCTGGGTTCCTGAAACACAGGCAAAGCACAGAAGGAATTCTCAGGTTAGGCACCGAGCAGACTTTCACCCCTGCTCTAGCAGCTGGCATAAAGTGACTGAGACCCTCTGGGCCCTCACATTCATTCAAAAGCATCCCTTTGATTTCTAATCTAACTGACAGCGCATTTGATTGCAGCCCTGCTACCTCCCTGTTTCCTCAGGAGTCTCAAAATTGAAACAAAAAGTAAGACTTCTCACTTCATGAATTTTTTAAAAAGGCTCTTGCATATGTCAACAGGCCCACACTGATATCAACAACAGTACATGTCAGTCACTGCTGGTTTTGTGCTCCCCAAAGTATTTGCTTAATCTTTTACTGATGTTTAAAGGTACACGGTTTACATTAAAAGCATGTTTTACACTTTACAAGTAAGGGAAAGTAGACTGAGAGTTGAGTATTTTTGAACAGTCTCCTGATTGTTGTCCTTATGTGTTTACATCGACACCAAAATGAAGACCAGTAAAAATGTTGCTGGAGGCCAACCACTAGCAGAGTACCTCACGGTCAGTACCAGGGCCAATGCTATTTAACATCTTCATTAACGACCTGGATGATGGGGGTGCCTGAAGGAGGGGCAGATTTGCAGAAACACAACATGAGGAGGAGGCATTGACACACTGGAGAGTTGTGTGGATGATGAGTAGCATCTTCCTATAGGAAAGGCTGAGAAAGGCTGGGACTCTTCAGCCTAGGGCAGAGAAGGCTCAGGGGAATCTGATCAATGTATATAAATACCTGACAGGAGGGAATGAAGGAGATGGATCGAGGCTCTGAACAACAAGAGAGAGTGAGAAGCAATGGGAACAAATTAAAATAAAGGAAATTCCATTAAACCTAACAAAAACTTTTTATTATGAGACTGGTGAAACACTGGCATGGATTGCCCAGAGAGGCTGTGGAGCCTCCATTCTCAGAGATATTCAAAACCAGTCTAAATTAAAATCTCATGAATGCTTATTTGAAAAGTGAAACCTTATTATATCCTTCCAGAGATACCACATCTGTGTTGTGCGTCCATCTCAGGTGACTGTGATCATTCCTGGTGGCCCTTCAAACTGTGTTATCTGTTTGTTTTTTTCAGTGACAGGTTTTCAGTTTTTAGCACAATGCAGAATATATATTTAAGAAATAATAATAGGATAGGAAAATAAATGTGTTATTACCTAAAAAAGTGAGCACTGACATCTCCAATTAAGTGTCAGTATCTCCTGCACCAACAATCAAGAAATGCAGTATACCATGGAAAAGTACACACCAGTATAACAGAACTACCAGTCATGCTCTCAGGCTGGTCTAACTAGATGAAAGCATGGCTGCAGTTAGCCTGAAGTCACGTTAGATTGAAAGAAGAAAAATCTCAAGACTGCATTGCCGTGTTGGAGTCATGCTGGAGAAGTTGGTCCATACCTACCTGAACACCAGCTTTATAGATATTCATGTTAGATGTTTCACCGAAATGCTTCCCTGGATTGGAAGCTCCTTATTCACTAGATAGAGCCATCCGCTTCGCTATCAGAACCTCTCCTGCAGGAAAATATATCCAATCCTGGTAAAAATATTTTAGGCTAATAATCTAAATACGATTCAAAGCAATCTAAGATGTACAGTAACACTCTCTCATTTCAGTTGTTTCCCCTATTATTTATGTTTTTATATTTTTGTATGCTCTTTTTTACCTTGTATCAATATAGTAGCATGAATTTAAAATTAAATACACCATCATTTATCAGCAATAACAGGGCATGAGCACTCCCCTAATGCTCTATCTCCCGCCTTCATCAGGCAGTCGGTGACACCCGTCAGGCAGGATCAGTGCAGTGGTCACTGGACAGCTGAACGTTGTCACTGTTGCAAAATGCCTCAGAAGAGATCTGTAAATATATTTATCTCAGAACATGTTTATTTTAAACAATGAAGTTGTAACATAGAGAACTAGCTCTAAAATAGTATGTTTGCCTAATAAGAGGCATTTTTCTCTTGTAAAACCCTCTATTAAAGCCACTTTGCTTTGTTAACTTTCATAGCATGTATCCTCACTATAGCCTTCAACACCTGAAAAATTAGTGGAAGAATTTGACTGATTATAGAGGCTGTTTTCCTTGTTCCACTGCTTGTTCTAAAAGGGATACTCAGCAGAACTTGCATTTTTTTTTTTCATTTTGTGCTGTCTGCATGAGTAATTACCTCCCTGATTTCTGAGATGCAATTGAGTAGCTTCCACATTAGAAAAATCCAAAGATTGATAGAGCCATCTCTCCTAAAGGATTAGTTTGCTGCTGTAATTCCACTGAGTAGGTCATTCAAATAGCAAAATGCTACAAAGTTTAATTTCTCTTGTTTGTAAAAGCCAGGTATTGATACCTATTTAAAAGAATCTGAAAAGGGCTGGTTAGCCTTTTGAGGGGAAAAGTGTTTTCACATTCCTGCTGCGGCTGCAGAAGGGCAGGGGGAGGAAGAAGATGCTTGCATTTGCAGAACGGATCAGCTCAGGGGCTAGAGATGTGCAATGCCAGAGACCAAAGGAAAGACAACAGTGCAAAAATTTTGAGAAATAGTGCACCCTCTTATAAATTGGTGTGCAGGTTTCTCCCATGGCTTAAAGGGCAAGTTAGTTGTCTTGGTAACTTCAGGATGTCAAGGGAACTGAGTGCTAAGTACCCAGCACACCTGTAACCTTACCGAATGGAGAGCAATGCCCGATGGATGGATTTGGAAACGGTCAGAGGAAAAGCGATTTTAAATGTTTTCACATACAGGTAATCAGCCCCTGCTACATCCAGGACTGACAATTTGTGTAAGGTCACAAAAAGGCGAAGAAGGGATAGGGTTAGCCAATCTGGTATTACAACATGACTTATATTAAAAGCATTTCATGCATTTGAGAAAAACGGCAACACGAGTCTATTTCTAAACTTTCCACATTATTTAATATATAGCATTAATGTATCAGGTAATTTAATTTACTGGAGAAATTCTGGGAAAGGTTTGGAAATCTTTCAGTATTAGAATGCCTTTTCATAAAAATCTATTTTCCAAATATTTGAATAATGATGGAAGACTTAACAGGTAGCAAGGCAGGAATTCATCTAAACATCATGATATAACCTTAAGTGGTGCAGACTGTAGCTATGATTCTGATTAATAATTGTGCCAACATCATTTTACCAGAAAAATATTACTGACTTCCTCTATGACTCTAATAAATAAAAGTTGTTTTTTTTAAAAAAAAAAAAAAATCTAGTTAAAAACAAACAAGAAACTAAAAACATGTTAATCTCTTGCAGTCACAAAGATATAGTTTATTATGGTCCTAGGGAAAATACTAAGAAACTATATATAAAAAATAACATTTTTCAGCTTCTCAAGTAAATAAACATTTTATTTCTGTTAAACTACTACAGCATCCACATACTACTTGGGATCATACAAAGCCTATTTCTGTCATGATCCATATCCCTATTTGGTGTAAACTGAGCTCTACTGATGTCAAGAGAGGCTCAACAATTTATATCAGCTAAGGATCTAGCAGTTAATTTAAAAGGCAAGAATAAATCGTAGGTCTGCTCTGAAGTCAGTTTAACTGAAATGCAAAAGATCTTTGCAGGTTAGGTGCACATTTAATTAATTGAAATTCAACCTCCCTAGACAAACCACAGATGCTCTACTTATTTAGCACAGCGTCTCCTAACCAGCTGCACTAATCTATTCAGTAATACTACCCTGTAGCTAAACATCTGGAGAAACCTAGGAAAGAGAATAATAAATACTGCTAAAATCCTACTAGGCAGACACCTGAAAGTGACTTTAGAAAAAACGGGGTGTGATTGGGCATGTGGGTGGGAAACAAGGACTGAAACCTAACGCAGCCTCAGAGGGAGGAAAGTACTATAACTGACACAGATAATGTAGGTCAGTCCGGTACTGTCTCAGCACCCACGGTTATCAGCCCGGTGACTCAGATTGTACATTTTCCATTTGTACTCTTTTTTACTTGTAAACTGCCAGCTGAAATACTAACACAGCGTTCTTAAACTCAGATGGAGATATATCACCACAATTGCACAGACTGAGCATAAATATTTTTAAAATTATTTCCGGCTACCTCTTCTTTGGAAATACACCTAAACGTAATAACATTTCTCACCACGATGTCTTCTTCTGGCTTGCTGCCCTCCCACAAAGATGCTGCTGCGTGTCTCTTTTCAGCAGGATGCTGAGCAGCGCTCCCGTGCCCCCCAGCGCGCTCCGCACCGCAGCCTGTCGGGTGCAGCTCCACTACCCTGCACACCTGCACCTCCGCATCAGGACCTGGGGACAGAATGCAGATATTTGTAAAAAAATCAAAGGTCTTGCATGAAAATGGCACATGTGGTGAAAGAGGAATGGCTGCAAGAATGACATAAATAACCTAGTTCACCGTGCCTTATTCTGAGTACAAACAATTTGGGCCTCTAATTTATGTTCACCTCAGTCACCTCATCAGGTAAGCCATTAAAACAGCAAGGGAGTAAATCTACAAAATTTCACCTCTGTGCATAATACTTATGTGGCACGGAAGTGTTACCAGAATTTAAGCTCAGTGTCAGTGTTCACAGGATCAGAACTGAAGATAAATAGACAGGTATGAGAGGAAGAACCTTGCCAGCCAGTTGCTCATTTTTGAATAGAAATACTCATATTTAAAGGGCATTCTCTAGGAAATCTTTTACTTTTTTTTTTTTTTTTTTTCTGAATGAAGAAAAAGAAAATTTTAAAAATGACTAGATTTGGTAAAATTCTTCAATGTGTCATTATCAATATATTTCCTCATTTGATTTCATTTTAAGTGACAGTCTGTGACTGGTAAGTAAGCCCTGCTGGACACTGCTCTTCTGGGGAATGTTCCTCATTGAGCAGACAATCCCAAGCACTACTTAAATGATGTCATCTTTATGTCACACAGAATCTCAGAATAGCATGGATTGGAAAGGACCTTATAAAGATGATATAATCCCAAATACCTGCTACAGGCAAGGACATCTTCCGCTAGACCAGATTGCTCTGGTTTATGTAAACAAGAAAAAAAAATAGTTTTCTTTTTGCATTAGCACTGTGGTAGCTTTCCAGGGCAATGTCTGGGATTTCTTAAACCACAGAACTATTACCATTCATTTTTGAAGCTATGGGGTGTTTTCCTGAGAAAGACAATGAGAATTTTGCCTCTTTCTCTGTTGCAGGATAGGATTTTAGATGACATGTCTTGCCCAAGTCTCAGCTCAGCTCAGCTGTGTGAGCTGACCTGGTGGGGCTCTTCCTAGGCTGAATAAAATTCATGTTTCATGTTTTCCACATGTCACTAGAAAACTTCATAATTTTATAAGAGGATAAATAGCCAAAAGGCAGAGCACAGTAAATTAAATAATCTCCTCCCTGCAGTACTAATTCTGGGACTTGCTATCTCAGCATCTGATGTCGTGACACCAGCGATACCTGAGCGATTGGCAAGTGGTCAGAAGGCATTATTATAAAAAGGAAAAGAGATGGAGTTGGAAAACCTCTCTATCAATCTGCCAAGCTGTCAGAGATGCTTGTTCTGAAACAATTCCTCTCATTTCCAATAGATTATGTCAGAACTGGATAAAAGGCATAGACAGTGAGTCTGGAGACAGCCACCTCCTCTCCTGAGCTTTGTTCAAACAATTTGGGGTAAGTCTAACATCAGTTCCAGATGACAGTAAGTCTGGCACCATTAATTCAGGAAGCCTGATGCACCTGAGCAGAACCCAAGGGCATCAGGATGCCCGCCCCTGTCCCTCCCTCCCTACCCAGGAAAAGTCTCGCCTAAGGGACGGGTTCTTCATTTTGAACTGATAATGCCTGATGAAAAGACAGTGTTTGACAACACAGAAACTAAACACAAATGGTAAACTCCACCCATTCTGTGTACCAGTAAATGCACTGCGGTACATCCCATGGAGGCAATTAAAATATAAAAACAAAGGATTATTAGGAAATTAAGAAAGTTAAGGAAAAAATTACCGATCACCTAATCTGAAAAAATTCAGTAAGAGCAGACTGAAACACTCAATGCTAACTACACAGCTCACGCTCAGGAAGGTATCAAAGGACATTTGGGGATGGCGGAAGGGAAGAAGGGCAGGGTGCTAACTGTGTGAGGACTGCAGAAATACATACAGACAGAGCGAAAGAAAGCATAGGTATTACAGAGCATCAGAAAGGTGCAACAGGCATACTGATGGTGTTGGTCAAACTAAAAGCATCCCAGCAGTTCAGGGTGTTACTTTAGCCAGACTTCACAGGTACCCAGCATCAGCAACAGCGAGCAATCTCTGGGTGCTCGGGTGAGAAGCCACTGAGGCGGCTCCAGGCTACATGGGCAAGGGCAGCACAGTAACTGCAATGTTTCAAACCGTTCTCTGGATATTCATCAAGGGGGGGAAAATGGTGTCAGGCACGCCTAGACAGTCACAGGCAACCCCGGGGAAAAAAAAAATATGAGCTGATGATCACCGCTCGTTGCACAGAACTGGAACAAAAGAACTTTGCACTGCCCCAGTCCCTGAATTAAGAACACGGCCAGCATGTGCTGAAGCCTGCTACAGCACAGCACGCCAGGCTGGAACACGCAGGTGAGGGGCAGCCGCACCACGTGGTAGCTTAACAAGTGCACCTTATCATTTGCTGTGTCATAAAACAAGTACTAGGGAAGAAACTGCGAGGTACTGAGATTTCACATGGAAGAGGAAAATTCTGTTCTCTGGGGTTGGAGAGGGAAGCCTCCAGAACAGCTAACCCTTGCCTGCAGCGGGTGGTTACCAGGTGTTAATGAAGCTATAGCTGAACCACCCTTCAGTATCCACCAGCAACAACACAGGAGTCCTAAAAAATGCTGTGCTTTTCTCTCACACACCCAGACAGCATCACCCATGCCTCAACCACACCAGGCAATGTCTGTCTCAAGTACCTCTAGCAATGAAACCTGTGTGCTCTACGTGCTGAACCCATTTCCGTGCTTGCCTCTTCTCACAGACTGGAACCTTGTAATACCGCAGCAGCTCTCCCTTCCTGCAATTCGATTTACCATTTCCCATCCTAACGAGGTGAATGTGAAAGCAGATCACCCACCCCATTTTGGCAGTGGTGTCTCTATGTATTTCAAGACTGTTTATGCACTTTCCTTTAGAATCCTGTAGAATAGGCAATGCCTCCTCTCCCAAAATTTCTTTATTTGCTACAGTCCTCATCGCACACAGGTTCTGCTTTCCTCTCCCACAGTTCCTAACTCTCTCAAAACAGTCCAACCAAAGCTGGATACTGTACTTCAGCTGAGCTCTTACCCATGGTAAGCAAGTGAGCAAGTGGCACAGGTAGCCCATGATCTTAGGGTCCTTTTCCTGTTTACACAATCCTGGGTGAAGTCAGCCTTTTTCAGAAAAACACAACATTGTTGACTCTGGCTCAGTTTGCAAAGCACTACGGTATGGTCCGTAACTCATAAACACTGAAAGCTACTATAATTCACATCATTCATAGCAAAACCTAAAAAATACATCTCAGTGGTAGCAGAACCTGCAAACTATCAGAAATCGACACCAACTAGGTTCTTCTTTCTAGTCCCTCAAACCAGCCCTACATCCCATTTCTTGCTCCAACAGACACCCTGAGGAACTCCTCCTGTTGCCCTCTCCTACCCAGCCATTTCATTGCCTACTGAGCTGCTGGAAGCTTGGTCAGGAAGATTTTCTTATGCATTGGTGAGTGCCTTGCACGATAAATTATTATATTGTCCTGTAGAAAATAAACTAATAGTCTCTCTTCACTTTATTATTTCATTTTTAAAAAGATACTCCCACTGTATGACTTCAGTCTCCATTCTTTAGATTCTCCTTCTATACCTTCTCATCTTCTTGCAAGTTTCACACTTCCAAAACTCCATATATTACACTTGTTTCCTAAATTTCGAGTGTACGGCAACATTTCTGAACACAGGAGTGTGTTAGCCCTGCCCCACCTCTGATCACTTCAGGCAGGGAGAGCTCCTGATACTCTACTTAACAGATCTTTTTGTGCCATTACAATTAGTTCCATTGTTTATCTTAATGAAGAAAAAACTACCACTTGAATGCCGTAAAATCAGTAAGACATTTGTGTTAGTTTAATAATTGCTACATGGAGTTTTTCTATATTTACATTAGAAGCATTTAAGATGTTTAGACAGAGTTGTTCACAGACACACATTGCAATAGAGTCCCTGCGGTGTCAACTGTAGATAAAAAAACCACCCACAGCACACATAGCTTGAGAATAGGCTACGTAAGTAAATACAAAACCTGTTTGGCATTATCTGGAATACATAAAAGAATATAATTGGGTAGATATCTGTTTCTGAATCTGCAACTCGTTCTCTGTAACATGGGTTAAGCAGCGGTTGTTTAAAGGTGACGGGAAAGCATAATTGAAAATTGAGCTAATCAGAGATTTCTGTGCTGAATTACCTCCGTAGCAAGCTGCAAGTGTGGGAGGAAGAGGGAAGACAAAGCAAAGAGGATTGCTTGCTTGCTCTCAACATTGGAATGTTCTCTTCCCCTTCTCTGAGAGTCTCCCATAAGACAATACATCTTTGAGATGATCAAAATAAAATGTAAAAACATCACATATTTGTTTTATGCAACTACATTTCCAAATATTAACCATCACTGCCCTTATTTGTTCATGAGATGGTAAGATACTATTGCCATCTTTTATATTTTTAAAATTTTCTTTGTTCTAGCTTTCAAGTTATTTTACATTCTTTGCTTTGGGGTGCCAATGAGGACTGGAAAGAGACGTGGCTGAACTATCATTGCATTCCTGGCCCCAGCATGCACTAACCACAGCCAAAGCATCACGGGGTCTCCCAGGGTCTCCTGGACACACATACCAACCCAAGGGGTCCAGATAAGAGTTAGCACTGCTATACACTTCCTAATTATCCAAATCTCAGAGAGTAAAGGCATTTCTAATGCCCTGCCTGTTCATGTTCTCCTAGACTTCATGACTACACACTCCTTTTCCAATCACTCACCAAAAGTCCAGGCTGACAAGCAATGTGGGGAGTACTGAGGTAGCCTATAGGGCACGATGAGGTATGTATGAATGCTGAACGGCTGCGGAAGCTGGGCACAGACAAATTTTTGGGATGAGGAATAGCTAGATACCAGGTGAGTTTCCATCAGAGAGGAGGAAATGGAAATTACAAGCAGTTGAATTAGCTGATTGCAAAGAGAAACACGGAGCTAATGCTGGCTCTAAGTCCCTTGCTATCCCCGCTGCTATCTGCCCCTTCGTTCTGACGAAGAAGAGAGCAGAAGCCACGGGTTGCTGTTTACCAGGAGCCATAGCAACTTCCAAGACCATTAGCTGCAATCACAGACTGCTCCACTACCTGACTGAAGGGTTGGATGTGTGATATTTAGTCTGACCTATAAAAATATCTCTGGAGCAACCTGCGTGCATAAGTGTCACATCAAATGTTTGTCATACAAGGTATGTGACACCAGGCACCTGATGGAGCATCACTGCAACTGAAGGGGGATCTGCCCTCGTAAGAGGCTTACAATATTCAGCCCAGATCCTACAAAAATCAGCTGGTGACAGTAATCATAGGCAGTGACAAGCAGATCCCCCTCTCACTCTACCTACAGGATCCCTGTACCCTCAGTTACCAAGCCCTTTCATTAAAGATGCATCTTATTACAAGCACTGACCCAGAGTTCTCCTTTAAATACCACAAAAGCTGGCAAAATGTCACCTGATGGAAACCTTGGCACGAGGACAGAGCTCTGGACACGGACAATGAGCAATGTTTGCAGGTGTGGGTGCTCCTGACATGCATTGGCAGGGCAGGTGAGCCCTTGGGTGTCTGAGGGAGTGCGGCTGCATCCATGCCCCCAGGGGAGCAGTGGGATGCGGTGCTCCCAGGCGGTCACAAACAGCACAAGATGCCCTCAGAAACCTGTCAGAGATAAACTTCAAATCTCTGAGCAGGTGTTCAGCCAGAGCAACAGAGCCTACTGCACCTACAGATCTCCTCGTAGAAGGTGCTCCTACCAAAAAGCACCTCCGTCATCCATGCGGTCCTGCTCAGACTGCCATCTGTCTGTTGTCCATCACTTTAAATTCACTGGTACCATTCTCATCTTTGCAAGTAGGTATCAGGAGCCAGCTCAAAACCCCAAGAACGCTGCTAGAGATGCCCCAGGTCTCAAAAAAGAGCCAGAGTTTCTGGGCCTGGGCTCTTTTTGTCTATGTCCCGCACGCGTGTGTGGTCTCAGGCTTGCTGTCTGTCTGCCCGCAGCACCCCACGGGGTCACAGCTGTCTTACCTGTGTGCCTGGACAGCAAGTTACTGTAGCACATGTCACGAGGGTTATAATAACCAGAAGAAGCTGTACAGATTTGCCATATTATAATTATTACATAATTATAAATATTACTGTTTTAGCTGAAAACCCCTCTGTCATTTCCACGCACTGCCATTTCACAGACACAGCTCCAGGGCACAGTAAACTGCTCTCTCCCAAATTTAAAAAGCTGCTGTGTTTCCTTCTTCTTAAGACACAGTCACAATTTCAAGTTCCACCATTCTATTAATATTCATAGCATATTATGAATTACTTATCCTGAGTTACAGAGGCTACTGCAAGATCAAAACACCGGGTTTGTAATACTGCATCTTCCTACAAGGACCTGTTTGCACACTTCTCCTCATTTCTTTTAAACTGCTATCTAAAAGGAGATATTACACTCTACTCATACAAGGCTCAGAGTAAGGCTATTTATTTTAGTGGCTGAAACGGTGATTTAGGGAGCGTTGGTCCTCTTAAATTCAAGCTCTTACATTCTTCACATGCTTTTAAATATCTCATTTGAAGAGCCTGCCTGACTTCACACACAAGGTCTGCAAAACCACCCAAGAAATATAGTTTTTACTCACTTATGTACATGTTTATTTTATGTAGAGTTAAGATTCTAGATGAAGCAAATTTGCAACACCTGTCTTAGCAAGATCACATAGACTAGCTCCCCCCTGTGAGGAGTGATCTAGCTGTTTTTGACCTCAACATAAAACAATCTACAAAAATACCTCCTCCTGACATAGCTGGGAGAAATACCACCTTACTTGTCCATGGTGTCTGGGTGAATTATATGAAGCATCTTCCAGGCTCCCTTTGGACAATGGGCCTTTGGGAACACAGCCACAGAGCCACACCTAAACTTTTTGTAGTTCATCTGCCTTCATTTGGGAAAACAGAAAAAAAGATTTTTTGTAGATTGTAAATAATTACAGGAACTGTTTGAGGGTATTCTGTCTGTTAATACACAATGAGAGACCTCACAAAGTATATGGAGTCTAAAATATGATACATACAAGAATTTCAATAAATTATTTGCCGTAATGAAAAAATAAGCTGTTGGTTTTGAAGGCTAATAAAAAGAACAAGGTTTCATCTAAATTTAAGCTATCACTCTGCTCTCACCAAACATCTTGCCTGTACCAGGCATCTGACCTCTATAGCATTTGACCTTTATTTTGTAGTATGTAGAATTGAAAATGAATTAATATTAATTTTCACTTTTTTTTTTTTTTTTTTCTCTCAAAAGCAGGATATTTATTCTCACAACAACGTTACAGGGCATTAATTAATGTGGCTCTTTTAGAATTGGTGCTTGGGGACTTGAACATAAAGCACTACCAGTGTATGAAATCATGCCTTTGGCACTCCTGGATACTAGAACAAGTTGGAGAATGTATATTCATTAACTCAAGGTCTCCTTAGGAATTACCAAGACCTACAGAAAGAATGAACTGAAGCTATTCCTTTAAGAAATATGGCTCTAAGCAAGTGTTTACTTGGTTGTTGCCAACATTTTTGAAAGCCCAGCAATACATGAATATGATGTTCTTGCATAAGAATAGTTTTCTGAAAAGAAATGAGAATATTTTCTGGGAGTTACTATGGCCCATCAAAAACAATGGAAACATTATATTACCATCTCTTCAAGACAAAAAAAGAAAAAAAAAAAAAGATTCCTTGTATAGCACTGGAGAAGACAGGGAAGACTTAATACATATGTTCCTTGTGCCTGTCAGAAATCCGTATCTTTTTCAGATAACTGGCACCTTTCAGAACTGTGTAATTTGCTAAGTCTATAAACATTGTCATATGATCTTAAACACCTGCTGGAGAGACAGGAATAGCTCACAGCCAAAGACCCTATTAAGTCTTGTGATTTATACATGGTTTTAAAAAGGTAAACTAAATCTAAAAATACTTAAAACACAGAATCACTTAAGACAAGCAATTCAGTATTAATCTAGTGTTTCCAACAAATTCACTTTTGAAGTATATGATCAGCTCTGGTGACATCAAGAAGGTTTACTCCACTTACTTTTAGGCTAAATGCATTTTATGTTTTGATCATGCCAGTAATGTTTTAAGTTTCTTTATTTTTCTTTAAGTTTCTTTAAGTTTCTTTCATTTAATGTTTCTTTTTTGTACTTCCCTACTACATATAGCAAACTCCTATGTTCCTGTAAAAGACAAGACACTTAAAAATATTAAACTTTATAGGCTGGTTGGTCACATTTCTACTTGGGAAACAATGTTTTTCCCAAAACCTTCCTTGCCTGCCTCACAGAAAGATGAACAGACACTTTGTATGGAAACATCAAGAGCTCATGTCCTACCCACCACTCCTCTTCTTGATCATACTGCATTTGAAACTGGTGTGCATGCAGTCGTGTTCTCAGGACTTGAGATGGCTAAAGCCTGCTAAGTGCTTCCTGAGAGTGAAAACGTAGAAGAGCTCAGGCTGATTTAAACATTCAGATGGTGGGATTACGTGCTTGGCAAACCTGCATCACCTGAACGGTTCAGGAGAGCCCTTTGGGATCTCAGCAAACTGCAGCAAAATAAGGTACAGTTGGAAAAACGATGTCTGCACTTGCTGGTCTCACTTGGCATTCACAGCTATCAAACACCACAAAAAGATTAAGTATAGAGAAAAAATTTCTAACAAACTGAAAAAAAAAGTGGTGAGTACTCTCACGGTCTTCCCAACAAGGATAAATTCTACGTAACAATTTACTCAAAAATATTGCGCAAATAGGCAAAACTGCCTTTCCTTCACTTTTTTCAAACCAATGCTGAGATAAATGTATAAAAGGGTGGCTTTCCTTTGTGAGTATACACCTTGTACAAGGAAGGTCAGTAGCATCCTCCTGAAAAGTCACTTAAGAGTAAACAGAGGTGTAGCTACAGTGGGGACTTCTGAATGCGCCACTGGATCTCTAATTCAGTGCATCTCTAGCCCACTTCTCCCATATATCCTCAGTTATTTGATTCATCACCTGCCCTCTCAGTGATAAAAATTAACTATAAACTTCACTTTACGATAGCTCAGGTCTGGAGAAAGTTACCCATACACAGCAACTCCTCCACGTTACCCACCAAACACCGTGGGTGCCCAGGAAGGGCAGTGCTGCTGAGACAGCTCGCTGTGTACGCGCCGTGCCGTGCGCCCCGGTACCAAAGCTGGAGACAAATCTGACAGAGGTTTTCACAGCGCATCATTGCTTGAAAATGCCATGCAGGAGTGTCAAAAGAAACACAGTCATGGGGTTCCCACTGCTTGGCAAGGAGCTGTTAGGATGTTGAGATGCGCTGATGGATACAGCTCCCAAGCAGTCAGCAGCCAGGGTCAGGCTAAATAACCCAGGTATTATCAAATTTCTTTTTCACAGGTATTCAGGTATTAAAATGACAAACTGCAGGGATGACTGCTAGCCTGGAGACACTGCTGTTCCATAATTTAATGTCTATTTTTTTAAGTGCCTGAGATTTCTCTGTAAAAAAATAATGAACTTTACAAAATGTCACTTTTACTAACAGAAATTATGGCTTAAATACCTGAATATGAATATTAAATACAAAAAAAAAAGTTCATTTAAATAATGCTAAGGCTGTGACACAAGCTGACAAAAGCTGGGAAATGCAGAGTCACAGCTGACATTGTCCTTAATTCACACAACTGTTGGGAAGGGCAGGAGGGCAAGAGTGTAACTCCAGTCATGGTCTTAAGTCTGAAGACTTTGATTTCTGTCATTTTGTAATCATGCCTTAATATAGTTTAAAGAAATTTTTAATCCCTCTATTTAGCAGAAGAAAACATTTTCACAGAAATTACCAATTACTTTTAATGCAGTTTCTATGCTTGCTTCATGGGTTGCTCTTTTCCTCGCCTAAAGCAGGAGTTAATAGCATTATCCAGAGGTAAATATACTGCCCAGAAGCACTACCCAAGATATTGTCTACAAAAGCTGAATCTCTTATCATTCTTGGCTTGATCAAAGCAGAAAAACTATGGAGAAATGGCATAAAGGGCTTGTAGCAAGCTGCCCTGGGCTGCAAATGCAGGCCAGGCTGCTAGTGGGATGCCCCAAAGTTGTTTCGTGGAGCAGCAGGGCTCCCCCAGCCCGGCCTCCCAGGGCACGCGCTCCAGCCCAGGGCCGCCTCGGTGAATATACTGGCACGTCAGAGTGACCAAAAACCACGTTTACATGCTCTTACATCTCGTTTTGGCCATGCACTTACAAATTATGTTATCTTTTGTATTTTGTAAGTAAAAAGGTTAGAGCACCAGGGGAAGTCTGAGTTGTGTGCAAAATGATGTGTCCACCTGCCTGCTGCCCAGAGGTCTGCAGCAGAGCAGCATTATTGCTCCAGCCAGGGAGAGGGCAGAACTTGGACATCCTTAAGTGTTCACCCTGTAAAGGAGTTCATTGCACCAGTTTTATTGTGGAAATTATATACTACTACTGATGTGAATGCTAGTGTGGGATAGAATGTATGACTTTAACACTGCTGTGCCTTGTGAATGTTATAAAGAAATGAAAAATGAAATCTCCCACAAAGAAATACAATATAATCAAAATACTATCTGCAAGCTGAGCTTATGAACTTCAACAAGAAGACAACAAACCATCAGCTCAAAGAAAAGGCCGCATTTTCCTGATTATTTACAAGTTAGTATACACGACCATCTACTCACTTCTTAAAAATGAAAATAAAACAATACTTTTGGTTCTTTACCAGTTATATAGTCAAGGTTCCCCACTTACTCTCTCTGCAGTATTTACTTCGTTTAGCAATTTCATTTGTTTTAATGGGATGCTGTGCAATAATTTATGCACAGTTTTCTGGGTAGGATTCACAGATGATCCACTACGTTTTGGCATAATGAAACAGCGAAATGGAGCCTACACATTTTTTGTGTCGTTAGTTTTTCTGTGTTCAAGTTTTATTTTCTCTCTTTTTAATAAATCTCTCAGAAACAGTACAGACTAACAGGAAACATGGGAGTTTCCAGTTATGGATCTGCTCAGTCAATCCTCCCCTAAGTTCTCAAAGAGCAGTATTTGGGTTTGGGGCTGGTGCTTCAGTGAGTGCCAACTCAGAAGAGGAGAGGTATTTCTGCCTAGTGCCACCCCTTCCAAGCTGCACTGTAAAGCTTCAAGCACAGTCATCTTTTCTGCATGCAAATATTTGCTGCAGTTATTTCTGCAGGAATTATGCATAATTAGAATAAATTTTCAGCACAAGCTGGAAAAAAAAAAGCTAGCTGGAGCTGTGTATGAAACTCCTTTCTTCTTCACTGCTTTCTCCTGCGACAGCACATCAGAACCACCACATCGCCCATGCAGTTCTCCCGAGACCAACGGTAAATAATAAGCACAAAAAGAAAATCACATATATGGCAATGTTTTACTACTGCTCCCAGTGCTGAAATTCAGATACGTCTGCCATGATCTGTTGAAAAACAGTAAAAGTAGTAGAAATTTAATTGATATTTTTGCACTTGGAATCGGAGGATAACAAAACTACAATGTGCAAAACTTTTCTGCTTGTGTAGTTTATTGATTCACAGCTGTAATTTGCAGTTTAATTGAGAACACCGATGGAGTAAAAGAAGCTGTAGAACTCCATTAGAAAATAAGGGGTTTTTTTTAACTTTTAAAGATTTTTGACAATAAACTGTCAAGCCTTTGGAAAGTTTAAATAGAAAAGTCTACGAAGAAGAACTATTCTAAAAGAAAGACAAAATTAGGTCAAAATCAGCCAGAAAATCTGGCCTACATTTGTATTTTCCATGCCAAAGTCAAAGGCATCTCTAACCTAACAGAAGACAGCTCAGTTATCACTTGGCTCTCCTGCAGAGCAAACTGCTTCTCGAGTTCAGTCGCGAAGTCACCCGGTTACGCCTCCGTATAAATCACAGATACTCACGTATGGTCCCCATCCTGCTTTTCACAGTTCTGGGTTACACAAAACAATTGCAGTGTATGTGAAAATAGAAAGAAAATAAAAAGCAGTTATAGTGCAATAATAACAAAACCCCACACCATATTTTTAAGAAGACTTTGCCTTATCAAAACTATGTCCTGCACCTCAGCAAGCGTTTGCCACACCTGTGACACAGCACAAGGTAGCGCCTGGTAACGCCATGCCAAGGGAAAAGCCATGGGAGAAGCCAATGGTCAGCGCCAGAAAGAACACCAAAACGTATTTTCTTGGCCATGAAACACTCAGGTGTTTATTAGAGAGAGAAAGAAGATATGGAGGATACTCAGCGTATCTCGGTGCAGTGACAAATCAATGTGTTTGGTGATTACCTTTGCAGGTCATTTTCTAATGCAACTATCTATCAAATTTCCTTCCATTCTTTCAAAATTAAGCAGAAAGAAAAAGAGATTTTAGTTTCCTTTTCTTAGCTTATTTTTAACAGAGGCACTACAGAATTATGATGGTGTCCTTTTGGTAAACCAAAATGTCAGACACATATTATTCTTTTAAACATCTCCTGGCCTTTCTCTGAAAGGTTAAGGTGGTTTAAATAAATTTAGTCAAAGTAAATGACAGCTGAGGAAGAGTATTAGAAAACTATACTTATCAACAACCTCTTTTCCTTAAATTTAAACAAGTCATTTACCAAACTGCAGTTTAAGGAGATCATGGTAATATATGCTTTTCCTCAGAAAGATGAAAGCAATTTTAAATGGTAAAGAAATGTTGGGTGGGAGAAATTACACACAAGTTAACAAATGTTAATGTATGGTCTTAACTCCATGAAAGTTACAAACCATGTTTTTCAAAATAATCATGCAGCAATCTGGTCTTTCACATGAAACCTTAAATAGGAGTTGTCCATTTCATGCTTTTACATCACCTTAATGACAGGAGCTTAAATGGAACAGGCAGGAAAACTGAGAGTCCACAAATCATTTGCAATAGAGTCAGATGTACTACATTAATGTTATACAATTGGCCTGCAATTATTGTTATTAGTCAAGGGAATACTGTTTAAAGCCGAGGATTTTATATGTATTTATACACTAGGAGATGTAACTTTAAAAGCAGTTCTAACACATCTGAATGTCGTAGACTGCACATGTGCAAAATATTCTTCTAAGTGGCAAAAAAAAAAAAAATCTGCTAGTACATCCAAAGATTCTGCAAGATAACCTAGCAGAAGATTATTTAGGAATTAGCAGTGAGAATTCAGATCTTGCACTCCACTTCCAAATAAAATAATTATCAAAATACGCTACTTCAATGCATACAGAAATATGCTGAGACTTTCAGGATGGGAAAGGAGGAATCGGAACGGTTTCCCCTCTTTGGTCTTACCCAAAGTGTCTTTCAGGTCCCACCTTTTTTATGGAGATGCTGACAGGAGAGCGTGGTGAAGAGATAACCCCAAAACAGAAACCTGAATGCGGCATCACTGCATGACTGTGAGACAAAGCGCCGGTGGGGCTGGCTTTGTGTCTGCACAGACAGGTAAGCATTGCCCTGCTTGGCTTCTCCACGCAGCCTTTTGCCCTCTTGGGGCAAAGAGAGAAGGCTGAGACCACCCTCCAGCAGAAAGCCACACAGACCACCAAGAAGAGCTTGCCTCATGCTCCTGCACTGAGCCTGCTTGCAGGGCCACCCTGCCTGCCCCACTCCATGCACGGTGCAGGAGCAGCACCAGCTTCCAGTGCTCCTTGCTGCCAGGCAGCACGTCCCTCTGGCGGGGCAGCAGTACAGTGCCAGTGACCTGCTAATGGTCAGAGCTTTGTTTTCCTGCTTCTGGGTGAAGTTCTTTAAAGAAAAGATCAAACAGCTACATGGTCCCAAGGGAAATCAAGGCCAATTGCTAAGGGCAGCATCAGCACTCCAGGAAACCTTCCAGAATAGGACGAGGTACAACAATTCTGATTTATTGTGCCATATACTTTCAGTTAATAGCCAGCACAGCAGACCATAAAGTTGCTATATTTACACACGGTATCTTACCGGGTACTGTCTGGTGCCAGCTCACAGGTAATGAACGCTCAGGTATCAACAACTGAACTGTTATTTGTAAGAACACAGTTCCCACCATCCCATTGGAAAGGAATTGCTTACCTTGCTGCTAACAGATCAATGACAGGTGTTGACAGAGCAGAGAAAAATCCATGTGAATAATACAGCTAGCAGAGTATAGGCAGAGGACACTCAGGGGCTCCCAATGGGACAAGGAGAAAGTAGTGTTACTTACAAACGGGATGAAATAGTTACAGAAATAACATGCCTCAAGTTACCCTTTCCTACTTTGTCTTCCTAAATAGCACAGTCAGATTTTTCTACGCATCAAGAGAGCATTTTCCCCAGTCACACCTCCTGAAAAGCTACAAGTGGCTAGATCCTGCCGCATCACTGAAAGGCAGAGGCAGCACCTGTACCGCATTTTACTGACAATGATGTCTGCCAACACCTTGGCCACCTGTACCTTCGTACCCCCAGCTAACACATTGCAATTCAGGGGCTTAGCTCAGCAAGTTTTTCCACTTTAACAAATTACAATCTCCATCATACATTACCTTACTTATTTCCCATGCAGACAAGTGAAAAAGGGGTTACTTACTTGGGCCTCAGTCTAAGTGCATTTCCAGAACTGCACTGAACTACCAGCTGTACCTCTGGCAAGGCACCCTCCCAGGGCAGCAGCAGGGGCAGCAGCCCCGACAGCCCCCTGTGCCATGGCAGAAGGGGGCCCAGCAGCAGTGGACAGGACACGGAGTGTCCTGCTCAGGTTTCTGCAGTCGGGGTGCTGCAAAGCACTGCCTTGTGGCACTTTGCTCTTCTGCTGTTCCCACCTGCTCCTCTCTCTGGCTTCTCCTTGCACACAGAGCTCAGAGCAGACCTGCTGCTGCCTGCTTCCAGCCAGGGAAACTCGGACCTGGGTGCTGAGCTGCTCTGTAGGCATGGTGGAAGCAGAGGAAAGAGTTCTCTGGGCCTTCCCTTCCATGGTGTCCTGTGTCACATCGCACTTGTACGAGGTCAGCTCACAGTCCTGCACCTGCTACAGAAACACGCTGAACTTGAGTTCATCAGTATATAGCAAAGACTGAATGTCCAAATATTTGGTGCAGAAATCATCGTTTTAATTACCACACCATTAGAGAACCCTGCTTAAACATTTCCTTTCGAATTTGTCAAAAAATATTATCTAACCTGTTGTAATTAAATAAAAGCACAGCTCTGATGGAAGTATTGCTTTCAGTACTCAGTCGCAGCAATTTTATTTTTATTTTTTTATAAAAAAAACAGCATGATCTGTTCAGTGGCCCAGTAAGGAGGTCTTAAAAATTTCTCCCAAGTTTCCATAGAAATGCATTGATTAGAGCATAATTTCAGTTAATATTGTCTCCTTTCAGCATGCTATGCTTGCTTACACTAACTGTGCACCTTCCCCTTGCAGTCGTTTTCACCTTTTGTTCGGCTCAGTAGGTTTCCTAACTGGTGGATTTTATTGAGTTAAATCAAGCTGTCACTTCATCTGCCTGAAGGATGACTCAAATACAACACATAATAATAAAAGAAAAGTAGGATAAAATAATCTTGTCAAGCCAGAAAAACTGATTGCTTGAAGTTGTAGCCTTCAATCAATACACTAATTCCACAATTTATACCTCTTTCAATTGGAGAGGAAAGAAACCCTGATATGGTATTTCTTGGCTCACTGACCAACTTTGACCTTCTATCTATGTGAATGTAGGATTAGCAAGTGCTTCTGCTTAGTGAAATCACCTATGAAAATAGGAAAGCAAATAAGTGACATTTGAGGTTCAAACTAACTTTATTAATTTCAGAAATGCAAGGCTTGCTTATTGCTCAAACGGTATGGTTTCCAAACAGGAGACGGCCACGCAGCTCGCGATTTGTGTATTTGGTTGTTAGTGAGGGGATGAAGCAAAGGCTTCTAAGAGTGGCACCAGAGCCTTCAGCACAGGGTCACCCCCAAACCCACACGCCCTGCTAAGGCAATTGTCGGCAGCCCAAGCAAAACCATTTTACCTCTCAGAAAAATGAAGCTGCTACCGTTTGTGTATCGTTTCACACTTCCTTAGATTAAAAAGCTTGCGATCTAACCGCGCTTTGCTACTTGCAATCTGCTGACTAGAATCAAGTGGATGAAGCCAGTTTACTTAGGCAGCTTCAGAAACCAATTTCTTAAAGTATAATGAACCATTTTGTCATTTGTTAATTTTTTTTTAACAGTCCATCATCGCAGAAGCCTCTTTTATTTGTAAATTTTAATTAATCTGCATAGCTTTATAAAAGAACAATAAAACAGTTCATTTAAAAATTCTGGATGCTCTTCGGCTGTCAGATTTCTGCTTTGCTTTCATAATTCCTCCCCTGCAGGCACAAACCAGGAAATAAAAATTCTTTGTTTAGCAAGCCTTTTATACTTCACCCTGCCACCTGCTTAACTCAAGTTGTGGCACGCTATCAAACAGGCCCGGGAATGGGAGCTGTCTTTCTGCCCTGTGCCTTAAAAAGAAAAAGAAAAGCCTGTGTAGACCGCTATATTAGCTGTGATGTTAGAAGTGCCAGTCCATACTGCTTGAAATAATAAATATAATTAAGACAGCGTAAGAGTTTATAGTGTTCCTTTGACTGGGAACAATTAGCTTTTAATAAGTTACCATTTCTCCTGCTTTCCTGGGATATTCCCAGTGATTTCAGTGATACGTTCATACCTGAGAAATAAAAGTTGAAGACAGGAGCATGCCTAACCTGGGAAGATGCTGTTGCTCTGCATGCAGCCTGGGCTGAGGCACGTGCAGAGCAGGCGGCTCTCAGGCCTGCATCCGAAGTGGTCACTGCCTCTTGGCAGCGCACAGCAAAGCCAGGCCCACCCAGCAGGGGATGGCTGCCTGCTGCCTCTTTTGCCTCATCTTGCAAACACAGGTCAGAAATAGCACAGTGGTTTTCCTAAACAGATTTAAACATCTCAAAACCCTTCAAAGAAGAGATGAAGAAATGCTGCCCATGCATTACCGGGGGAGCTGCAGCCTGGAGAAGCTGCTGGCACATAGTGGTCTAGAGAGAAGGACCTGTGTGTGCTTCAGATCTCACACCACATAACCCCAGCACTGCCTCAGAAGGCCAGCTGGAGAGTTACTGCCAAAAGACTTGTGCTTAAAGGCGTGCCACACACTGAACAAGGGGTCTGCAAGGCAGTAGCTGGTGGCAGACAGCAGGGGCAGGTGATACTGCTGAAGGACTTTTCGCTGTTTCACAGATGTTTGTGTACAGGAGCTTGACTCTCCAAGTCTTTATCTCCTGTATGAACAGTGAACTCATTTTCTCATTTAGACTCATTAGACATTTATGCTGTTCCTCTCAACGTGAGAGGGCTTAGTTGAAAGCCCTTGTACCAGTTCTGTTCAACGCAGGTCAATCTTCAGCAGCACCTGACTTCTCGTCCTCATCCTCTTCCACGCCACACTATTATTCCAAACTCAATTCCCACCGCATCTCTTACATTCTTGACCACCACAATCTGGACTGAGATGCTTCTGCACTTGCAATTGAAGTGTTGCACAAGCGAGTTAGCACTCAATTATATTTTTTTTTCTCATACTGCAAGAGGCAAAATGGTCAGAGGAAGCACAGGTTTATTAAACACTGTGCTGTGGACCAGGTCTTCCAAGAAATACTTGGAAGATTGGAATGCTGTGCCCTGAGGCCAGGAGTGAGACCAGGGCATCTCTGACAAGCCTCTCATTACGAGGCAGGTAAGACAGACCTGGGATGGGGCTGACCCAGAAGGCTGTCTGAAGAGTAGCTGGAAGTATCAGTAAGCAGGTGGAAACTGACTCCACTGGTTAAAAAGAAATAGCAACAAACGTGGTCACTTTAATACATGCGATATTACTGATTGTTGTTGGATTTCTGCTGCCTCTGGCCACATATGCAAGGAGCACAATTAAGCTTTCTACTTCCTTTTAGCAAGACACAACTTTTATTAACCTTTACTTTACACTCAGAGTTTGCTTAGAGTGTAACATGCTGTGAGAGACATTTCCTCTTTTTTCAAGGGACTAAATGGTATTTCCCCGGGCACCAGCCCCAGCAACACAAAACACCTCCATGGAATATTAAGTAAATACGAGAAAGTTCCCTTAATGTAACTTCATTTCCTAACAGCATCACCCCCATCCCAGGACAGAGTTAGTACCAGTCCCCTTCACTGTTCTACATTAACATTGCAGTCGGACAGACTGTAAACATGGTGCTGCTGTTCCTCTGCTTTGTCACTACCTCTGGCGAATTATAGCATTTCTTTTTAATGGGGTAACAGAGTTAATGATGCAGTGTTAATGAAAAGAAATAAAGCACAAAAGTATTAGGTGGTCATCCTACACTCTGAACATCCTGATTTGGAGATGCTGAATTATTTAAATCTGGCACTGCTTTAACGTTGTTCTTCATGGGTAATTTTCACAGCAAAAATTGAAAGCACCAGAGGAAAATAAATAAAAACTCAAAAAGAGGAAAAGGTTACTGGTTATCAAAAAATTCCCCTTCTAAGCAAAATAAGCAATAAGCAATACTCTAAGCAACACAGAAAATAAATGCAAGTATATATACATACGTATATATTCATATATATACTCTCCAGATGAGATCCTATTCATTTTCACATAAGCAATTCAGGTCTACTTTATCACAGGTGTAATACTTGCAGAAAGTAAGGAGATACACCAAAATACTACCTTCCTTCCCTTTACTTTTTAAGGGAAGGGGAATAAAAGAACACATTTCCAGAAAAGGAGGCACAGCCCCTGAGCTCACTGATCATATTGTCCTTGGATTTCTGCAGCTATGAGGGATGAAGATACTTCTCATGCTGATCCTTTGAAGCTCATGGAGATGAAGGTTAAGAGGCATTTGAAGTTGTTAGTTTGTTTGTGGCCAGGGAAGAAGATGGGTGAGAATTGGGTGCCCTCAATTCTCCAGGCTGAAGGATGTCACTGTGACTAACCTACTGACATTAAGTCCGGTGCTCGAGAACAAAGAACGCAGCCAGGGTCAGCCAGTGCCAGCCCAATTTCACTCAAGTTTTATTGCTGACACCATTGTTCAGCTGTTTATTCCCGAATACTTTCTTACAAATGTTTATATTTTGTCTTATTTTCAGTCATTGTTTAAATTTCTGTCAACTGAGCAAATACTAGTTTAGAAAGTACTGTGTAGTTGATAAAGTAGGAAAAAATATCAGAAATAAAAGAAACTGTTCATGGAGTAAGCAAATAAAGGTGATGGGATCTGCAGTGGATATCCAGGATTTGTGATGGTCTAGAAAGAAGAAATAAGCAGTTGAACATTCCAGCAACAAATGCCAAACAATCTTTTTATCTGAATTCTCAGCTTCTGCCGACCAAAAATAAAAATCAAACACTGTCAGTTTATTATACATTAATGATTTAAGCCATGGAAGTAATGCCATTTTAAAAGACTATCAGGATCATGGCTCTACTGCCATAGAGTCCATTGTCCTCATCACTTTTGAAAGACACCACAGGGATCAACTTCTAATCAACTCCTACCTTTCCAATACAGCTAATAAAAACCTCAAACAGTTCTGCAGCTCTTAGGAAACGAAAAGATGATGAGCAAAAGTAACCACAAAAAAGAAAAAAGAAATGAGCTGATGAGTAAGCCACAAAGGCCTGAAAAAGTCATCACAACAACACAATTCCTGAACCCATACTCAAGACATTTCATAAATAAGCATCACATACTGTCTTAATCCAGGACTCTGAACTAACTGGCACGGCCGTCAATGGCACACCAAATACATCCTGAAAGCCTTTTTCTGAAACTTCAGACATTTTGCCATGGGAGACAGAGTGTGAATAAAAGGTTGAGAAATGGCAGGCTTTGAGGCTTCACTGTGGGAAGGACGTCAATCACATCACAGTGCGTAAGGATGGATCCCATCACCCAGGTCAAACATCAAATTTCAGTGTTAAGTTTCAAATTTAGCTGAGGTGCTTCACGTTCAGGGGTGATGCACAACTCAATTACTCTTGTAAATAATTTGAAGCAGAGGCCAGGAACCCAGGACCAATTTGCATCCAACGTTAACAGGACCTACCCATTACGTGTCTGTGTCTCAGCAGTGAGAGGGCTGAGCTCTCCAACGCGAGGCACTGCATTAACGATGTCCCAAAAAGCACCAGCCCCCAAAACCTGCCAACCTGAACACCAAGCGATGCAGTGAGGAGGGGGCGCAGGAAGGAGCACGGAGCCGGTTGCGATCAATGCAGGTCTCGGCGCAGGAGCTGCCTCACCACTGTCAGTTTTTCTGCAGGAATCGTGGCAGAGGTGACCTTTAAGGAAGGATTTGAAGGAAGACGATACGGTACTTTGGGGTTTTACAGGAGCAACTCCTGTGCGCCCGGGGCAGCCAGGAAGGAGCACAAAGGTGCAGGTGAGACCCATCGAGGCACAGCCCGGCCCTGTGCTGCCCGCAGGCTGGCCCCTTGGGGTCTTCCCAGCACAGGGAAACCAGAGATGCACCTGAAGGGGCCAGAAATGGCCCCAAAGGCCAGGACCAGAAATCTGCTGCCAGTGACCATCAGTGCTTTTACACCAGGCCCAGTTGTGGACCCTGCATCCTGGACTGGCCCCCGTCAGCCCAGCACAGGCCCAAGGCACACTCGCTACCACTTCCCTCTCTGCAGGGATGGATGCAGCCCCGTGCTCATGGCCACTTCAGGAGTCTCCGTGGTGGTGTGGAGACTTTCAAGCCAAATATTAACTCTTAGGGTTGATTACCTGAGCTTCAACGGGTTGTTTCATTATATCAGTTAAATGTTATGTCATTTTCTCTTTTGGTGCTAGTACTTTTAATTTAAAGAGAGAGAGAGAGTGACAGAGACAGAGAATATATACAGCAGGGCAAATATTTGTTGTATAAGATAAACATACAATTATCTAAAATGTAATCTTAATATGACTTATTAAAATAGATTACATTTTAATGTGCGCTGCAATTTGCACATTATACAGCACACTCTATATATGCAGCTTCGACTGTGTGCCTACCCTGACAACCTGCACAACTGAAGATATATAGTGGGGAGAAAAAATACTGCTATCTTTCTCTAAATGGATGTATTTGGTGTTGATAGTCAGATACAGTTTTCACCTTTATCCCAGCTTGTTTCTGACCCACTGAGTTAGTGTTAATCACCCCTGTAGGCACCAATAATTTCCCCATATGTGGAATTTGATAAGTTAGAGCACCCACTTCATTTCAAGAAGATTCCAGCTGACTATCCAGTTATCGCTATGGACAGCTTCAAGCACTTCCATGCCGGTCCTTGTATTCTTAGCTTTATCAAGTGCTTTGCACTTTTTGTCTTTTATCTCTTAATTGAGACCTGACTGCAAGAAATGCCTATCTCTTAAAGTGTGTTGCATTAAGTATTAACTTTAACTGCTTTGGCTACTTGTGGTACAGAAAACCTTAAGAAGCTGGGAAAAAGGTGAAAAATCTCCCCAAATCTCTATTTAGAAAAACTGTGTAAATGCTACAGTGCAATAATAAAAGAAAAATAAAATGTTTTTCTTCTTCCTCTAACTCTCCCATCTCAAGTGAAAGAAAAAGTGTGTGTTGCAAGCAGAAGTAAACTTTGCGTACATATTGTCTTAACTAGCAATGCACTAAAATGCAAAGGTTCTGGAAAAGTAATGGGAGATAGTATTAAGAAATTAATGATGTATGAATAAGAAATTATTTAGCAATTAAAGGTGATAAAGAATTCGTTTTATCTCACTGTAATGATCTGTTTAGTCCATTCAGTTGTGAAGAACAGTGGCTGAATCCTCCTCCTGGAGGAATCTGGCATGCATAATTGCCAGCACAGCCATCCTTTCAAGAGAAGTGCTTTTATTTTTTGAAATGTTCTTTCTCAGAATGATTGTGGCCGTGGAGTATAGTCTGTCATTGTTAGGACACAGCTGTAAAAGGTGTGGGTTCTGTCTCTCTGCTCTGTTACAGGCTTAGTGTCCATATGTAGGTGCCTTGCATCCCAGCAGAAGTCATAAGAGCAGTCTCTGGTGATGTGCATCTGTACTGGCAAGCCCAGAACCTCATTTGAGCTCCTGATTTTCACAACTTCACTTGGAACACTGGTAAATAATATCCCTGAAAATCAGACTCAAACCATCTGAGGTTGGACAGCAAATTCAGAGTACTTTTGAAAAAGTTGGCAAGAACGTCCTTCTGACTCAATTGCATCCTGTATAAAACAGGGTTACAATTTTCAATGGCAGCTTACTGTTTTTGGACTGACACTGGTCCAAACTGTGCTGACCAGGCAATAAACTTTGATCCATTACATTATTCTTAATGAACAATTGTTTTTCTATTAAAAATAAAATAAAATAATAATAATAATAATAATAATAAAGAGCATTATATACTTTTTCTAGTTCAAACCCTATTTTTCAGGAGGACCAAGCAATATTTTTTCTGCCAATTAATTTGCAGTACATAAAAGTAGTAGGAAGGCAGCACTTGTCCCTCCCAGAAGTCCATTAACTCAGAAGGAGCTCTGTGTTCATGACTATAGGTGTCATTTGCAAGCCAGCAGTACGACAATATGCAATGTTTCTTTGCATCGGAATATGCACCCATTTTGTTTTTCTGAATGTTAACAAAAATACTTCAAAGGCCGTTTGCCTATTATACAGACAAATTCAGATCTTGCCCTAGCCCAAGTTTGTTACCAGTTCTGCAGCAGTGCTATATTCCTTTACAGATGCATGGGAATATCTGTTTGATGCCCCCCCAAGAAAGCCACAAGTAAGGCAGACAAGATCAGGATTGTGTGCATGACAGATCAGGAAAAGGAAACACTGATAAGCCAAAAGAATTTTTGCTTTCCAAGATAAAGGCACTAGTAACCCGGGGCACATTATGATGAGTGAGTAGTATTCTCACCTCCCCATCTACAGGATAATACTGAAATAAGAGAAGTAGAGCAAGGGCCATAAAAATGAAGTAGAAACTCATTACACACAACAGCTACTCAAAAGGAGTTAGAGAATGTTACCTATGGTATTTGAGAGGCAGCAGGTCTTCTCATGGAGCACAGAACTCTAGTGGGAAATAAAGATACTTATGAGGATATTTTGGCTGGTTAGGTGTAGAAGAGGAGCAAAAGCACCGAAGGAGTACAGGGTAGAAACGGAGCATATTGGAATATTTTATATGGCTAACACAGGGTAAGTGAAATAAAATACTCTGAACAATAGAAATATAAGTTAACGTGTTACTAGAGAAGTCAAATTTCTGTACCTAAGCGGCCTGTGCAGGTGCCAGGAGTGTTTGGGATGGGAAGAGTCCACTGATTCCTGTGACTGCTGTGACCAGGATATCAGCACCGTACCGTCCTGCTGCAGCACCACCATGAGCAGACCCGTGCCCCAGCATCATCCTCTGCTGCACTGGGGACCAGTCTTGCCCTTTGAGGCCCACAGGGATGATTCTCACTCCAGCACTGCTCCCAGGCAGGACTGTCCCCAGTCCCCAGCGTGCCCCAGCAGCACCTGAGCTTTCCTTCATGGCCACAGCCTTTCTGCTGTCTTGGCTAAAATCAGTAGTCCCTCCTGTCAGATATACTCACAGATAGACATGACTCAACTGCAAGAACTCTTGAAATCAGAAGCTTTGCTATGGCACAATACTTCTAGCAGCATTCCCAAACGTCAGAACCAGTCCCAGACACAGATCCCCTGCGTCCAAGTGTTCTGCACTAAGATTCTTGGAGAATATTCAGGAGGGGGGAGTTTTTCCCGCTTAAAAGAGATCTTTAAACCAAAAGAAAAGAATATGTGAAAAAACTGTTATTTTTCATTGTTTTCCTACAAGGTCACAAAATCTTAGCTTTGTGTTACTTCTGGGAAGACTTTGTTAAACTTGGTACATGAGGCTGGTCAGCTGCCACACTCACAGAAATCCCTTCAGGGAATCACTGCATTGCCCACAGACTGAAGGGCTGCATTTAAGAGAATAGCTAATAGCTCAGACCAAAGAAAACGCAGTCTGGTAAGAGATAAATTCATCCCCAGCACATAATCACAAAGAACACAAGTGAGCATAAGTTAAATTTCAGAGAGATCACCTTAACTTTTAAAACTCAGTTTTCCTAAGCAATGCACTACAGAGTGCACAACAGATTATGAACTACGCTGAGAAATGCCTCTGCATTTTGTACATAAGCACACACAGATGCAGGCACTGTATTCCCCTAAAACTTGCGAACCATTTGACTATGAAGATGCTTGTGTTACTGTCAGTTTCAAGAGTTAAATATTCCAGGAGGAATTTGTTACTGCACAGTGATACATAATGCCTGAAAACCCCCTGCACCAATATTGCTCTCAAATTGGCAGCAAGTGAACAAGGGACATGAAGGATGCTTCAGCACAGTAACCTATCCTTCCTTCTCTCTTGGGAGCCACTTGGCCAGCTTTCATCCTCATAATTATAATAAATTTGACATTTCATAGATAATATTGATTTCTGTATTTTAGCATTTCACCATAGGTGACAGTCTAGCGTCAAGAATGAAATTTCTATTGATCTCCAGCGCATTAATCTCTCATGTGTATGTGATCATTTTTATAAGACCTTTTACTGCACATAAATCAATATTTCATATTTCCAGCTATGCCAGAGGAGATGTCATATTTGTAAACTGTGAGTTGACACCTGCAATTCCTTCCTGTTCAGCTTCAACTGTTCAGTAACAGTCGATTCAGGGTTGGGAAAGGATCAAGCTCCAGAAACAAGCTAGATGAAAAAGAGGAATGTAGAATACAGTAATTAGCTTAATGAACAAAGCAGCAGAGTAAGTGAAATAAAGCTATGTTTCTTTTGCTTACAGTTGCCTCATGAATACAAACATCTTAAGGCAGGTTTGCTAACCGACTGATAATGCATTTTAATATGCTTAGAGTACATGATAGAATAAATGTATTAAGAAAATAGAAGCAGTTAGAAAATTATTAATCAAACTCTTATATTAACTGCCTTGCTTGGTACATCTTTAACCATCTTAAATTATGCATTTACATACAGTATTATGAATTATTTTAACTTTGACACAGTACAAGAACTACTTAGTTACCATTCAAACAACTGTGAGCAACTTTGTATTTTAGCAAGCAATAATTAGAGTAATAAAATTCTCCTCTTTAAATCAAAATATTAACTTTCCAAAAATATAGCCAATAGAATCAGAAAATGTAAGAGACTATATTATGAGAACTGTAGCTTCTCTTTGGAGAGATTTAAGTGAATGAGTTTAAAATCACATGAATAAAACATCTTTAAATAATATAGGATCTACATCTAAATAAATAAAGTTCTCCAGGTGCTTTGGGATTTGTTAAATTAGTTAAATGAGCAATTACAGCATGACACCCAGTGATCATATTCTTGCAGCAAACCCTTCTGAAGCATTCTGCACTTTTAATTATTTGTTAAATTAATAGTGACCTTCTATAAATAGTTTGGATAGTTTAATAGTTTGGGATAGAAACGGATAATCTGTGATTTAATAAATGCAGCCACTTAAAATTACATCCATAATACATATTCAGACACATCATGATAAAAGCACTGTTAGTTAAGTACTGGATACGTATATATAATCATAACTGCAAGCTTTTACACCTGATCTGAAACAACCATTCACTCAATCATTTTGAAATTATGTAATATTACCAGTCAAAAGGTATGCAATTAGGAGTCAGTCTGGTGCTGTGCAACGTTAACTTCTGCTGCTGACAACATTGCCGCTCCGCTAATGGAACCGCATAAAACCAACCACAGCAGCTCTGTGCACCAAACACTTTCAGGACCATGCCCAGACAAGGGGCTGCTTTAGAGAGCACCACTGTCCTGCTGCCCAGTTAAAGGCTGGTTTTGAAATCCCCATTTTACAACAATTTCCTATAAGCACTATTGACATACTATTATTTCAAATTATATGTCTTTTCACTGCAAGGAAATGCTACCCTTGCTTCTTTTTAAAGGCCAATCCTTTTTGTTCATCTCTAAAACATGTTCGTGCCCATAAAGTATGTCACCGTATGACTGTTTTAACACAATGACAGACACATTATCAAAGTATGACTGACCACCGTATGAGTGACTAGATTTCCAGTCCTGTCAGGTGTTGACTGAAGGGGCAGGATTAAAAAAGCCTCTCGACAGAACAGGAGGGTGTCACAGGAAGAAAGTCAGTGGGTGACAGGTATCTTTACAAATAGTTTAGTCTTCCAAGTGTCAAGAGGAGTGAGTCTGGAGAGAGCTTTCTCTGCTGTCAAATTTATTTTGTTTGGCAGTGAATTAATACCGTGTACTCGAAGCCCTGCACAGCGCAGCAGAACAGCAAAGCTTTGTACACTGGAGTTGGGCAGGCACAGTGTTTGTGCTGCCCAGCCTAATCCTAGCACATCTGCAGTTGGCTGCCGTTTGCTATAGGGTTTTCTTTAGGAGCAACACCAAACCATCAAGAACAACTCACCAGCAGCGTCTCACAGTCAGTGTTCGCAACCAGGAGCCAGGCTCCCAGCCCAGGAGCTCTGTCCCCTGTTCCCTGGGGGTGGTGAAGAAGTCGCAGCAGGTACACCAGCTGCTCACACAGCCACGTCTGTACACCTGAAATCAGCAGGGACTCTGTGGGTATGGGCGATTCACTTTTACTGTCAAGGCCTCGTAAAAGAAATGGGCATCAGACGTGTCACTCACAGGGCACCATGGCCATCATGGTCTGTGTCACAGCCACATCTCCACGAAGATGCACAACAGACCACCTCATTCAAGGACGGCTGGAAAACCTTCACCAGAATTAAAGAAAGGAAGGGAGGTGAGAACTTCTAAGCAGAGCTGAGAATGCTAAGGCAGAAGATTCCCATGTGGGCAGAGGGTTGCAAACCCATGCTCCAGGCAGTCTGAAGCCCCTCTGTACCCAGCCCCACAGCTAGCCCAGGTGCTGTGCAGCCACCTACATGGGGCCAGACCTTTCCATATCTCATACAGCACTAATTTAATGTATCAAAACATCAGGTTCAAACTTAAAGGAGCTTAAACAGCAACCTCTAGGTACAGAATAGATGTAATAAACAGCTTACAGCTCTCCACACTGCTGCTCCAATCCAGAAGTATAATGAAATAAAGTGAACTTTGTAGGAAGGAAAGAACACGCTTGCATGTAGTTTCTTGGTTCGTCTCTGTAGTGCTCTAAGAATAACTCAATGCATACCCAAACTTTCAGTACCGGGGTGGTAATATTTATTTATTCTGTTATTCTTACTAGTGCTGACATATACTGCATAAACATTGTGATAAAAACAATATTTTAAACTGAAAATACCCATCTCTGAACAGAACTTGTGTCATCTGGATGCAATAAAGCATGATGACAGTACCCAGTCTCAGAGAACATTGAGACAGTTTCATATGGGCTCTGTACAGAACATACATTCTGAAGGAAATTACCCATGTGGTGTCAACGCAGGCTATTATTAACACACTAGGTGAGAAAAAAAAAAAAATGCATTATTAAATTAGTTGGAATATAATTCATATTGTGGTCGGACTTTGCCTCATAATTTATGAACAGTAAATAGTCAAATCTTCCCATGGTTGAATGAACTATTCATCAGCAAGAGGGAACACCAGAGAAAAGCAACAGTTTCAGTCCTTCCTAATCAATATAAGCAAAGTGACAGGACTTCAGAAAAGGAGCCGACTTCAGAGCAAAGCTTGAGCTTCACAACAAATGCCATGACACGTTCTGCCTGCCATCCCAAGGATCCCGCACTGGTCGGTGGCTCCATCAAACTCAGAAGTGGTACTCTGGCACAAGACCACCAAATGCATTCCTACATCAAACAAGGCCACTATACAAGGCCCCATCTCACTATGATCACTGGGAAAAGTGGTCACAGAGCTCAGCTGGTTCAGCATCTTGACTGATTCCTGCAGTTCTGACCCAGAATAATCTGTGTTGGAACCACAAAGGTCTGTTTTTAAAGCAGTGGAAGATTATCAGGAGTCTATTTCAGAAAGGAACAAGCATGAAGTGCTCCACCAGATGCTGACAACAGTCCTCTAGAAACTGAATGTAGAAAGTGAAGTCCTAAATAATGTTTCCGCCAGAAGGCTTCATTCAAGAATAAAATACTAAATGGAAATATACAAGTATTGATACTTATGGGCTGGGAGAAGTCATTTGACCAACACCAAGAAAGAAAAAATGAAAAAGCAAAGATGAGAAACGGTGAGCAGAACACAAGGGACTCCAGACCATCTGCGCCGCATGCGATGCTGAAGGACAGTTCCCATTTCCAAAAACTGCAAACTTTGCACATCATTTCAGAGCTGTCTGCACAGATCAAAAATTGTCTATACAGGAACATCTGCAGAATGTAGGAAAGTGAGTGCTCCTCGGGACTCCCACTGAAGTCACAGAAAGCACTTAACAGATAAAATAAATAAACAAATAAATAAAATAAAATCTCTTCCCAATTATGCCTACCATCCACAAAGCAAGTAACACAGTTACAGGAATTCCCTAGCAGAGAAACTGGGAGTGATTAAGCCAAGCAAGAAGAAAGCATATCCTATTTACAAACTGTTCAGAAAGGGGGTGGCAGTCTATATGCTGCAACTGTGCAATTCAATTTACCTGTTCAACTCCAATGTCAACCACATTGGTAATTAAAACTGCAGATAAGCATCTGAAAAAGAGAAAACAATGGCAAAGTATGATAATAAGAAAATACATTCACTTGTCATAGGAGTAAGAAAACTCCTCTTCAAAGTGAACCGCTGTTGGTGTACTGGGCAGTTTATCCCAACAGCTCACAGAAGTGTGATGCTCCAGGAAGATTGGAATGAAATGTGCAAAGGCCCATCAGCAGTTTGATCTATAGATTCAGTCGGAAAAAAACAAAACCTCAGCAGTACCTCAGATTTTGTTTACTCTCAAAGTACCTTCAGAACTATGTTGCTTAAATCCAGCAAATATTTTAACTCACACAACTGTGATGAACTCAAGACCACTAAAACAGATGAGCATGTACTGTTAGAGCAAGTAAAGCTATGCTTGAGTGTCTGTGCGTACCAGATATGCTCATAAAGGGGGGTTGGGGTGGGGAGGGAGCGGGGGGCTGTTCAGTAATATTTCACAGGAATCTAGCAGTGAGAACAACCACCAGCACACCACCTAGTGCAGCATCCAACATGTGAAGAGGTTAGAAAATGCACCTGAACCTTGCATTTCATTCCTTAATCATATCTGTTTTTTAGGGAGACAAAATCTGCAGCTCACAAGATAAAGGCAAAAACAGGTTTAATTTCAAAAGTCTTCTTTTTTTTTCTTTTTTTTTTTTTTATTTCTAATGTTTTTGAGACATCCCAACGTTTAATGAAGTAGTTGATTTTCCAAAATACAATTCTGTATCTATTTCAAAGCTTGGAAATCAAAGAAATATTCAACCAGATAAGAAGCTCTGATGAGCTGGTAGTACAGGTGTGCTGAAGCCCGCATAAGGACAGCCCCAGCAGGAGGTACCTGATTTAGCAGTGCTCTGTATTACACCTGACCTGAGTCCTAGTGATAAATGTTCTTGTTTTCTCTGAACAGAGAAAGGAAAATTTTTAACAAACTGAGTAAAATGTAAACCAATGAATACAGAGGGTATAAAAATGAATAAAGCCATCAATTTATGAGATAAACACAGTGAAAAATAAATAATTTTTCAGTAGGCATAATCTTGGTAGTACCATGTGTACAAAAGAGTCCTTTCACACAACAGAACATTAATAGTTAACATTTTTTTCCACAGTGGCCTCTTAATATAGCATGCACTCATACCTGCAGTTTCAAGGGGGAAGGGAAGCAATCACGGCAGGGCCCTTGCACTCATGCAAGGAACCAGCTGCACCCATGCACCACTTGCTCAGCCCAGTCCTTTCACTGGCTTATCATACCACCTAATGTGCAACACGCACACATTTATCCAAAAGATCTGGAATGACATCAGTCAAATCCAGGCACTATGTCTTAAAAATCTGGGGGAGGCAGAAGACTGGAGAATAGTTACCTGGCTTATCTGAATAATTCACACAGAAATGTAAAAAAATAAATATAAATTAAAAAAACACAGTTTGTAATCTGATATAAAGCAAAAGCTGTACTTAACATGGATCATCTTCAAAAAAAACAGCTCTTTAAACATTAAAAAATAATTTTACTCTCTGGAGAGGGATGCATTTGTAGGAACGGTCAGAGCCTGCACTGGGACTTTGAGACAGAAACCTTGGCACGTATGTACCTCTTATGTGTACAAACCACCAAGTGTCATTGCAAGCACACAGCAAAGGACTTTTGTGTCACATATAGCATTCTGCTTTGGAAATGGGGCATTCAGACATCTAAAAATACATTTAGATCTTCATTTGGATAAATATAATGAAAGTCTCTTGGTACCTGGTGTATCAATTCATCATTTGGGAATTTTAAAACTATTTTAAATATCCCTGGAGAGGAAGCCTCGGAGCTGTTGCTACTTTGAGCAGGAGGTTGATGATCATTTGAGGTCCCTTCCAACCTGAATTATCCTACAACCTTACGAAACCTGCCTGCTCATGAAGGAAACCAACCTGGTGCTGTTGGAGAAATGTTCCACAAGAAGGCTTAAACAGAAATGGGCCCAAGTTCCCTGAGCAGACTTTCTTGCTGAGACCAAATCCCCTGAAGTCACTGAGGGTGCTTCCGAGAACCTACCCAGCTGAGAAAGGCTTTGCAGGTTCAGACCTTTGGTTTTAAAAATCAGTTTTGATGTGACCTAATGGCTTTTGTTGTTTTGAAAAGAATATGAAAGAATGACAGCAATATTGAATTTTTAAAATCATGCTCTGTCCACCTGCAGAGCCTTTCTTGCATACTTTAATAAGGACTTTTAACATGTCATTATACCTTTTAATTACACTGCTAAATGTCACAATCACACATGGTAATGACATCATTACACCTATTTACACCAATTATGTCATTTGATGCAATTACAGTAATTCTGCCAATACACACAAATCAATAAAAAGGTTTTGTTTGCATTTTTAAATGAGCAATCACAAAAGAATAACCCTCTAACCCTCCACTTTCTAAGAAAAGCAGGGCGAGTGCTTGAATACTAAAATTAAAAAAGTGACTCCTGAGGCCTGAGTCTTCCTCCCACCGCTAGGAATAGGCAGAAACTTTTTGTAAGGCAGTTAAGTCAGGTGAGACTAGTAAGCAAACTGTGAATCAGACGATTTCTAACTGCTTACACTTTCTAAATGCATAAACATGTAAATAGTGTATTTAAAGAGATTGAGCATGCCTGTGGCTAATTTGGGAATTCTGGCCTGAGCACCCTGCTGTCAGCAGGGACTGAGAACACAGTCGTTTCCAGTGTATTCCAAGAAATAGGGTCCACCAGGATGCACGACAAGCAGCATACATCAGCTATGAATCGGGAGGAAGGCCAGAAGCCAGCAGGACTTCTCCACGCCTTGGGAGAGCTCCCAGGGCCCGGCAGCTCCCACCACGGAGGGCGGCCGTGCAGTGGCTCTGCCGCGTCACCCGCAACAGGAGTGCGTGCCGGGAGAGCAAGAGCGAGTGTGGAAGTGACACTTACACATCCATCTACAAAACGACCTCTGTTAATGGGCTCGTCAGTCTAAGAAAGTTTGACCTTCATAAGGACCTCTGGGTTTTGATCAAATAATTCCTTAACCATGTCTTCACTCAGATAGGCAGGTGAACTTCTACAGTCTTTCAGTATAAATCATGGGAGCTAAAAATCATGGGGCTCCCTTACTCCTTTAATCTTTCAGAGCATTCTGAAATTCATTAACATCCATCTCACCACAGCACAACTGGACGTGGCACTTCAGTACATCACTGCGATGATTGAGCCTTTTCCAGGGAGACTGATTCCTAGGATGATGCCTTCCTCCGTGCATTCAATCCTTGAACATGTTTTATTCCTCGTTGTGTAGTCTAAATACATCCTGGTACGTAAAAATGAAGTCTCTATTCCAGAGATCTGTCCTATTCAATATTTGCTAATTATTTAGTCTTGGTATCACCTGCAGACTCTGCCAGTAATTATTTTACACATTCATCCAGATCATCAACAGAAATATTAAATTGCAGAAACCCAAACCACCCACATTTGATTTTTAAACTAAAGTGAACAGCCCAGGAATGCTGTAACTATACTATAATTCCATTCTCAACATAGTTTGACTTTGCTGCCACATAAACTAAATATTTTATGCAAAATGAACACAAAAAAATTATTTATCAAGTTGCTCTGGTTTTGCTTATGCAGGAAAATTAAGTTCTTCCATGTTTAATGTATATACACTAGGAAGGACTATGATTTATCCTGGGGGAAAAAGAAAAAAAATAAAAAAATAAAAAAAAAACTTCGTGGAAGCCATTTTTCAGATAGCAGTTAAACATCACAAAGGAGAGATACTTTCAGGAGTTGTCCTGCTACTTCCTACAATTAAATAATTGCCCTTTGATTAATAGCATGCTACTGTACAAACTATGAGCTTATAGCAAACAGTTGCAATAATTTTTACTAGGTTTTAAAACTTCCATTCAGAACATGGGCTCATATCAAGGAGAAAAAAAAAAAAAAGGCAGTGAAATTTGAATATATCTGTTAAAAAGCAGGGAGGAGGGACTGAAATATGAAGTTAATGTTGATTTTCCATTTCTAATAGAGTTTGAAACTGATTGGTTTTGTTCAATCATACACCACTTTATCTGCCCAAGCACAAGAGCTAATTCATCTATCAAGTTACTGATGGCTCTAGGGAAATAAATGGAAGCATCCAGTGAAAAGGAACAAATCAAGAGAAAATAAAACAAAACAACAGGCCCCTGGCCATCAGACAAACTTATGATAGGCTGGAGTAAAGTCCCAAATATCTGTAACTGACACTGCTGCTGTGCGCGTATGGTCACTTCAACCCTGTAGGATACGCGTCATTTGTTTCCAAGATCCCGTGCATGCAGGCATAAAGAAAACTACTGTAGGATTTAACTATATGGACACTAGGCACTGGGGAAGAGAGAAGGCCAATCAGCTGGAGCTTCGTTAGGACCAGATGTCTCTGTTGGAGCTGTATGAACAACCTGTCCACTGAGATGAGTGGTACAATAAAAAAAAAAAAAAGATTCTCAGATGAGCAGCTCCGCTCCCACTAACCAGTTCAGTACTGCTGGTTGGCTCAATATTCAGGGCAAAAGGGTATGATATCAATCAAGTAAGCTACAAAGCACCCTCACACAAAGTTTATACAGCTAAAAGATGAACAAATAATTAGCTCCTCAGTTTTGAAGAGAATTTTTATAACCACTTCAACAAGGTTTCATGTCACTGTGCAGAAGAACTAGTTCTGAGACTCATCATGGTCTTGAACTCCTGAAGTAAGGATAAAAAGTAAATGCTAAAAAGAATACTTTTTCCCTAGATTAAAAAAAAAAAAAAAAAAAAAAAAAATCTCCAGACAATGAAAACTCCAAGAGAAGTAAGAAATGCTGGCTAGAAAAACTGATGACTTTATCCTAGAAGAGTTGAAATCTAGGGAGGGGAAACGAGGTGAAATCAAGAAAAGAAACAAATGAGATTTCAGTTTTGATGAGGTGGGCAGTTCAGTAGCCCCAAATGAACTGTTCCCAGGCTTGGACCCTCGGCACACTGCTCATACCCGACCTCCTCCACCCTTCAGGAGGGCAGGTTACACCACAGATTAACCCAGCTGAGTTCCATCTGGCAGGAGGGCAGCCCGTTCACACAGGCACAGCTTCAGGGTTCTCTGCACTGCTTGCACAGAACCTTCTCTGGCCCAGGAGAAGTGTATCTTTGTGCACGAAACCCATACGTGGTTGATCTGAAGTCAAAGACCTCAGCCTGCACAAACAAGAACTAGTTCCCTCCTGTCTTACACAAAGGCTCTCGAGGACACTGATTGACTAGGGCACTGACAGGTCTTTGGTGACTGTCTTCATCACAGTAATGGTATTTCAATCAAACACGAGTCTAAATAATGTTTTACAATATCAATAATTTAGCACACCTAAGCTGAAGCTAACCTGGGCACTGGAAGCAGTGCAGTCACCCAGGCTAATGATATTCAGCTCAGGCCAAAGCAACAATGATAAAAATTCTTCTTACATCTGCTTACAGACTCCACAATACTCTTTAACCTACATGTAAATGAAGACCATGAATTACATTTCATTTCCACTAAAAAAAAAAAAAAAAAAAAAAAAAAGGAAAAAAAAAAGGTTCTGTTTTTCTGAAACGCTGCTGGTTGCCTACTGAAGTACTTTCATTAAGGGTTTTACCCAAGACTGTTCCTCTCCTCTCTACTACTGAAAAAACAGTATTAAAGGATTTCATTTTTTCTTAGTATTTAACATGATCAGTTTCTGTGTCTGGATGGTTTGAAATATGTTCTCCATTGGACAGATAAGTCTTGGGCAAATGACTGACCTTTTGAAATAATATTTATAATTTTAGAAATGTAAAACTTAACATTCTTTAGTAATCCAATATTAAAATACATTTAAGTTGATCTATTAAATGCTATGATTCAAACTTTTAAAAAAATGTGCAATAGAAAAACATTAACAACATGTGTGGTTTAGAAAAATTCATTTATATAGCAGTTTGCAATGTCATGATGTATTTTAAATAAAAGAGCTACAGACAAAGGTATTGATTTTAGAGACTTAACTAAATAAACAGTATGTAAATTCTGTCTTTTTCTATAAAATTAGATCAGAACGCACATATTACACTGTCTTTTTCTAAGGGAATGACAGCTATTGAATTTGGCAGACATTGGAATTTGGTTAAAGAGTTAAAGACCTTTGATCTTTGGTTTACAATTAAATGATACCACTGTAAAAGGACAGTAGCGGAGTAGGCCAGACAGTATTTATGAGACTCGGCTGCAAGTAGGAGGTGTTATTGCTCAGGGCTCTCAGTAAGCAATGCTGGGTCTTGCTGTGCTTTACTAACGTAATGTCATCTCGGAGGACAATAATGAAGATCGGAGTGACCCAGGCTAGGCTCAAGGAAACACGTTGGGTGCCTTCCTTGGTTTTCAGAGAACCCCTTTGTAATGCTGCCTTTTCCAACCTGCACCAGGGCATCAGGAGCAATGATGTGATTTCCAGCAAGACCTTTCTTGGGGATCATTCTGGGGGTGAGGGCCACACATAAACAGGAAAGCAAACTTTGGGCTGAATTTGTCTCCAAACAAACTGCTCCGATGGATCTTTTTTATAACCTCCCTGTGGAGCTGCCTGCTGGCCTCCACACAGCATCCAGGCAAATCCTTCCCAGCCCTGCCTCTCTGTGTTGTATCTCCCAGTCTACAGCTTGAGTAATGGCAATGCTGGCCATCATTATATCTATATATGTATAAAAAAAGGGAAGATTTATTGATAACCTTTCTAACAAAGGGAAGATCATTCCCCAAGTTCCTTATTAATTTATGCTTCTCTATAATTATCACTTAGAGTAACCACTGGAGCTCTAATAAATGTATAATGAAAGCAGTAACATAACAAGCTGCAGTGCTTAATCTGAGATTACATATTTATGATAACAAAATATGCAATTCAAGTCTAGTTTAGGGCTTTCTATTCCAGCCCACCCTCTCTGAGGGTGTTTTTTTTCTTCCTTCTTTGTTATGTCATTCTGCAGACAGATCCCAGGCTGTTTCCTGTCACCCACTGGAGCAAACTGCTCAACAGAAAGCACAGTTGGACAGCCCTTAATTAGTGCTACTTGGGATAGTCAGGATGAGAGCCTGTGTCAGCATCTCACTTAGATCCCAATCCTGCCAGGTTCTGAGTGCCGCCGGACGCTGCCAAAGCCCGCGGCAGCACTGAGCAGTGCGGGCACACTCAGCACCAGCCATGATCTGGCCTCTCGACAGGCAGGGAGCAGGCAGAACCAGACGACAACCTGAAACGCAGGGCACTGGGTGCTTTTCACTCCCACCAACAGAAAGGCAATGCATGCTGCATGACTGGTAACGTTAAGAGAACGGTGTGAAATAATGTTCTCTATGTTAAATGGCCCCAAGTTATTCTATTACATTTTACAAAGTGTTTATTTCTTCAAGCTGAAGCTATGCACATTAGCTGCACTGCCAAATTAGTACTAGAGATTTTAGGACATGCAGATAAATAGCAAAATCACTTTTGAGATCATTAAAAACTCAGAATCAAAACCAAAATAGTATTATTCAACTATTTTAATATGAAATCCTAATTTCTTGCTCAAAAACAAAGAGGGAGCATGTTAAAGCATTGGATTGCTTACACATATTAGGAACATACTGTAGTACTCCATGGTAATTTACCAATTCGAAAAAGAAAATCATAACCCCCACTGCAGTGATTTTGACTGGAAGTTTGCCAGCAGATTTTTCAAGACATTATGTAAAGGCATGCTGAATTTCACATTTTAATTCTTATTATTTTAACAATTTTACTTTCCGTTTAAATTAGGTGGAAATGTCATCTTGTTGCCAGAATCAAGTTTCATCAAGCACTGTCATCCAAAATACTATATCACTCACACATTCATACCCAAACAAATTGTGCTTTCATTTTATTATGATCAACATTACACCCAAACTGGAGCTGACGGGATTTTGTATTGCAAATTTATCATTGTTTATGAAAGATTCATAAACTGAGTTGGGCATCTGCTAATGTCTTCATAATCTGTGTAAACTTGAATAGTTCAGATAATTTTCAGCTCACAATTTCCTCCAAATTTGCCTTGAATATTCAGTATTCATGGTCTGTTCAGACAAGACCAGTCACATGCCTTATTTCTGCTTCCAAATTGGAGGGACCACAATTTCTAAAGCAAAACTGCAAATGATGCCTGGAGAACAGCAGAACACACACACACACTTCCATTTGTATGAAACATGTAAAATTTTGCGACCCGTGAGCATTTCACAAACGTCTTGCAGATTTCCCCATTCAAATAATTAAAGCACTGATCACGAGAGAACAAAACGAAAGCAAACAGGGGCTTCATTTGTGTGTCATTCTTCTCTCTAATGCTCTACCAGCTATGCTCCGAGTTCAAGTAGTAAACAGGATGATTGATTGTCTTGGATGTACAAGTAGCAAAAACTGGAGATTCAGCTTGTTCTCTCTCTCCATTTTTCTTTTACTGCTACACCATTAGAGCTGGATGCCATCAATTTAAGCAGGTACAGGATCATACCCTAAAAATAACTTGCCTGATCTCTCCATTTCTTGTTAAAGGAGACGCAATTGGGGGCTTTGGCTACTGTATAACGTCCCTGTAACCACTTCCCATTGCACTAGCAGTTGTTGGAATACTCTGTTGCTCACCAAGTGCCAACAGCCGTGTCAACGTTAGGTGGTACTACACCTCTGTGGGTGTCCCAAACATCCACCCGCTCCGTAGGGATCAGCTGCTGCTTTCATGCAACACACGCCTTTAGCAACTGCTTTCCTTCCCGCTGCAGCACAGAAGCATGGTGGCTTTCAAGGCTGGTGGCAGTGCAGCCTTCTTTATAAGGATGAATGAAGATGAAAAGGAAGACAAATAGAAGTGAATGAGGCACTGCTTTATGTGATTCATGATAGCTTGCAGTAAGCCTGTTAGCCTCCGCCTGGCTCCCTTCTCCGAGAATAATGGATAGTTACAGTGTGTATAGTGACATTGTCAAACCATCAGGAATTGCTGATTATAGTGCTAAATATTGATCTCTGCTTCACATGTGTCAAAATTCTTTCTTCCCTTAATTAGAACTTCCCTAAGCACCATACAAGAACAAACCGAATATATCAGATCTCTGTGAAAGGGAGGGTGATACTAGAATATAATTGTGACCTCTTGTCTTCTTCTTTTCTCTTGAGTTTTGAGATGACTTCAGCTGTCTATCCTGCCCTTCCCAGCACATGTGATAATCATACTCATTTTTCCCAATCTAACCATAGGAAGATTTTTCCAAGGCTATGCTTTTCATCATTTCAAACCACCGGGGCTGCAGTCAGATGGCAGGGAAACTTAAAGTGCCAGAAGGTGCCTTTTTCTATTTGTTTGTTTCATGGTACACTGCACCAGGCAATGACCTGTGGCAGCAGTGTCACACAAAACGGAGACAGGTTCACCCAATCAAAGGGAGCTTTAAAATTAACACAGATCCCTTCATTTCTTCATGCAGGATCAGGGAAGGGCAATTTAATGGATGTCATAGTCTTCTGATTATCACCCTGCAATCACTAGCTATAAAAAAATAACTTTTGTTATAATGATTACTCCGCATTACTTATATTAAAAGCACATATTTCCTCATCAACAGCGTCATGACAATTAATACTAATTTTGCATTACTGTTCAATCATCTTTCCTACTCTTTACAGTATTTATAATATAAAATAATGAAAGCCTGTGATGTATGGTTTCAATTTACTCCACAAACTGAGCACTTAAGTCATTTATCTTAGTTTACCTGTAATATACTGGGGCTCGGGGTTTTTTGTATTGTTTTTTTTTAAACATGACACAACGGTACATTTACCTTTAGTTTGATGTCCTTGATAAAAATCAATACTTCATTAAAAGATTCCCCAAAATTGTTAAGACTAATTTAAGCACAGGAAGGGCAGTGGGGAGGAAAGATGGTGATTATATTTTAAAAAACTTTAACATTTGTATAATCACACATACACTGTGCTATCCACCGCCGGCTTATAAAATAACACGAATAAAGATGTGTAATTTGTGCAAATCTTGAAGAAGGCAAAAAGGAGGAGTGTGTCCCCATTCTCTCTCCACTCACTAGGAAACCAGAAGAAACATCAGTACAGTAGTATACAGTAGTAGAGAAATAACTATACAACAGACTTATTTCCCTGTATGAAGCTTCTGGGGAAGAGCTACAACAAGTGGTTCACTTTAACACCACTCTTCTCATCACCTCCAGACCAGTGCACAACAGCTGAAAAAGTCACCGACAAGATTCATTTTTAGGTTGCTCTGTTTTAACCTTCCTGATGGAGCTACCAACTATACTATCAAGGTGTTATTCTGTTTAACTTGGGGTGTTCTCCATCAGCAGAGTGGCAGTAGCCAACTCACAACAACACCGTGCTGGAGCTCCCAAAGCATGAAACATGGGAAACCTGTGAGGAGACTGGCACAGGGAAGACCACAACTGCCTCTAAAAACTGAGGGAGCACCGCACACCCACTGGGTTCTGTGAACCATGACAGCATTTCTTGGAGTGTGCACATGCTTTTGGTTGTCATTAAGGTTTGATTACATGATTTTACCCTGATTTCAGTGTGCCCAAACCAACGTGCACTTCCTGTGCTAACCCCTTGCACTCATACAGGGCTCTGTGTGGCAAGCACTCCTGCGTGTGCTGTCCTGAGAGGGGTGACTGTCAGCATCCCTGCTCTGCACAAGGAGAGGCAGCGATACAGACAGTCATTCTGATGGCACAGGTCATGCAGGAAATCATTGTCAGGCAGCATTACATCTCCGACTTCCAAACTCCTTGTCTTTGCTCAGCCCAGCAGCCTGTGCTGACCAACGAGACGAGCACTGCGCGCCGTAGCCGGCTGTGGCTACACCCACTACAAAGAACAGACGCTGCTTAACGACCTGCCTTATAAACTCACACTGCTATTATTAAGCAGACAACTGATGCTTAGGGATGGCTGTTGTTTCCGTAAAGGAAATACAGAGAGTATCTGTTAGCACCCAGCTGCTAAGTATTGAAGGACATTTTTTTTTTTTTTTTAATTTAGATTCATGTTTATGCATTTTTATTTTTCTATGTTGCTTTTTGCAGTAAGGAGTTATAGGATTTGATTCTGCTCAGTACAAGTCCTGGTCCTAACAAACAAGGACACAAAAATAGACAAAGTCTCTGCCCTTCCTCTGGCAAACCAGTCAGCGTGTGATCCTCTTCGATACAAGGGGTCTTCTGCACTTTCATGGCCTCAAAACAGCAAGACATAAAAGCTTTATAAAAGCATACTCATCACATATAATTTACACTCATTAAGCTCCTCAAACAACACAAAAATGTTTTATGAGGTAAACAGGAGTTAGCACTGTTGTGCACACAAAGCTCCTTGATCTGGGTCCTCCAAACACACGCGGAGGAAGCGTGCTCCGCTGCTGAGGAGGCAGAACGATGCGCGGTACTTAAGCTTTTAAAAATACTGCACCTGGAGATCACTGGTAACCGAGAAGAAAACAGATCATTCCTTTATCCGTAGCGCATATTTAGAGTAATTCAGCAGAGGCAAATATGATCTGATCAATAAAGAAGCTTCTTGTCTTCCACACTTACGTCCTCCTCATGAATCTTAACCAAGAGAAATAATAATAAGTGACAGATAAGGTTTGTAGTACTTTAAATAAGCAAGTGAGCCTCCTAAAGCTACGAGCAACATTCTCTGGATATCAAAAATAATAACTGGTTTTGCAGCAGTGCAGCATGGAAACACAAGGGTATAAGATATACTGTACTTTAAGCTCTGTTTGATGAATCTGAGCACAGTTCCTGGGGGATAGATTACTTTAAACCATGCTCTTTTACTTTCTAATCCTGACTTGATTTGATTTGTACTTTAATACAGCTGCCTGGCAATTCAACAGCAAATAGAGACTATTTATGTAATCATATTGTAAGTAGTGGGACAAGAAGAAACTCTCTAGAACCTTTTTGGAAAATAGTTTGTTGTACTTTTTTATTTATTGAACAGCAGGGCTTCGGGCTTTTCAGTGCTCATTATAATTGGTTTTCTGCTTGAACTTTCAAAAACTGTCATGTCAATACTCAAACAGAATTTTTTTGCTTACTATATGGCTGTGGGCTCTATTTTCTCATGTGCTACTTGACAAAGTTCTTGTAATATCTTAGAGGCAAGTTCTAGAGTTTTACTTGCTATTTCAGAAACTGGAAGTCAGAGTTATTTTATCTTCTCTATTGTTCATGTTCACCTTCCCATAATTCTCCACTGCGATTTACTGGTATTTAATAAACTGGAAAGGAAGTTGTCGGCCTGCTTCATGCTAAATATTAGCTCTGGAAATCTTGGTATACCAGCGTTGTAGTTTCTGCTGTTAAAAATGAATATATGACTCACCACTGAATATGCAACTTAACAGAACAAATATTTCCAGTGCAAACAGCGACCAAATTCAGTGAATAACAAGAAAATCCATAGGGCACCAATTAAAGACCCACTGGCTAATTTCAGGAATCTTCACGTGTTCCCCAGTTTTGTCCTTCCAGCTGCAGTAGGTTAACAGCAGAGCTCTGCTAACGTGTTTCGCCATTCCTCCAGCACTGCCCAACGAGACGAAGCCTAGCTATCTGGGCAGTTGTTGCAGGGAGCGGAGCTGCAGTGATTCTGCACTTTCAGTTCTCAGTCCTGTCCTTTCAGGACAGTCTTGATAAAGATTTGTGTTTCTAGAGAACTTTGCTTCGCCCATTCATCTGTCCTTTCATAAACAGCCTGCACAATTATCGTAATACTTTCCTGAGATGTTACAAAGACTGCAGAATGGAAAAATAAAATGAAAAGTTCCTTGTACTTCAAAAAACTCTGACTTGTAAAAAGTATAAAAGGCTGTCATCTGCTATATCTGCTATATTTCACTACCTAGATGCTCTAACATCTGCTAACACAGTGCTAAAATGAAGGCATGGACAATAAAATTTTGATTATTTTAGTACTTTAACAAAAAAGAACTGCGTTTGCAGTTACTTACTGGATTTATTTTTTGTATCTTAACAAATCAATCCACTATATACATTGCAAAATTGAAACAGAAATACAGTCCCAAACCTCTCATTCTTTTGATGCTGATCTTGCTAACTAAACAGTAAGAAAATGATGTAAGATCTCTTTTCTTAAACCTAAATAATGCTAAAGCATTTTTTAGGATAAGAATTTTAGTTTTTTAAGGTAGCTGTAAAAATGATTTTCACTTACAGCACATAGCTATACTGAAACATGGGCTGCACTAAAGACGTAGGAGCCTAAGCTTTGCTTGAACGAAGAACAGGGAATGGAAATGTATAGATAAATGGGACTATATACAATTGAAAATCTGCTTGCTTGAATGGCATTGTGACTAAACATATAAATATTATTATTAAAATTCAGCATATGATTTTTCTTTTAACTTACACGGAAAAGGAAAAAACAGATTTCTGTGCTTCATAAATTCCTATTAGATTGCAGATGAATGACAAAATGCATCTGTTTAGAACATACTAAAAATTTGTTTTTAACATGTTTAAACAAGTTTTTAAATGGTTAATAGAAGAGAACAGACTGAAATATCTTAAGTTTCAAAAGATGCATGTATATGCAATGAACACATAACTAACTCCATGGAAATTCAGTGAATGGGAGAAAAAAAAAAAAGGAGAGAGAATACAATATGCAGGACATTAATATATACTATTTACGTCAAATATTAAGCCAACACAGATGTGTAAATATATGCTTCTGTGTGGTTTTATGTTAACCAAAATCTAGCATGTACTGTTGGGCTCTGAAAATACAAAAGCAAAATTATATAGCATAATTTAAGTGGCCAAAATTCATATAAAAATAGTATTTAAACTTAGAGCAAATTTGTATGGAAATACTGTTAATAACAGGCTGGATAACACCTTCAAAGATTAAAAAGAAAAAATTACAGTGCATTTTATATTAAAAAGGCATTCAATGCAGAGTTATCACTATAGCATTTATATTTGCTTTTTCATTTCTTTATTAACTCATGTTTTCTCTATGCTTGATTTATGAAATACTAATACTGTAGCCCATTTTTTAAAAACTCTATTCAGTTGATTACAAAATCAACTGAAAATATAGTTTGCCATTTTCTGCAAACTATACGGATTTCAGAGACAATAGAGAGTCAATAGTTTGGCAGAATCAAAAGAGATCATGGTTTATCCAATATGCTTGCTGAAAAGAGAAAGCATACATGATATTGCAGTTTTGGTTCCTAAAACTATATCAAGGCTACTCTTTTAGTCAACTTGGAAATTTATATACTATACACTAACCCTCCTTTAATATCCTCTCTCTCTTTCCTCTGGGCATTTATTGCTGTTCTTTCTAGTTCAGTAACCAGTGAGCAGAAGGTTCATTAAAACTAATTGAATTGGAAACTTGTCTGCCCTGGGAAATGTTAACTCTTTGTTGTTATCTCCAGGAAATTCCTTTTGTTATTTTCCTTTGAATTTTATTATTAGGCTTTAATGTAGCCAACACCACCTTGAAAATATTTTCATGGCACAGATTGTCTAGGCAGCAACTTCAGAAAGGCTCTTCTCTCGATCTGTTTTTTGCAGCAGAATGTGGTGTTTTTTGCGGGTGGATCTGAGCATGGTACTCACTAACAGCAACGCCACCGCCAGTTTAACTCTTGGAGTTCTCGATCCCACTCATCTCATTAGGTAGAAATAAAGTGTGCGGTAGGTATCTGTTACAGCTCCTTCCAAACCAGTAAAATGCGTAACAGAAGTACAGGTTTAGGGACCCTAACTGCTCTAATGGAGATTATCATGGACCAACACACCCAGCGTGGATGTTACATTAAATATGAGTGACTAAATGTTGCAGAGAAACGATTGGGATGATTAGTCTGCATGGTATAGTGAATCTTGTTTTAACTTCCCTCTTTTAATCTTTTGTGAGCAATACTTACAAAACAGACAGGAAATAGTTTCAGGACAGTGCTTCATCCAGCTCTTTGTAGCTTGAAAATATTGATTAAATAAAACACTTGATAATAGTCACAGTGGTAGATTTTTGACAGCTTTAAAAATCAATTGAAAATAACAGGCAACCCACTGTTGCTAATAAAAGTAAATATTTATGACTGATTTGACTGAGCTTCAATACCAGTCAATCACTTTCTAAAGGATCTTTGCAATTCATTAACCTCTTTTTACTGGTCTTGTCCCTGTTGGTATTAGCCATTAAAAGAGAATAAGGGAGGGGGGCTTGATTTTTCTATTCTCATCATTCATAGCTTATTTGTTCATTCCCTCCATTCCCATACGTTGCTGTTAAATTGATTGTCTGTTTAGTCATATGAATGATAAAGTAGCTCTGCCAGGAAGAATGAAAGCATCCATTAATTTCTGAGAAGGGTGGGTTTCTTTGATTCAGCCTCAATCTAAACCAAAACTACTTCCCATAGTTTCCTATAACATCAGTAACTAAATTTAGCCCATAACATACTGCTGATAATAAGTGCCATAATTCTCCTCACAAACTTTTTGATGTCAAAACTTCAGGGAAAATTATATTTATTAATATCTGTTAAAGACTGTTGTTATCAGTCTGGTACCCTTAATCTGGAACATGACACAGGAGAAAAAATAAAAGATAACTATCTTCATTTTATAATCTAGACATGATTTCAAAAATACGATGTTTGTATTCAACAGTGAAAAAAAGAGCACAAACAGTTGTTCCTTTAAATAGTAAGGACAAAGATGGGAGGTCTGATTTAGTGACCTACGTTAATCCCATATTATTGGTTTTGTTTTAAACTGATGAACTACGACATTATTCTAAACACAGTGTTAAAAGAGAATAATTATATAGTACCTAATCCCTTAAAAATATCCTAAGAGATACAGGAGATTATGTACATAGGCGGAATATTTACACTGATACCCTCAATGTTGCAGCAAAAGGGACTTCTAATTGCACACCACTTGCTTTGTAATTGAAGAACTAATTGTAGATCTATAGGATCTGAAAGCTGTAGGATCTGAATTCAAGTCCACTTTGGTGCAAGTGCATATTCTGCACCTCCTTTACAAACCCCTTTTTCTTTTAAAATCATCACATAATCAGGGTAAAATGATGGAGAAAGCCTGTCCCACACCACAGCAACTCTTGACAGCGGTCACCTCTCGCAGTTTAAGGTGCATATGACGTAAGTGCTGTTGCCAAAACCACCAGTTTCCTATGCTTTCTTCTTACACAGAGCACTTCCAAAACAAAACATTGTACAACATCTATTTTCTTATCTATGAGACCACGAAAGCCAGAGGCTTGCTTTAGTGTCTGCGCCTGACACAGCCTCTCACATTTACTGTATTAGATAAGGTGCATATTAAATACCTGAATTCTGGCCCATACTGCACACAGTGGGATCAGCATAACCCTGCTGTAATTTACCCAGACAAACTGTGTTCATTCAGAGTGGGGAACATCTACAATCCTCTTCCTTGAGCAACATTGTAATGAGACTAAGTTTTCATTTGGTCCTGTGGCACAATGCATTAGTGATGCATCTTTTACTCGTAACAGCTCTGAGGCAAATCTCCATTGTCCAAAGTTTTGGCTTCTGCACAAAAAACCCTGAGGAAGCTAAAATGCAGGCAGACAATGTGGCTTCCAGAAGCTATGGAAGTGGGATGTCCATCGAACCAAGCAACGATGTCCTTGGAGAACTCTCCTGCTCTGCAGAGCAGTATTTATTATGTGGCAGGGGTTCAGCCGCATTCACGTACTTCCTAACAATGTTCTAGAGCACCCACTGCAGCAGCACACGAGCAGCTACAAAAACTGCCCTTCAAAATGGTGAAGGGAAAATTCAAATAAAATAACTTCAGAGCTTAAATAACTTTGAGGTGACCACTGAGAAGTCAGAAGCAAATCTTTTAGCTCCTTCCCTATACTTCACACCTTAGCTACAGGCCCTCCTTTAATGGCATTTTGTTACCTATTGTGGGACAAAAATGGAACTTGCCGAGGGGCCAACTGACAGCAGAGTGGAAGCAGACCCAAAGCACTGTGCTCACCGGACTTCTTAAAAAACAGACTTCCAGGCAGAGAGCGGCAGGAGGAAGGACACCAAGGGCTCTGCAGTGCTCTGCGTACCCCCCATCCTGGGTCTATCACACCACTGCACAGCTCAGATCAGGTCCTCGCAGCAGTCACTCATCCCTCCATCACCTTCAGACCAGTTACTGCAGGGACTACAGCAGGAGGCTATGCCAAGAGCTCACTCACTCTCCATCTGGTGCAGAAGGTGGCAATGGGATCATTGAAGGCCAGCAGCTGAGGACAACGTATCTTGGTATCCGGGTGGTAGAGGCCTTACTAACTCCTTATTCATCACCAGGACCGATTCAAGGTGATGATTAGAGTAATAGATGAATTACGTGCACTGAACATTTTTTTGACAAATGTACCACCCTCTTCTGCTTATGAATTATCCCTATATAAACTTCTGTTGATACTCATTTATTATATTCATTTATAAGTTACTTTGATTTATTCAACAACTCATTTACAATAACAAGGATAACTAAAGATTGCCCTCAGACTATTCTTGAGCCTGTTGGCTTGAGCATTTATTTTTCTGTCTGATTAGTTGTTTAAGTCACACTGTGTTGTTTCTAGTTACCGATAGCTATCCTACAACTTCAGAATGGCTTGTGTATCCCTAGCAGGTGGAACTTGGTCTGGGTGTAAATGCCTTAAACATTTTGGCAGGGAATTTTCAATTAAGGAACCTTCCTTCTGGATTTTTTTTTTTTTTTTTTTATTGAAACACATCCCAGGATGAGGTTCAGAGAAGGAGGCACTACTTTGTTTCTGAAAGATTTCCTATAATGTCTAGATGAGAATGTATTTTCATCTGCTAGTCAAGGCATGCATTTGCTGCAAATTTTTGTATTTAAAGTCCATTGCTTCGAGATCCAACATAAAACAAAGAAGCAAGTTTTATGAATAACAAAACAACTACTTCTGATTTTTAAAAAGCAGGTTCTTACACCTTCCTTTTAGGATTCATCAGCACCACCTGGTCAATGTGATGCTACATTACCATGTTATGTGAGGAATATACGGATTGAAGGTAAGAATCAGGATCATGCCTGTTGCCTACATGAGTGGCTTCCAGAAGCTTGTAAGTCACAGCTGCAGTGACTTTGGCTCTTGGCAAAGAAGCACAGAACCCATTGAACTTCTCTCTAGAGTTTATGGGGGAAGACAGGATCTACGTAGGGTTAGACAATGTAAATTCTATTTAGATAGCAACTCAGACAATAAGATAAAGATCACAAAATCCATTGTATCATCCTCTTTCACTGAGGATCAATGAAATCCTCTTTCATTGTTTGCAGTGGGTAAGAAAGCCATACAAAACCTATGGAGAGGTGCATGCAGCATGGACTAGGACATTAATATCTATTTCTCTTCTCACAACACATCATCTGCTGATTTTGTTCAGGCCACTATTCAGACCCAGCACAAAAAATGCATGCATGACAGTAACCCCAGGAAAACTCTTTGCTCTCGTGCTGTGGCAGTAAAGGTGAAGTGCTGTGGTGCTTGGCACGCCACAGCAGCGCCTGCCCAGCCCTCCAGGGCCCTGGGGCTTGCAGGTGCTACAGCCTGTGACGCTCCCCAGGCTTGCCCTGCAGGGATTGCTGACCCTCTGCAATCAAACCCCAATTCTGCTGCAAAAGTTGCATTTGCAACTGTTCCCCACGACAGTAAGTGTTGTGGAGCAGTTTAAAAAAAAAAAGCCCATATAATGTCAGTTTGGCTTCAGAGTTAATGGTCTATATGTTTAACCCATTTGAGGACATCTGCATCTAAAGAAAATGCTTGGGAACCACACAATCAGACCCCCTTACTGTTCAACAAAAGTTCTGCTGGCTGTAAGGGGCTCTTAACTCGATTTCTTGTAGATAAATACAGAACATATTTACAGCTGCCAATGACAGATGTTCAGTGCAAATATTATTCCAGCAAATTTTTTAATCAGATGGTGTAATGCATGATAGTGTCATTTTAAAAGGAAAAAAAAAAAAAAAAAAAAAAAAAGGATATGAAAAAGGATATGAATACAGTGAAAAAATTACCATTTGAAAGGCAAAACTATTTTTGCAGAATTCATAACGAACTAATTTTTCTCTTCAACAAAAATGATGTTACAAGATATACAAAACTTCTTTCTTAGTTGTAAGAAACCAAATAATTAAAAATTATATACATGTTCACCTTTATGTTCAGGTGCAGAGAAGTCCCACACACTGTGACCTGTATTTGTTCAGCACCATGGAAACCATTTCACTCCATTATCCAAACATTATTTACATAAAACCGAGGGGAAAAAGGTAAGAGAAAATAAAAGTGACACAGGCAGAAATAATAACAGCAATCGGATTCATAGTGGAGAAGTGGGCAAGGAACCAAGAGGGCTTTAATGAAATTTACATTCACAGAGGGTATCAGTTTATGAGGAGCTGATTGCATCAAAATGGGATAAAAAGGAGAAGTCAAGGCTACGTGGAGTAAGATTTTCTTCCTCCTGCAATAGCACTTGTACAACTACTTTATCAAACTGATAAATCTTACTTAAACAGAACAGGGGAAACTTGGCAGGGAAAACATAATGGTACAACAGGTAAATGCGCAGTGACTTGGCGATCACATTGTGTTCGTAATGGGCAATCAAACAATGGTCTAAGAGGGAGACACACGCCTCTAATGGGGAGAAACATTTTCTCCTGAAGGCTGCAAAGAGCTACTTGATAATCATGTGTTGGTTGAAACATTTCAAGATTGCTGCTTTGAGACTGCTCCTTTGTGTAGCCTTGCCAGGCTGCTGCTGGGAGTGACTGCTTCTTTCCTTTCTAACCTGCTGAAGTTTTCCAAGCATCACTTCCTCTCTAATGAGAAAAAGTATTTGGGAAAACCACAGGACTGGGAGATGTGAGTGTATCGCTAAGAGCAGAAGTTAGCATAGACACTTCCCTGTTTGTCCAGAGGCTGCTGAAGCCAAGAATTCTGTAAAGAGAGGAAGAAAAAAAATAAAAATCAAGCAACCCAAGAACTGCCTCATCCAGTTTTTCTGCCTTGGGTCTGAGTAAGACACACCTCAGTGGCAACCGCGAGCCTCTCCCAGGACAGCTCTAGCTGTGCCATCAGCATCCCTGCCTGTGGCAGCGCACACAAAGACCAAGTTACAGTAATGACTTCTAAAGAAAGTTACAACCAACTGCTGCAACACTGAACGTTCAATGCCACTTATTTAAAATAATTTAATTTAAATGTCTTTCAAACATTTTGAGCCAACCAATGTAAGGTACAAAGTACTCACATTTCAATGATTCACTAGATGGACTTTTTCTGACGTGACAAGGGTATGAGGTCTCAGCTGGGATCTGGAAGTGTGCTGCCAAGCATCCTTCTTCAAGATGGGAAGTCAAAGAGAACTGGGAGAATTAAAGAATTCCTCTCTCTACAAGCACTTGCAGGACAGGACTGTTCATCCCACTGCTACCTCAAAATTCAAGGGAGATTTCCACACACACAAACAAAAAAGCAATTTCCTTTGCAGGATATCTTTGGGAATAGGGAGATGGGCAACATCAGAGGTTGCTTCTGAAACACAGACTCCCAAACCAGCAGGATACAAGGAGGTCAGGACAAGTCCTGAGCAGTGGTAGGAGTAAGGTATTCCAATCCCATCCCATTACTTTCTAACTGACCCAAAACCATGCCAAACTGTACCACAGCCCTTTTGATCTCAGGAGCAGGACAGAGTTGAGCCTTTTCTGCAGAGACCACACACAGGCCAGCTGGAGTACGGCAGTACTCTGCCCGTCTGAAGGCAGCAGCTGGGGAGTCCCCAGCTGAAGGCACTGATGAACCGACCAACACCTTGGAGACACTCCAGAACTGGTCAGGCTTCTCAAAACTCACAGCCTGCCAAAGCAGCGAGAAGTTAATGTCTCGTTTTCACAATAGAAGGAGGATTCCAGCAGTAGGATGGACCTACTCTGCCTTCAAATACTCAGAAATCCTGTTTGTTTCTTTCATTTAGGGCTACTCAAGCTCCAATATAAATCTCACCAATTTTACAGATGATCTCTGCTCTAGTTCAGTATTTTTGTGACTGATGCAGTGCTGTCTCCTTCCTTTTGAACAATTTAACCTCGATCTCTTTTCTCCACAGCTTTTCATGTGCCAGTTCACGAGAGGAGTGTGTACACCAACAGGAGAATGTGTGCTGATCTCCACAGTTACATACATGAATATATCCCATAATTGCAGACATCCAAAACTATCTTAACTAGCCTGAGCTAAAAAATAAATAAAAATAAAATAAGGTCTCTCCAAAACATATTACTGTATGTATTAATTAGCAACAATCTAACTAAAACATGGTGTTTGTTTTTTTTTCTTATTCAATTTTAAACTAATTTTTTGATGTGATTCCCCAAAATGACCCTTCTCACCCTTAAGTTGAGGAGGAGCAAGGCTGGTGTTTGCAGTAAGGCAGACTCCACCAGTTTTGTCATTTGCCTTCCAGGAACAAAAAGGGCAAGTTAACTGAATGTAAAATTTCTGGAAATGAAACTACACAGCAAAGACACCAAAATGAACACTTTCACTCTCTCAAAAAGTTGAACAGAGAGGAACTGCAGCCTCTGCAGTGTGAATGAAGTGGCACAGCCGACCTGACCTCCTCTGCCGCCGTGGCTTTTGTTTGGAGATCTCAGCAAATGCTTACGTATCTCCTCTGAATGTTCCAATCAATACAAAAAATGAACCGCACTTGGTAAACACTGTGATCACATCAATTGCTATTGTATTTGTAATTACATTCATTTATCAAATGTGCTACGAGGATGATCATAATAATCTCAACATATCCATAAAAACTATCTAACTAACATTATCTCAAGGTGTGCACACATCCCCAAGTCATGAATCATCCACCTGGGGTTATGAATCTACTACCAGTTACAGATGAGTATTTGCGAAAAATTCTGAAATCTTTAGAGACCTTATTTTCATGAAATATCATCTTCCTGTTCACCTCTGATAGTGACGGGTGAGGCGGGGGTAGGAATGGAAAGAGAGATGAGGAGTAAAAACTCTTGATTTCACTTCTAGAAGAGCATTTTTTTTCCTGTAGTGCTGGTGTCAGAGGGTACAGCTGACCAAGCAGACAGTAGAAAACAGAAAACAACAGTAGTCCAAAGAATATCAGTGTTTACTAAACGCACCTCACAAGTACTGCATTGAGAAGGGGTTATTTTGAGAAAATGGGAGGTGACTGACATCAAATTCCTGAATATAACACAGAATGAGAGCAGTGTATAAAAACTGTTTTTCCACTCCCCAGCTACCCTCTAATCTGACATAATCTACATTTCTCACTAAACCCTCAGACAGCTGCTAAATGCATGTATTAAAATAAGAGGTTTATAGGCAATAAAATTGAGTGTCCATTGGTTAAATGAATGGAGAAAAGGACAAAGGTAATAGGTGATAAGCCTATGCCTTTAACAATCTACCTTCTACTTGCAACCCGAGAGCTGTTTTACATTTCTGTGGTCTTTCCCTGCATGCATCCAAATGATGCACTCCGTTGCTCATGCTCAGACAAATCCCAGCATAGATTCAACGGTAGAAACACCTGAGCCATCAGCTGAGGACATATACTAGAAAGACTGAAAATTAAACTTGCATTTTTGAAGAATATTAACAATTTTGCTGCTTCCAGTTGTTTCCAGAGTGTTGACATCATAGAGAGCAGTCACATGCAAATGCTGGTCTGACTGCTGAGCCTAACACAATAAAAGGTATCTCTGGTCCTAAATAGCAGAAGACTTCAAATTTTGTGCTACATGGAGAAGAAAATCAAAGATGAGATTGTCCAGCTCTGGATTCTTAAACACAGCTACCTACCGCTATACAGGTAGCCGCGTATCTTCAACACAAAGACATTCTGGTCCTGTTTTCCATTCAGTCACTGACGTTGTGGGGCAGAGCAATCTACAAAGGCACTGGGAAGCCGTTGGAAGAAAAATGTAACCCATTAATAATGGTATAAATTAGTCATGGGGCACGTGCTTACCCAGCATAATGCAGAACACGGACATTCCACAACGTGACACGGAGTACGCCGAGAGAGCTGCTCTGCACCTAGCAGGTATGAAGCTGCTTTATTTTAAAAGCGGTACAGACTAAATCACACGCAGGGAATGAGCATTACACATGCTCAGAGGCTAGTGGGAGATTTAAGGGTCGCCAAATGCAGCCCACACGTGGCTATATGGGAAGGTGACCCAGAAGATGCACCAACAGGCATGAGCACAGCCCGCTGGCCAAAGATTTCAGATGGGTCAGCGTGCCTGCTGGTTGTGGTTGCAAGGCTGCAGCCTGAGGAAAAAAGGGTTTCTCTGGCATGACACAGAGGCCATAAACATTCAGAATTTGGTCATTCATAAGTGACACCCTCAGCACCTCCCAGGCGATACTGCGTACATCACACGAGATGCACTCTGCGCCAGCCTCTCATCCCCTGTGTTCAGATTACATTCCCCTCACGCCACGAGAACAGATTTTATAGATCTCTAAACAGGGAACAAATCAGGATCATGTCAAGAGCACATGAAAGTATGAGAACCTGGCCCTGTAAATCTTAGCTTTGCTTATTTTACAAGGCTTGGCTATTTCTTTTAGCATGTATCTCTGGAAAAATAATACAGGAAATACAGCACGTTGAGTTTCACTGTCAAACACAAATATTTCCCAGATGGTCAGAGAGGACCAGAAGTTCTCAAAAAGGTCCAATCCTGACTCCTGCCTGTTTCCTGCATGTACAGCAATGTTGACTTTGATGATCCAATGCCCACTGAAGTCAGTGGAGATTCTTTCTGTCTTATGAATAGATTTTGGATTATGTCCTACAGGAAGGAGCAAGGAGTGTTGTGACAATACCAAAACCACATGCTCATTGGAGATGATTTTATCTGTGGTTACAGAACAGGCCCTTAATCTCAATTTACATATTTATTTGTGAAACAAAGGAGTTTTGGTAAATCAGATAAATAACTAATTTCTGAAATTACCCTAAAACACTGCATTTCCACTATTTTTTTAAACACATTAGTTTCCTACCCAAATTTTATCGAGCATCAACAAATATACAGAAGACATTAAAAAGCTAAGTTTAGGTACTCATTGATAAAAATCCACTAAAAGAGGATTGGCAGTATAATCTCAGCTATTATGATTGATTTGTTAGTTAAATCTGTGTTTATAATCAATTGCCCTCCAGATAAATAGGTGGTTTAGCCTGGGTGGTATGTTAGATCACTAATGAAAGATCTAGGGTAATCCCTGACCAATTATGTAGTCCCGTGCTTACAAAACAGGCTCATATACTGAATCCATTAACAAAATTTAGGTATTTAAGCACTGTCTTTTGGATGTCCTAGAATATTAATTATACCTGATGTATAAAATGTATTTAATTACAGCTAAATGTGAATCTGGATGAATTAGCTACACACATAAAAAATTACACACGTCCTCTTCTCTGTTATGAACAATTTAGCATCAGCTCTGAAGCATAAGCTCTGTAACGTAAAAGATGTCTGTAGTGAGAAATCAGCTGTGACGGGACTTCAGAAGAGACAGAGAGGTCAGAGCAGGAGCGACCTCTCTGGCAATTGCTCCACGAGCCTGGGATGCTGGCCAGAAGCATCCTCCACTATCTCACCAGTGTGCGACTGAGATCATCAACACGTCCCGGGTACAGCCAATTTAATTTGGCAGGGGAAAGTGCTCACTTTTCAGCCTTATTAATCACTCCCCAGTATCTTCTTTTGAAACTCCTGGGAGGAAGGCCACCCTAAGAGCCGTGCAGACTGAACTCCCCCATTTTCAGTGTGATACCACCCCACAGACCCTGAGCTGCTAGCTTCCCCGTGGCACTGCTGCCCTGGGCTTTGCCAGCACATACCCACACCCATTCCACCCCGATCCCACTGGATTTGCCAGCACACCTGTCAATTACCACGAGGCTATTTTCAAATGCAGACAGCGGTCAACCAGAGCAAAGCTAGACTACCATTAAAAAAATAAATAAAATGATAAAAACTGAAAATACGAGCACATGCAGGAGAAAAACATATTCTAAAGAGTTATAGTTTTCATTTTCTTCCATTAACTATGAAGTCTTTAGCACGCCCTCATTCATTCACAGTCTGCAATTAGTCCAGAAGTTCATGAAACCGTACTTCAACCTAGAGAGATTACAAGCAGCACTTTCTGCTAGCAGTGAACGTGGTGACCAGGCATGGCGGTATCTGCACCCTATGAAATGTTTCCCAATCCAAAGAGTATTTCAAAGTGATATGCGACTTGTCCAACACTAACGTGCATGGAAGTACACATGCTTTCAACATGCTTTGCTTGTGAGCAACTCAGTACGAAAGTTCTTGGAAAAGGGTTAAAAACAGTGAATGTCTTCAAATGAACAGAAGGCTGAGAAATGTTAACATTATCAGCTCAACTCAGCAACCTCTGATTTCTTCTGGTCAACAGACTTGAAGTTTAAAAAGTGAACAGTTATCCATCTTTTGACCAATGTGCTAAACAACTTTTCACCATTCTGCCATCACTGGCAATTTACATTGAAAATATAGTTAGCATATTTTACTGTGACTACCTTGAGCAGCAAAAGGAGCTTCAAGTATTGGGTTTAAAATATATATATTTTCTGAACTGAAAAATTAAATTCCAGAGCCACTTCCCTCATTTCTTCTTCTGAAAGGAAATTCATTCATTTCCATGCAGTTTACTAAGTCAGGAAGCTTTTGGGCAAAACCTTCAAAAGAAGAGGCCCCACTTCTATATGGCTATTAAGGGCCAGATTCTCAGCTCGCCTCTTGAACACCTTTACTGTGTAAAATCCCAATTTACTACCTCTGCTTCAGTGGCATTGTGTGCACGGTGACCCAAACTACATAAGCATTAAGAAAAAAGATCATGAGACCAAGAACTAAAATATGTGATTTAAACAAGCAGCTGATTGGAATAATTCTGAGCCCGAAATAATGGTTCAGGAGGACTGGTAAAGTACTGTGAGTAAATAAATGCTTCTGTGGCTGAGTCACAGCTGCAGTCTGTCTTACGTGACGTGGGAAGCCAAGTTACGTACAATGAATAACTCAAACCTTCAAGTTCACATAGCTTCTATACACCAGGCTTGGGAGATGATGGATATTACCTGCGTGTAAATAGCAGGCATCAGGAAACACTCCAGTTGGCCCAGCACAGAAAAGCTGTCCACTCAGTCTTCGGGCAAACCAGCTCTAAAAAACTGAGGGTAACTTTACTTCATTTCACCCCCTACCATGGAGCTCATTTAATGCAAGGGGAGAGGGCTTGAGTTGGATTGTTGTGGGGTGTTTTTGGTGGTTTTTGTTTGTTTTGAGGGAGATGCTTTGTGGTATGGTTTGTGTTTTGTTTGTTTGTTTGTTTTTTAACGTTAAACTCTGACAATATACATATTTTAAATAGCTCAATGCATCATATTTTTAAAACATTTTAACACATAACCTTGCCTCTGTGCATGGATCCCTCTGTTCCGTGTGGACAAAGTGCAATCGCTCTGCAGCTCCACTGCTCTGCTCCTGAAACTAGTAAGATCAAAACAAACAATCTAATAGGACTCGCTTGGCTGCATCGCGGTTGTTTATAAAAACGGCCTGCATATTACGGGTACATAAAAACCAGGCAGCCGGGCATCGCCTGTGATCCTGGCACGGGTTACAAAGACAGGGGAGACGCAGCACACGTATTGCAACGGAGCATAATCACCACGTCATACAGGATTTCTGAACAAATAACACATCGACGGTTTTCTCCATTCTCGGGTATACCCTGAACCTCAAATTTAAATAAATAAATAAATAAATAAATAAATAAATAAATAGAACAAGAAGAGCCTCCCAGCAGCTGGTTGCTGCCTGCCCCACCTCAGCACCCTGCGGGCCCCCGCTGCACCCATTTGCCCCCGGGCCGACGGAGGGGGCGCTGGGCTCCGGAGGCTCTTATTAGCGCTCAAAAACTGTAACTAGTAAGCAAAAATAAAATAGTTCTACTCAGATTACCATTCATTGCATTAGAAAAAAATAAAATAAAAAGGATGTTTCTCTCTTAAAGCAAACACCAAACGCTCAGAGCCGCTCTGCCCCAGCCCTGCACGCCAGACTGACCGCGATCCTGCGAGCAGCAGCTCCGGCAGCTGCAAAGCTCCGGGCGCCCCAGCACCGCCCGGCACCGGCACCGGCACCGGGACCGGGACCGAGACCCTCGGCCCTGGCCCCCCCGGGCCCCTCGGCCGCCGGCAGAGGGCGGCAGAGGGCGGCGGCGGCCCCGCCGGGCCGGGGGCTGCGCTCGGGATGCGGAGCGGCCCCGCCGCCCCCGGCCCGGCCCGGCCCGGCCGTGCCCCGGCGCCCCCGGTGCCCCCTTGGGCAGGTGCCGGAGCGAGGGGCGCAGCTCGGTGCTGCGAGCTCAGGGGACAGGCTTGGGCTGGGTGCTGGGGAAGGGCAAATCTGCTTAATGTGAATAGCCTGGGTGTGCCTGAAAGTCAGCCCCCAGCCAGAAAAGTACTGCAGGGACTGTGCCCCCGAATTTATGCTGCCTTTGGGCCTCGCTCCCACTTTCAGACAAGAGCTGTTCTTTCCCTTCGAAGAAAACTCAAAGATTTGATCACATAATGCTATCATTGTCTAATATTTCTTATCCAACATCCACATACCTTCAAAATTAATTATGTCATTGGAAGCATACATGTTTTGGAATGTGTCATCCAAAACAAACAAACAGGGACACCCACGGCACGTGCTGAACTGCTGAAGGGAGGTCTGTGAGGGCCAAGCTCCAGCTCCAAGCAGATGGCCCTGATCGTTCAGAGATTGCAAAGGAGAAAACATTGTCCTACAGTGAGCAACAGAGCTGCCAACACAACTCAGAACTCTGTGAAGTCGTTCACTCCTCTGCAAACGTTCTCATAAACATACAGTCCACCAGCTGAATTAATCTATGCTCTCAACAGAAGACCTTCAGCTCACTGCTCACCTAGGTACATGGGTAGGCTGGTCACAGAAAGAAGACTCAGCAAAAACTCTTCAAATGCCTGCAAACACATACTTAATTTTGGGCTAGTCCAGGGAAAGTTCACAGGAGTGCAGCATGATCAACCTCAAAATATCCCTAGGTTGGGCTCAGTGATTCCAGCTCAGGGAGGGACCAGCGTGGGGGAAGATGAAGCACAACCTTCACCTCACAGGAACGTCGGCCACCGGCCCTGGGCTCATTCACACATCCCCAGATTCCAGGCAGCCACAGAAAATATCACCAATCTCCCCCACGCCACTTCAGAAAGATAAATGCCAGGCAAAATGTCTGTACGTGGACAATCCGTACAGTCTGCAGTGCTCTGCAGGATTTGCCATGGCAGAAACACTCATGCAGGGTGAGGCGCACAGCATGGGCGACTGCAAATAGGCTGCTTTCAAGGTCCCACCTGTGTGGTAGTCTGATTTCTGAATTCTGCTCAGCACAAATCTATGGATCAAACTGATTTTTAATTAACACCTGCATTAATAGGGACTTTGAAAGGAGATGGTCTTGTAGGAAGCTCTGAAAGAACACCGATGATGCTTTAAGGGTGCAATAGCGTTGCCCTTAAATGAACAGATCTCAGTAGAAGTGCTTGCATGTAGGAAAAGAAAGTGGAGACAGCACACATACTTCAATAAACCCTAAAACTGTGGCTGTCCTACTACAATCCTAAAATAACAAATAGCAAAACAAGAAAATGAACTGCTAAAGGTGAGGTGGAGAGCTGCTTACAGTAGCAAAGAATGGTGTGCAAGTGCCGGTTATCCTAAACTTGCATGAGAGAAAAACATTCTAGGTTTAACAATATTCTAGCTACTCTTTTATATTAATTCTTCAAAACATGAAATTTATCCCCCAAACCTTAAAAAAATTCCTCTCTAATCAAAAGAATTTTAGAACTCTCCAGAAGTATGAGAACACCATGCAGAAGCCGATTTAATGCTGCAGCCAAGTTGAAATCCTCATTGAATCTTCATCATAAAATATCAGATCTGTGTTACTTTTTTCTAGCTTCAGGATCACCACTGCTTAATTTTAAAATGTGACACCATCTGTTGTCCCGTGTACTCACCTGGAAGAGCTCACCCACATAACTTTGTTGTGTTCTAGTGCCACTCCTTTTCCACACTGCATTCAATACAAAGCACTGTCTTTTAAATAAGTACATCAAGTCCAAACCCGTGTAAACCCATGAAATTCAGAACAGTTCAGGCTTCAGATTTATGCCTAAAGCACCTCTAAATTTGTTCTGAATGAACGTAGCAGGTAGACTGAAGGCATTTTAACCCTCTCATAAAATGTAAGCTCATGCTTTGCCAGTTTAAGAACACTACATTAATAATATCACAGGGATTTTAAAGTAAGTTTGAAATAGATGCAGACTGTAAGGAAAGAGATGACATATTAAAAGATTTGTCATATGCATATGTCCTAAATCTAACAAATTCCCTAACACTTCAGCTATATCTGATACAGAGGCCAGGCCTCATGAACACCATTTTAAAACTTAGATCTTTGATATCCTTTTCACTGTCCCAAGTAATATATTTTACTGAAGATCCATGAGAGACAAGTTTAAATACAAAACCACACATTCTTCTGTCACTGCTCTCCCCAAAGATGCCAGAATCACAGCAAGACTGGTAAAAGTATCTTACCTTTTTAAAACTCCCATTAAAGTATTTAATCTCAGAAAAAGAAATAATCATAAAGTGAGGAGTTATAAAATCCAAAAAGTTTCTGTAGAGTGTAGGGTTTTTAAAAATGTCAAAGAGAAATGCAATAAATATATGCTAAGATAAAAGCATAAGTGGCAAATGATTAAAGTGTGAGTCCAATATTAGAAAATACTTCTTATAAGTAAGTTGAGAAAATGCAATCATCCTGCCAATGAAAAGCAGTCAATTACAATAAATAGTGTATGAATGCATCTCATATGCTTTCTGTGCAATACACATACGAAAGTAGAATTGTTGAATTGTTATAATTTGCATGGGAGAATTACAAATGAGACATAAAATATTCTTTTGAAATGCAAGTTATTTTTATTTTGGAATTACCATGATCAACAGTGATCCCCTGCATGCAAATCACCAGGCAAGGCAATAACAAATCACGAGTACTTATGCTGTATGCAGTACAGAGAACACAGGATTACTGACTGTTCTGCAGATTTATTAACAGATATACCTTCTATCCTAAGTATTCACAGGGCATTTTTTTTTTTCAAGTATTCAAGTTTACTCCAGCATCTGGATGTGAAAAAACACATACCAGATGCGAGATATGAATCGCTTCTCTACATCCTATTTCCAGCTCCTGGAAATTGACACTTTTGAACTCCTAATTTATTAAAGGCAGTTTTCTTGGTCTGAGTCGCATATAGTGATCTGGTGACCTCAGGTGTCTCAGTAAGAGAAGGGAAAAAAAAAAAAAAAAAAGTGTGAATTGTTAGCATGTTTTTTTCTGTGGCCCAGAAAAAGTCCATGTTCATACATCTCCTTATAGTCAGGGAGCAGTAAGTCACTCCAGTTCATAGCGCAGACAGGCACTTCACCAGGCACAATTCCCAGTTTGAAACTTAAGCTGTGCAGACACCTAAGAGATACATCGATTAACTCTTGACCATTACATGCTTAAAAGTGAGGGCCCTTCCTCAGACCCTACTGAGAAACTGTAAAGATATTAATAGGTGTAATTTGCCCACTGTTTCTAAACAATTGCATTTGCAAACATTTTTCTGTTTCTAAGATCAAATCTTGTAGAATTTACTTAATGTTTTCTCTTACTAGTTGAGAAATTTATGCCAAAGAGGATGCACAGGAAATTTTGGCTATTTGCCTTTGAATAATTATTCACAAATAATATTAACCTATCCACACAAAGCAGATCTTAGTAGACCAGTGGTCCCACTGGAATTAATGGAACATACTGTTTGGTTCTAGGCTTAACGATTTGTTTGCCATATAGATGCATCTTTTTCACTAAAACATTTTTTACTACTGTGAGGACAGCATTATAGTTAATGCTTAAAGAGTAATTAGTTATGAAAAACTCCTGTGAAAGTGACTCATCAGTTTGCTGTGCCAGTGCTGGCATTTCTGTGATCATATTCTCAGCGCTTGTTACCCTTGCGTGCTCTCCGGCTGTGGGTCAATGTGGAAGCACTACCAGTCTAGGATGTGTGAAGTTCAGAAAATGTTTTGTTGCAAAGTTACAATTTACTGGTAGGAACTTACTGATTTATCCACAGCAAGAATTTCTACAGCCCAATTATATACATGTTCTTTGAATTTGCAGAATGCATACGAGAGGAATAAATATAAGTTTTGTGGAAGCACCATTTTGGTGACTATTTTCCCATTTGAAAGCCCAGCATTTTGCAATCCCTTTTCCAGTACTGTTCATGAAGACATCCTCTGACACAGGACTCTAACCCACCACTTACAATTGCTATGAAACTCCACATGACCTGAAAAACTGCCCCCTTACTTTTTCCACAATCTCCATCTCTTCAAATTTCAGTATTTCCAATTCTGCAAAGTATCATTTCCTACGCTTTTAGGCATCAGAGCTAGATTTACTGTTGGAAATTGGAGAAGTTGGGGCTTCAGGGTAAAACCTGTCCCAAGAGTACACAAATGCCATACTCACAGCCTCATATTGGCAAGAACACATATTTATAGGTGTTTCACTGGGATTTCACTGCTTTGGTGCCAATTCTACTGCTAAAAATGTATTGGTCAACACTGTGCATTTTGATTTTTAGCCTGGAATTTGTTGTTGGTCTAAAAACACGGATGATTTGGGCCCATGAACAGGGCTGACACTCTGCATAAGACTACAGAAGACAATATGCTCTAGCAGGGGAAAGGCCAGACCTGAGAAGTTTAATAGGTAGTCCTATGAACGATTTGCTAGATGTATGACATATGTCAGAAAGCATCACTAGCCTGGATTTTAGTTAAGAACTTCTGTGGGGAAACAGGGACTAGAAGTAACAGTAGGACATTCAACATAGCGTTGCACTTTGGATTTGTTTCCACTTGGAAGAAACAAGACATTTTTCCAAGGACTACAAATCCTTACAGATGAATATTAATGCATGGACTGGTTTCAGAGACAACAGGTAATCTTCTATGGATGAAATGTCAACCACGTGCAAGAAGCAGGTTATCCACAGGTTAAATTCAGATAGCTCCATTCACAATTTTAGAGAGAGGCAGATCTACCCCAGCCGAATACATGGTGATGGGGTCTTTCCAAACCAACCGGTCAAATTATAATACTTGTCAATTCTAATGGTAATAACAGTTTTAGTCATGAGGAGAGCTTCTATATGCCAGTTAAAATTCCCAAAATATCCAAAATGCACCCTTATATAGCTTTCCAATATGCTGAAGAGTCAGTGATAAGAAAGGACTAGCTTCTTTAGCCCTCAAGCCTGATATCTGCATTGGCAGTCTCAAAACCTTCAGCGTTTATAAGCAATATTAAACAACCTTAGTGTTTCCACTGAATTTCTTTTGCTACCTTTCTTCTCAAGTAACTGGTTTAATTTGTCCAGAAAGAACATGCTCTTATCACAAATCCTTTAAGCACTGTAGTCCTGTTAATTATGACATAATGAGCAATAAAACTCACAGCTATTACATATGGGTCAGATGTGGGACATTTTGATTTCTTTCATTATATACAGGTAGATAAACCTCATGATACAGAAACAGATATAGAACAAGCAAAACAAGAAAAAAACTACCTTCTTGCTAAGAATTTGGAGAAATTTTGTGAGCATATTTTTACTATAGCTTTCAGTTTGAGTACTCTCTTTTACCACTGAAGATAAGCAACTCAGAAGGTAAGGCCTTTCACTTGGGTTTCTGAATTTTTCTCCTTTATAAAATAAAGACAGGACCAAAAAAAAAAAAAAAAAATAGATTTTCTTCACTACCATGGACTGCAGCTGATGATATGCCTACATTAGGATGGGTGAATTTATGCAGTTACAGTTATGCCTGAGGAGAATGTACTTTGAGATACATCTACTCAGACCATGTTGATTTCTGCCATCCCTATAAATTAAAAAAAAAAAAAAAAAAAAAAAAAAGTGGGGTGAAGATAAGGGTGATAGTACAACCCTCCAGCTGTTAAAAATTTTATGTACCCTTTGGGGTTCTTCTAGCTGGATGTAATTTTTTTTTTTTATTACTTTTGAACCCTAGTGTATCCTAAAACAAATAAGTACACTAAAAAAGAGGCATAGTGTTGGATTTCCACTAGGGTGGATTTTCCAGAGGGGTTGCGTAGTGGTTGTTTTTTTTTCCCAAGCACTTAAAAAGTCACAGGGATTACGCTATCCCAGACAAATACTTCCTAATGTTTATGGCTAGTTGATGGCCTGATAAAACAAAAATGCAACCCTGATTATTCAATACTGATGGCCATTATTTAATTTCCCTTCTGGTTTCTGTAAAATGAGGGGTTTGTGCTGCCAGAAATCCTTTATTTCTTTGTAGTCTCCATTTATATGAATGTATTATTAAAAGTAACGAATTATTTTATTGGCCTCATTATCTCCATAAGAGGTATGCAAATGCTGTATGCTGCTCTGACTTCATCTTTGCCAATCAGCATGTTCTGCAGAAAATGAATATCCAATCTGAAACATGAGCTCCAAATAAGGAACACAGTATCAACAAGTCTATGTACATTTCCAGAAATACATAAATACATGAGTAGATTTAATGTCTAAAAGTTGTGAAGTTCCGTTTTTCTTCATCTGCTGACACCTCTTTAATTTACCATACCTAGCATACATTTGATGCCAGAGCTAAACAGAAAACTAACAAAATGTAAACTATATATTAATACCCCTGTAAACTTCCAATATCTGTCCAAAGTTCTCCCAAGGAATCAGGAGTTTTCTATATATTGTTCTTGAGAAAACTCTACATGTCTGAAAAGGACCAAACTGAAGAAAAATATCCTCTTCGTACTCAATGGTCAGCTACAGGAATGCAGTTGTTTAGGAACTACCAGTGGGGTTGATTCACAGAATCAGAGAAAATGTGCTGTTCAGTGTAGAATTGCTTGTGCAGATCAAGATAAACATTTTTTTTTTAATATTTATACAATTGCTGTCACATGCACAACTCTAAAAATCCATTCTCCATCAAACAATAGATTTAAAAGAGTATCTATAGCAGTTACTCTGTTTCCTTCTCATTTTGAATCAGCTCTGAATTAAGGTCACGGTTAGAAGCTGAGGTAAAAATAGACTTAAAACACTTGAAAATCTGTTGTTAGGACCATTTTAAAACACATAAAGTAAAACCTCTGCATTTTTTGTGCAATGCAATCCACGGGGTTCTATACAGTCACTGTAATCTAACTGTATGGCTGTGAAGTTTTTGGTGTAATGAACTTACTGTCCTGACCACAATCCTAGAATATTTTACTATGAATCCACTGTAATAGACAGCAGTAGTCCAACAGTTGTAAGTTCAACCTTGCAATAGTTTCACCTCATATCTAAGTTCTATGTATGACAAAAACAGCTTTGACGCCCTAATTTAAGTAGCAATGGAAATAAGTCCTTCATCCTCACTGATACTTTGCTGATGTTAATTTTTGTTCCTCATTAACCCATCTCAAACCTCAACAGAAATTCCAGCATCTGTTCAGCTGAAGTTTCTTCCTCACACTTTTATCAAGTGCTGTAGTAAAAAGAACATTTTTTTTTTTTTTTAATAATTTTATTTCCGACAGGTACATCATTTAAATTGTTCAAACATCATCTCCTTTGACCACTTGGTCCTCCTCTTCCATCACCACTTGGAACGATGTCCACAGCCCTGCTACACGTCTCTGAAGGACTACAGATGCCTGCAGAAGTGGCCGGCTCCTAACAGAGGCTGCGGCACCGGCCTGAAGTGGAAGAAATTCCTCTTGCAAGGATTTTTATAACTTGTGTTGCTTGTATTCAAGGAACAAGTAAAGGAACCAGATAAGGGAAGTTTTACTGCAAGGTAGGCATTTCCAAGAAAGTAATACCTCGATTCCTTCAAAATATTATTTTTTTTTAAGTAACAGGGCACTTGTTTTATTGAAATTAATGTGCCTCGTGTCTTTCTAATTGTTCCTCTAGTATCTCCCTATTTTCAGTAGCAGATTTTTTGTTAATTGATTACAATCAAATTTCTTCAATTTATTCCACATTCCTCAAAGTCTGCTAGTCTAAAGAATGATCCTTTTGAGCTACTACCTTTTGTATCAACCCTCAGGTGGATTTCAAATATGATGATATGATTACTAGACCCTATATACTCACCAGTTTCCATCATATTTATCATACTTGCTTCATTTCCTTAGAGAAAAGGCCTGATTCATTAAAAATTATATGCCCCATTTAAGCAGTTTTTCTGCATACTTTACTCAGGAAAAATGCTGAATGCATTTTTTTCCACATAGAAGTATGTCTTTTTTTGTGATTTATCAACCTTTTATGCCCTGTATATAAGTGAATGCCTCTTGGTGAGGTACCCTAGTGCTACAAGACTCCTGGAAAGGGTAATGTTAGGTGGTAACAAGCATTTCCAACTTCCAGCTCAGAAACCACAACCTATTCAGACGGAACAAGTGGCATGTGTTTTTGCTGTTGATGGTATTTAATTGTATGTTTTTGTTCAGACACCATGACTCAACTTGAATTTCCTGGAACAGTTAAATTCACACTAAGTTTCATTTCAGTTTTGAAATATTCCTATCCAAGTACTTGTGGGTCAGATGCAATCCAAAGAATACTAGGGGATTTTTTTTTGCAGAAGCACAGATTTTCATATTACTGTAATTTATCTATCTTTATTACTTTGGAGATTTAAGTGATCATTTGCTGTTAGCTATGCCACAGTTAAGCACAGGAACTTTTAATAATATCTAGGATGAAATTCACTCTTGGGCACAGAACACAAACAAGGTTCTCTAGTCTGCTTGAAGGCTTCAACATGGAGTTTACACAGTGAGGCACCTTTGCATAACCTCTGTATTATGACAAATTTCATAGCTGAGAGAGAAAGTCTTTTCAACGCTTAGCTCATGAAACTGTTTCTTCCTTTTAATTCCTTTTTGGCTCAGGAGGGAGGGGTTATGGGCTGAGGAAAGGGTGTTTGAGGCAAAACAAGCATCAAGGGGCAAGTATCTCTAAAGAAACTGATAACCAGAAAGCATGAGAGAAGGTTGTTCTCTTATCAGCATGCTGTTGTTTTGGAAATACTGAAGCTGATCACTGCAACAATACTTCAGTATCTCATACATCAGAGATCTGAGACAGAAAGTTGGCTTTATAATGAATGTCTCAATAATGACTACCAGAAAGCTTAGACATGTTAATAATGACTTTTTTTAGCACATTAGTGGGTTAGAAAGCCACAATATATGTGAACGTGTTTCCTACTTAATGACACCTTGTAGAACTCACCATTAACCAAAACACCCCAGTATTTACCAGGTCTTGCTGATATTCAGCTCACAGGAAGATGAAGGTGGTATCTGAGAAACAGCAGTTCTGGAAGAATTAATAAAGACTGCCTTTAAATAGTGAGTGACCAAAACCTGAGCATTTTCATAACAGAAGCTAGTACTGACTTCAAAGAACAACCACTGATGTTACATGTAAGAGTTACCCTATCCTCTCATGGTTAGTACATTCAGGCATAAATAAACAAAGTATAGAGAGAAGAGAGGTTCACCTGTAGTTCAAACCAAAGAAGTCCAAAACACTTCCAGATTTCTCAGGTCTAGATGTTTATGACATTTATGACATAAGAGAAAATACCTCAACCAAAATGTCAGGAGGAGAATAAATGCAGAGACAAAGGGCAATTTTCAACGTCACACGATTCAACCAAATCTCAACAGAGATTCCACAGACACAGCAAGAAGCTCCCACCGACCAAATTTTGAGTTGCTTCTCAAAAATACAGAAATCACAGAGGTAAAAAGTTCAGGGGAGGGAAAGGTTTTGCAATACTCTCTGGGGCTGTCATGAGTTTATTCATACTAGTCTTCATCTATGTTAATCCAATAAGCTTCTGCAAAATCACTTTGCCTGCCATAGCAGGGAAAGTCTTGAAAGGTGACTTCCTAGGAGCAGTTAATTTCTAGTGCAGTGTGAGACAATCCCTGGGCTTCTCCAAACTGTGCTACAAGCAGCATGATAACCTGTGAGTGCTACAGCTTGTTTCCTCCTCCACATTCTGTACAGTCTTGTTGGACTCCGTTAAAAAAAAAATGATTAGTGATGTAACGTGGTTTCCTCTCTTTTCCTTGCTCTGCCTGTATCTCATTTGGCAGAGGAGACAAGTCCGAGACTTCTGCTGCTCATATCATTTCAATAGGGCTTTAAATCAGCATCACTAAACAAACCCTTCCTTTACAGAATACCCAGGGTAAGAGTGTGTTCCAATCAGTGTGCTTTTTTCCAAAAAAGGAGATAAATTGTCTTTTTTTCCTGCAATCTGAAGTGACAAGGTTTGTTCTGAAACACAAACAATTTGTATTTCACATGACAAACACATCTCATACATCCAAATGTGTAATTCTAAGATTATATTAAATGATAAAAAGATTACCAAACGGAGTAAAACATTGCATCTCAATCTTGCCCATTTTTAAAATGCTGTACTTTGTACAATTGTCATTTTCAATAATTTTGGCTCAGCTTGAGAAAACAGAGATCTGTTTAATACAGTACCATTTTACAGTGCTCTTCCACCAGGGAAAAAAAAAAAAATGCTTCCAATGCAAGGGGTATTTATCCTGTAATGCACTTTTATAATATCTTGATCTTTTTTACCATAGAACCAATGATAGAATCAGACAGTTTCATGGATGTTCTTGCAGAAGACATTCACTTGCTAACCTTTACTAAAACTGTAGAAATAACAATGAATCTGCAGTCTCAGTCTCTGTGGATGTCATCGAGTTTTATATGCATTAATTACTGATGAACTAGACATTGCCCAACAGAAAAGAAATGCACATACCAATAGGGAAATAAATTCTTATGTAGCTATATCAAAAACTACCAAATAGACATGCCTGGGATGTTAGTATGGAGAATAGGTTTAGGGGCTGGCCAAATGCAGATCCTCACAAAAGCTCACCCCTTCAGAATTTCAGTTGCTCAGAGCTGCACTATTTGCACTATTATGTGCATGTTTTTTCAAAAGCAATCTATTTGACAGGCTGGCAAAAACAAAGCGTAGTCATGACAAGCTTTTGCCTTGACAAAGGCAAAACTTTTCCATTGTATCTAGCGAAAGAGTAAAAAAGGCTGATTTTGATTTTATATGGAATAATTAGATAAACAAAACTGCAACCAAATATAGTTAAAAAATAATAATACTGGGCACAAAAATATTCCATATGTAAGTGCCATGATAAGCTCTCATTTCCACATGCTAATTCCTTATATGGGTGGGGGTTTTTAAACAATTTATCTGGATCCTCTTTTGTTAGATCTATAAATGAATATTTGTGCAAGTGTTTTTGCAGGATTTGCCTCCTCTCACTTTAACATGCCTTTTGTGCATGCTTTCCACTTATTTTACTATCTAGATCACTGATGTCCCCCCTCAAAAAAAAAAAAAAAAATTCTTAAAATTTTGCAATTGTTCTCAGCGTCCCTACACTGTGATCTATAGTGTTTATTTTGCTAAGCATGTCATAGTATAATACATCGTTATGCAGACACCTTTTCAGTCTGTACCTACCTGATCAGTCACGTTTGTTCTTTTTTTTTTTTTTTTTTTTTTTTTGTATTATTCTGTATGCATAGCTTTGCATTTGTGTATTTTGGGTTATACCCTCAAAATATTTAATTGTGCTTAGATATAAAGAAAAAAGCCACTTAAATGTCTACTGTATTGTTCCCTCCCTTATGCTGAACATGACATTCATCCCAGCCAAATCATGGAAGCAAGATTAAATTGTCCAGAGTGTTTATTGGGAGAAGTGCCTCTGACAGGGAATAAGATCCTGGAAGGCACGGGTGGGAGGAACTAGAAGAGCTTTAAAGATTAGAAGGCCTAATGGAGTTTGGAGGGGACGCATTTTGAATCTATCAAACTCTGACATTTGAGGTAGCTTTATATTTTGCTTTTAGAATAGTACAGACCCCAGTGAATTATATAATGGAATATGTCTCCCCGATGTAATCAAAGTTGACCTAACAGATTTGTCTTTCTGGCGATACAATCTACCAAAAATCTTTACTGTAAGGAAATCAGAACCAGATTCTAATGACAAAGAGAAAAATCACTTTTTAAAAACATAACAGGCCTAGAGAAAGCAATTCCTACCAATTATGAATACCACAATGAAACACACCATCAGGAAACCAGCAGCTCTCCTCTCCGTGACTTTTGAGGAACATGTAAAATGCAAGACTTCTGATGTGGTTACAGCCAGCAGGGCTCGCACAGCTCACAGCCCCGAGGCTGGGGCTGGCAGGAGGGAACGCACAGAGTTACCTGCAGGACGTTACACGCTCCAAGCTACTGCCCACCAACACACTAAGAGTGAGGACCAGTCGAATTTTAAAGTCTCCCAATACGGCACTTGAGGAATTTGCTTTAATTCACCCTCAGTATTTACTTTCAGGTTACCAGAATGGTCAGCAGCAAAAGGGTGGCTCCTGGCTCTGGCGATCTGAAGCACTGAGCGGAGAAGCCCCTTTCTTTTCACTGCCTGTATTGCTCATGCACTTCAAATAAGCCCTTGTGACAGGACACCTGATGGCACATGTCAGGAATGATGCTGGCACTGCACTTGGAAAACCCTACAGCTCTAAACATTGCATGGGATGCTGAATTAGTACATCTGATCTCAAAAGTGTGTTTGTTAGGCTTCGGAGCATCACTCTTCACATACAGAGGAATAAAAAGAATAAGCTTCAAGCTTGTATTGTAAATATATTTTGAGAGGCTCTTTTCTGGGTTCAAGTGAAAAGACAAGGTTCTGATGATCCCTGTAGGAAAAAATTAACTTTATAAATCCCTGCATAGAAAAACATATGAACGATTCTTCCAAAAAACATGGTTTAATTATAACCAAAGTCAATTTTACCAGCTGCTAAATAACATGGATTATAGAATTGCTGTTAACTAACGAAAGTAATACTGGTATCTAAGAAGTTAAGAGCAAAGAATGAAATTCCAGAAGTGGATGCAGAAATCCAAATTTGTATTACCAAGTAACTGAGCGTGGGAACCTAAATGAAAAGACAGAGCCACTGCTAGTGTTGTGAACATGCAAAACAAAGCCAGTCGGATTATATTTGTTAAAACATGTTATTCATTTTAATTTGCCTTCTTTACTGAAAAATGTACTCGACGAATCAATTCTTCTGGTAAGTAACCACTTCTGGATCACATCAATGTCTGTGTGAGCAAAACTAATCCTTCTTTTGGTACTAATGGTGTTTAGTACAAAAGCAGAGGAAAAGAAAGCCAGGGTGGGTTAGCAGGTAAATTAAAGGAAACCTAAAAAAGCATCTGGCACTGACAAATTAGTAGGGACCAAGAGCCTCTTACAGTGTTCAGGGGTTTGGCTACTATAGGAAAGCAGGTGAGTAGGGTGTGCAGGATACGTGTCTTACAAGTCACAGGGAACATGGATGGATTTCTGCAGAGCGCAGACCCCAGCTCCTGGACCTCTGCTGCCCCACAGAAGGCATCCTGATGGTGGGGAAGGGCACCCTGCATCGCTCTTCCACATTCCTTCACCCCTGCTGAGATGGCCACGGTGGAGGCACCACCTGCCTCCACAGAGGAGGGTGTAAGCCAAGATCAGCAAATCCGCAGGGCCACAGAGCAGCCCTGCTAACTTTCAGCTGCTAGTAACCTACACTAATTTAAAGCAGCAATATGGATGATGACGCACTTGTATGTTTCCCCTAGTTTGGTTAGTTACCAAGATCCCCCTTGGATATTAAATGTGAAATGGAAACTATTAAGGCCAAATTTTTATTTACAGATAGTTACATGACTAGTGAAAAATGTTAACATTTTTAAAAATGAGGCTTTCCTGTAAGCACCATCAATTTCCTTAAAATGTTTGCTGTGAAACCATTATCTCAGATAAAAGCTAAACATAAGGATACAGAGACAGAGAGGAGATATTTCTGCATCTATTTGAAGAAATCTCATCCATAAAGAAGCAAATTGCCATGGTAATTATCACCATCTTTCTTGTAATTGTAGGAATAACCGTACATGGTTTATACATATGGACCTTTCTCATTCCGTTTGCTTTAATTCTCCCTAGAAAGAAATGATCTTTTATGGAGCAGAAGTATTAAATGTGTTCTGGCAACCAGGAAGCTGTGGCTTATTAAGGTTCTTTGCCACGAAGCAAGCCTGGTTTGCAGATTTTGAAATGTTCCTGGTCGTGCTTCAGAGCAGTATCACCAAAGAGTAAAGCACTGGAGGTTCTAGGAACACCAATTCAATATTCACCAGAAAGCAGAGAACTGCCTGCCTGTTTACCAGGACAGTACTGTCAAAGAGTAACAGACACAACATGCATTATAGCAGAGTTAGTTTACATTAGAGCACCTTTCAAAACTAATTACTACAAAACAAGAAAGGGTCTGTACCTACCTTATGAATTATTTAAATATCTAGGGGGTGAGTATATCGGGGGCTGAGTGTTGGGGTTATCTTGTTGGTTTGGTTTGCTTTGATTTTTTAAAATGTGGCAAAGCACCTTGTAAAACTAAAAACCAAATTTGCTTTATAAATCTATACATGGACTAATATTTAGTTCTGCTAGCCACTGCAGATAATCTATTCTGAATGGCCTACTTGTACTTGTATTCCTAGCCCAACTGGTCAGCAGAAAGAAATTGTCAAATTCTTCTAAGTGATAACCTATCAGGAATAACAACCACCCATCCATTCACATGGTCTTCAGACACAGCAGGTGATACACACAAGCAAAGTCCTATCTCCAGAGTAATTAAATAATGCTTGGGTATTTATTTCCTGAATGTTTGTTAAACATTTGTAGGCGAGAGCTGGTTTAATTCAAAGAAGGACTTTCATACAATTAGCTGGAAAAAAAAAACAGTTTCAGTCTGGCAGAGCTGTGCATGGAAGGCTGAGGCTCCTGGGCTGCCTGAGCTGAGCCAGCAGAAGCAAGGCTCAGCAGCCCTGTGAATGGGAGGACACAATCACCACTTCCCACGGGTCAGCTCCACAACCAAGCATTCAAGAGAGGGGTCACACACGTGCCAGGCAGGAATCTGACACCAACACCGATATCCGCCTCAACTCATTTCCCCCAAGTGATGCAGACTGAGCATTTTACCGACTGAGCAGGCTAGGAGCTCCTGGGTGCTCTACAGGACACCACAAAGGAGGACAGCACAACTACAACATCGACCTCCTGCACAGAGTCTGCACCCAGCTTTGAAATATGTACTCTAGAAATTTAAATGTCTAATTACAGTCTAACTTTTTTGTAGTGTCTTATGTACATCCTACCACGTAGGCACAGTTTCCTCGGTATTCTTCCATAACTCTTTGCATCCTCAAATTAGATTCTAGGCAAACAATATGCACTTTAATTTGTGCTTAAAGACAGGGAATTAAGAACTACAACTAACTTTTAAAGAGTTTCTATCAAGCCAAAACAAAAGGATGCAAGACTATGGAAGAGACAGCCTTTTCGCTTTTCTAGGATGCAGCTACAAATATAGCCATATATTATTTAAAAGCTACTCTTTCACATTACATACATCTTTCTTGGAGTATGTTATCTCTAAATATATGGAATTTCTGTGAGTACATCTGTATTTCCAAACAGCATTAACCAGGACAGAGATTACCATAAGGAATGAGTTGTTGAAAATAAATCCACCTGCTGCTGATGGAGGACAAAAGGAGAATCCAGGCCACTGAGGGAGGACCACCTCACCTCGTGATCGGGGTTTGTTGCAAAGGGGTACAGTTTATCACTTGCTAAGTTATCCCTGCTAAGGGGATTGGTGTACGGGGCTGAGAGACCAACTTTAATGAGTCCTTAGAGGAGAGCTGAGTGATGAGAAAGTGCCTGCAATAATTTAGAAATAACAAGACTGATGGTTAACTCCTCTGAAATTTTCAGATTTCAAGATCTGCACTAGAGAACTGGCATTTATGTCTTAAACTTAGTGATTTTGTGCTTATAATTTGTTCTCTTAAATTTGTATTTATTAATCTCAGGTCTTAATAAATTATTAATACTCCCCTGGAACAGAGCAAAATCAGACTCCAAAACTTCCATTTTAATTTATTCACTGCTGGTGCCCATTCCTACTGAAGCTGAAGTCTGCCTGTGTTAAGAATTAAGTATGTACTTCCTAATGTAACCAAGCATGGTACAATAAACCCATAAAAAAAAAAATCATATTACTAGTTACTTTCATATTACTAGTTACATCCCAGCTTTGCTTTCATTGGTTTTCATTACTCATTTCAGGTTGGCCCACAGCTTTGAACTTAATACATTCTGGAAAATAACAAGAGTATCTTGCCAAGTTAAGGGCAATATTTGCAAGCAAATTAGAGACAACAACTCCAGTCATTCATTAAGTGGAATCTTTTGATATTTTTAAAGATGGTACTGCTATATGTCTGATTTTGAGCCCACAGCTACAGCATACACAGAATATATAGATGTGCTCACGTTATCTGTGACAACAGACAGAACAGAAAACACGTTTATGTGCTTGCAGGGTAGATAGTACAAATGCTGACCATAAGGCAGGCTGCTGTATCTGAAAAGTCTGCAGTTAATTTTTGGATATTCTGCGTGTACTGAGGCATTCCATCATTCCTGCAGACATCCTGGCTATGAGCAGAAACACCGTCCTCACCTACCCGCATGTACCTAGAGCCACCCGCCATAGACTCATTTAGCTGCATCCAGTCCTGGGCTTGGCTTCATTAACACAAACCCTGAACTGCTTCCCCTTAAGATTGATAGTATTAGGATTGAACAAGCCACGCCTTGAGGAGCCTGTGTACACACACACACAGGTCTAAGGAGCCACGTGTGCCCTTTAGTATCCAAAAGGCGCATTCAGCAGACTCGTGCGTGCAGTCAGCAGAATCACTCACCGCTCTCCCAGCACCAGCCCCAGCTGTCAGGATGAAGTATCAGTGGTATCAGGAGGCAACTGCTACCAGTCAGTCAGGTCCAACAAAAGAAGGCCAAACTTAATACACTGGGAAACTTTACAACCAGCATAGAATATCTATACCTTAGCTCTGGCTGCAGGTTTAAACAAATTGGGCATTGAAATAAAAAAAAAAAAAAATTCATTTTGTAATCTGTGCTTTTCTACCGAGATAAAGGAGATGGGTAGGCCAGAAATTTGCCAGTCCTACCAGGGCTTCATCTTATCTAAGGAATTAATCTTACCTATTCAATAGTTCTAACACTGAAAGTACTGCCTGGGATTCTTGTTTGTATCTGTGCAGAGTGTTTCCTGGCTTCTCAGTTCAAAACCTTAAAGCACTCAGAAGTATAGTTTGTAATTTGTGTTTAATTATTTTTGGCTCACAGATTTTTACAGCAATTGCCCTTAAGAAATCCCAAATTAGAAATCTCAGATTTTTCTCCTTCTGCATAGAAATGCAATTGTTACTGTAGTATTATTTATGAGTAGTGAAAAAAATAATTGATTTCACCTACATCATCAAAAAAGAAAGATTGTTATAATGACTACTGCAATAGATACCGGGTTGGAGAAAAGTGCAGGACTACGAAACATCATTGCATCTGCAGCAATAGCATGGTTTTCATTTACAGAGAGCTTCCTTGGGAATGGAACTGCATGAAATGGGGTTTCACCTGCACAATGCACTGCCAAGGGAAGCTTCCTTGCAGATGGATCTGGATGAGCGGTCTTGGTAGCAGTGTAAAACCAATCGGGCAACAGGTAACAGCAGCACTACTCGTCGGTACCTCCAGTCACTCCCAGCGTTCCCCAGCTGCAAGAAACCTCAGGCTGTGCTGCAGTCACACCCTGAAGTTTCTGCTGTCATGGATGTCATAGGGCAGATAAGCAAAACATTTCACCTCCTGAGTTTGGGACACCTTAACACCATGCCCTCCCCATTGCCATCATAGCCTGCCCCTGAAGCATCCCACTGCAGCTGCTCCCCAGGAGTACAGGGAGCAGAAGGTAAATGGACACAACCTCGCAACTCCCTGAATTTACACCAGGAGCCCTGACTACCCTAGAAATGCAGGGACTACAAAGGTATAAAACAAACCACACTGTGCACACACCCTACCTTGCATCCCTGATGCACATACATGCGTTAGGAAAACAGAAGCAAACTTATTTTAGAAGTTTTTGCTGAGATTTTTGGTTTCATGTTTACCTTATGTGTATACACACACACACACACGCACACACACATATATATGGAGCCTCTAACTGTGTTAATAAATACAATTTTACTTCAAGCTATAAAGTTAATTTTGAGTCAGAGATATAATTAATCATAAATAATCTGTTGGTTTTTCTCCAAAGACAGGACTGAGCTGTTCAAGAGAACCTGCACACAACATTCTACAGCAGGCATCCAAAATCTAACAAATTTCATCATCATCCATGTCCTTTGTATCTTCACATACCATAATAACTTTGAAAGCTTTTGAAGTCTTCTAATGGTGTCTCTCTCTGTAATGGGATTGGCAAATCAGAATGTTACAAGAGAGACATAATTGCACTGCACTGTATCACCCAAGTAGTAAACGTTCATCCAGTTACCATCCAGGTAGGGGAATCAGTAAAAGAAAAGAAAAAATGTTCTTTCTGCCCCTGAAACAAAATAGGCTTCCTTTCCTAGCATGCATACCATATGCTTCTCAGACACATTGCAACAGTGGGTAAACACAAATGACTTCAGGAGAGGCATCAGTTTTTCCCCTATAAATGCTTCAGGAACCGTGGCTTCCAATGTTTTGGGGTCCTCAGGGCACACTTCATATATTTGTTTTTAAAGCTTATTATGGACCCTAGGGAGGAAAACTTAGATCAAATAAAGTTTGACAGGTAAAGGGCATTCTGAAGACTCCATAAGCATACCTGCTACAGGGGGAATGTGTTCACAATGTAGAAAACCCTTTCTATGCCATGCAGAAAGATGTCTCCCTTGCAAATGTTTTTTCAAGCATTCCTTACTACCTATCAGGAAAAATATCATTTCACTTACTTTAAGTATAAGCACCACCTTACTCCTTTTGTGCTGTCTTCCTCATTGTCACCTTGTTACTGTGCAGATCAGCTGCAGAAACTGCAGACTAAGGAAAACAAACAAATAAACAACAACAAACAGTATCACAAATATCTTTCTCATATTTGAAATAATGTACTTAAAAATAAATCCTTTTGTATAGCAATCAAGGTACTTCATAGTAGCTCCAGGAAAGTCTAGAAGCATTTTAAAAAGTCTTTCTGCTTGTTCATCAATCCAGCCAAGATGAAAAGTTTACATTGTCTTGAATGGTGAGCATTTTTATGCACGTAACTTCAGAACATATTATGGGGAGGATTTCCTCCAAGAAACTACTTTATCTCTAGTACATGTATGTCCAGATGCAAGTACCTGGAGTCTTTACTCACTTTCAAGAAAAAAAAAAAAAAGGTCTATGTCAACATGTAATATATATATATATATATATATATATTTGTAATTAACAATTCTCAACAAAAGACTTTGTTATTCTCTTCAAGACAATATCTGTTAGGCTAACAAGGGATCCTGCAGTAATAGCGACAGTAATGAAAACATGCTGTAAAGCAGTTAATGTTCTGAACATTATTTTTTCAGATACATGAGATTATAAAGTACATAAACCTACTGCTGTAATAATTTCTGTTTCTACAATGCCATCTAAAAATCTCAGAACTTTCCACTCAATATTTGCAGTATTCGTGCATATGTTCCATTTTTTTCATGTATTCGATGACAACTGTTCTTTAACAGCAGAAGTCAGACTTTTACTGAGATATTACAGAGGACATATATTACAGGAAAAGCTGTTGAAAGCAGTACTGAAAATAATTCAGAGGTCAAATTTATGTTATATATTAGTTTTATGTAACCAAACTCTGCTCAGCTGAAGTAAGCCAAGAAAATCTAACGCGGGGAAGACAGCCACAGGCACTCAGCCTCCGCAGGCACCGCCACACACCTCGGCGTCAGGGGAGCTTCCCTCAGCCACGAGAGGCCTGGAGTAGTGGTTTTATGCCATGTTTTACACCAGTTCACATAAGTAACAGAAGGCAAGATGTTAACCCACCCCAAACAAGTGTCCCTTCCCCAGGCCTTCTCCCAGCCCTGCCTTGCTGGCAGCTGTGCCCAGCTGGCAGGCCGAGGCGCTGCAGCCAGATGCTCATCACACACCAAGAACTCATGGGGCACTACTCACACACCTCACCTCGTACCGAAAGAAACTGAAAAAGGGTGGCTAGATATATAGGGTGATGAAGGTAGAGCAGTTGCATCCCACATGTTAATTGGGCTGATTCTTCTAAACAGCTATGTGAAAAAAAAAAAATGAAACGAATGAACGAACGAACAAATGAAAGAAAGAATTTGGTGATTATTAGAAAGAAAGAATTATTGGTGATAACCAAGATAAATTCAATATTACCACCCACCAAATAAGCTTACTATTCAAGCTTCAGCAGTTCTTACATTCATGATCTCCAGCTTAGAAGAAACAAGACAAATACCAGGTGTTCTTTCCCAAGACATTTTCTCAGGAGAAAAAAATAATAATTTAAAAAAAAAAAAAAGCGTTTTACTCTCTTAGTTAAAGTTACACTGGCTTTACACAACCAGAACCAGTGTAGTTACAAGGTATCACTGCAAGTATACCAGAAAACATCTGATTTCAGTAACACTTTATAAAGGCGCTCAAAGCGAAAACATCCCATTTTTCCAGTTTACAAATATTTAGAACAGGAGTTATCTAAACAGACAGTTCTCCTGTTAGTTCACTATCATGAGCCATGTGGTCCTAGTGAGGTTAATGTAAGCTACGATGTGTTTAATTCACTGAAACCCAAAGTTCAAATACTGCTACGTCTGCTTCAAGAAGTTAACAAAATTTCAAGTTTCTCAGCCATTGCTGATTTGTATTTGCTTAGCTTTATCGACAGTTGTTATTGACAGCTACGTAGCCTTACTGTAAGTAACTATCTAAATATGAGAGGGACCTAGCTGGGGAGTGGAGAACAAAGCAGGTCAGCACTTCCGGTCAGCATGTCCCCAGGCTGGCTCTGGCTTTGGCAAGGTGTTACTCTTGCATTGAACTGAAAATATCACGATGAAATCATTAAATCCAGTTTGCTTAGGTTGGTTCTCTGTGTTGTTTTTTTGTTGTTGTTTGTTTTTTTGTTTGTTTGGTTTTGTTTTAAATGAGCCTTCCTTAATATTCTGAATTCACTCATGCCCATATCAAGAGGTATTCACAGGTCATCTCAAAACTGAAGCCAAACCAGCTGGCTTTCATAAAGACTTGCTGCTGATGCTTATGTTGACGAGCATTTTTTCCTGCTCCAGCTTTCTTTTCCCTACAAAGTTGATATTTTGCATGGCTTTAACTCAGGAATTGTAAAGGATTTTTAGAGATATTTGACTGATTTTTTTCCACGTTGCTGTCTGTTAGGAATATATAATTTTTCCTTCAGAAAGTCTGCACATCTACAGGCGATATAGGGAAATGCCAAATGGTAAACTTAAATACAGATATACTCTCCCAAAACCTGAAATTAAGCTATTGTTATTACACCGTTCAAGGAATCGAATGACTACTAACCACAATTTAGCTAAGATCAAGTGTAAAATCTGTTTAATAATATCCGATACATCCTCTATCTAGGAGATTATATCCTGCATTTGCAGGGCATTGACTCAATAATCTAATAGGTCTTTTCCATCTCTGACTTCTATTAGCCTATGAATTATAACAAAAGGACCATTAGGCAAACCATAATTGTGGAAACAGCCTTTGACACATGAGACTAACTACTGCTGTGGTACAGGGGGGAAAAAAAATAAAATTAAAACATGGACAGACAATTGAAAGTAAAGCTTTCCCTTTATCCAAGTGTTAACTCGCTTGATTAAAATCCTGAAAAAAAGCTCAGTGAGTCACAGAGAAAACACTTTTTCTCCCCATCCTGCTGGGTAAAATGTCTTGCTTCCGCAGCACAGCAAATGCTACTTCGTCACTGAAGGAGGAACTGGGACAAGGGGGTTACGCGGGACATTTTCCTGAACAACTATGTCTGTCCAACCAAACTTGCCCTAGTCGAAACCAATACTGGCAGCCTGCCTTTGTTCTGTTGAGGAAAGTCACATGTCTCAGCTTTCAATGAGATTTATCTGAGAGAAAACAAGAAAAAAGGAGTAACAAAAGAGAAAAAAAAAAAAAAAAAAAAAAAAAAAAAAAGGTGCATAGCATAATGCCAAGTTTCGCTATCTGTGAAGGATTTTGAAAATGCAGGCATCCCCTAGCAGCAACGTCTATCACACATTCCCGTAAGGAAGGTCATCAGCTTTGCAAATATCTTAGAGAAAAAGTAGCAAATGAAGTCACATTTTAATACATTAACAGGAAGCATAAACTTTATAATAGCCCAGCAGTGTAGATACATGCAAAGAAAATAGAAAATAAATAAATAAATAAATAAAATAAAAAATAAGATTTTAGCTCCCTTCTGCTGGGGCTCGTTTAGATTTCTGAATTTAACCTGCTCGCTGTGTTAGCAGTGGCCAGTATTGCTTTCCCTGGATGTTGCAGGAGCTGCCAAAATCAACGCAAGACAGAAGGGCTGCCTACACGGAAACATTATTTCTCCTGAGCATCTGCCCTCTCCTGACAGCACGTACAATACCAGGCATTCCACCTCAGCCACTGCCAGCACGTCCTCCTGCAGGGACACACGGCACCATCGGTACCAGTAAGACTGACCGAAGACCCGGGATTCGCTCCGTGTTTGGGAACCAATTAATTAATTGCTGCAGAGCTATTCACTGAGCATGAAGGCAAACAGAAGTCTGAGTTTCTGTATGAAGGCCTTGATGCTACGCTTTTGACAGGTGTGTGGAGGCTTAACGTCACAGAAAAGGGAAAGAACACATCGTTAATTTAAGTCGCCGTGGCTCCATGCTTTCATAGCCCACAACAGCAGGTGGGTGGCCCCTCCACTCAGAAAAAGGGCTAGAGGAGCACATCGGCACTTGGCATTACAAAGCTCTGCTGGCACTCGAAGTCAATCATCATCCGTACACTTATGACAAAAATCACAGCTTTCAATTTTCCATAAAATTATAAGTTTAATTAATAAGTACTTTTAGCATGAACAACTGTTCCTTTTTTTTCTATTACCTTCTAAGATGAATGTTTCTGCAAAACACGTTCATTAAAGACAGTTCTACAGTATCATCTGTTTATGCTGTCGCTATTTGCGAATACTGCAAAGAAAAAGCACTGGCCAATATCTTACCTTTATAGATTCTACTGCTTACAAAAGCAAGATGTCTAGCTGTAGGAACTGCAAACGGGAGCCAAGCCCATGCATTCATTTGTTGTACAGGCTTCCTCACACAGCTGTGCCACTGCACCATGGAGCAGACTTGCAACACATCTGCTCATCCAGTCCCAGCCCTCTGCTGTGCAGGAGCTGCCAATTGTGCCTCGCTGTGCCAAACCATGTGGCAGAGAGTTTTTATTATTATTTATGAAACAGAGGGATATCCAGTAGGGATTAGGAGGACTCTCAAGATCACTTCTGTTTGTGACTCGAGCAGGATTTGAAAACAGGTCTTTTCAAATGGCAGTGAGTAAAATTATACAGTTCTACAACAACACACTTATAGCTATATTAACACTTTCATTTAAAAATCAGTTTTCCAAGGGTTTTATGAGTTGGCAGTAAATATTCTCCATGAGCTCATAGCAGCCTCACCTGAATTATTTTTCTCATTAAAATCGGATCCTATGAAATATCCAAGCAAAGAGTCTGTTGACTGAACAGAATCCATTAAAAAAAAAAAAAAAAATCATACAGGAAAAACCCACTTGGGTTAAACAGGAAAGTTTCACCAGCCCATGGTTATGGCAGGCTTGTTTTCCTCACCTTCTGTGTTTTATAGCCACTGGCTTCAGCAAACACAACCACAAACAGCACAGGAAACAATCCCGCAATAGCAGGAGCTTGACAGAGTATGAGTTTAACAGAAATGTTAATATTGACTCTACCTCAAATACAACACCCACGTTTAAACGGGTTACTTGGTGTTTCATTCGGCAGCTCTGCTGGACTTCCACTCCATCGTATCAGGATTCATCACACTCCGAAAGAGAGGAACGGAGTCGGCTGGTCCATCTCGCCTTTCCACCTCAAATCACACTTCCAATTTTAATTTTGCCTGTGCATCCCATGACAAATTCATTGAAGTGTTACATTTCCTTCCAGCTCTGATTTAACATTTTCTTTACAGTTGCTTCCTTCTCACCAGTAGCTGTGTTCTGTGTGATTTCCATATTAAATGGCAAAGTATGAGTTAATCCATCAAGGGAAAACAAAGTCATGCTGACCCTGGCCCCAGTTCCCAGTCCTTGCTTGTCACAGGGGAAACCCTCCCAACTTCTGCAGGGCCCTATATGTGCTGATCATCTCTAGCCATCTTGATTTCTTGAAAAACATTCCGTCTAGAAGCATGATGCTTTTGCTGTTTATCTTCCAAAGTACCTTGCTCAAACCCAGGGAGCTCAATGCCAGGCACGGCAGCAGCTCGCCCCGGACACTCAACCCAAGCTCTGTGCCGAGCAGCCAGCCCCAGCACCCTGGTATCAGCCCTTCAGCTGGCCCTCAGCCATGCCAGGCTGCTGCTGGCTCCCCAGCTTTAATGAATCTTTCAGGAAAGATTTTGTGAGGCACGGCATTAAATGATCAAATGTATTGCTGTCTTCTGCTTTTTCATGCGCTGCCTTTGTAATTCAGACCACAACAATGATTGGATTTGATAGCATAGTTGCTCTTACACTAAAACCTTACTGTTCTTTTAACATTTCATGTCTGTCTGAAAAAGGAGCACTGCTGCATTAAACCTAGCTAAATATTTGCTTAACTTTCAAGGGAATCGTGAATGTAAAAATAAAAACACCCACAAGGTTTCTTTTTGAAATTGTGCTCAAGTGCGGTAACATCTGCAGGCGTTCTCGGGGACTGTACATCCCCTGCTCACCGCTGAGAATGAACCTGGCCAAAGTTCCCACAACAGGTATTTCTCACGTTCCAGAAGTAATGGTTTCCATCCTCACTTACTGAAGCTGAGGCTTTCTTTCCTATGATTTTAACAAAGGAATAGATAGCAGATGATCACAGTTTATTTTAGCTAACAACAACCTTGCCCTGTTGTCTCTGATACCAAATAACTATGTCATTGTTCCACATTTGTTCTGCAATTCTGCTAAAGTACAACTCTGAAACAAATGTAATGTGGAAAATGTATATTTCTGAGTCACAGCCATATTGCTCACTTTCAAGGGATTATGGAAGTAATGTGAACACATGAAAATGATTTGGTTTTGTTAGAAAATAAAGAACTAAAATTTTTACTTCAAGTTCTAAAAGTTCCATTAGAAATTACCACAAAAAAAAAAAAAAAAAAAAAACAACTGATTTTTAGAAAGGTTTTTCATTAGTATGTGGCTTGAAATTAATTTGTAATACACTTAACTGTTTTATTATCCGTGCTTATGCTCTCAGTCACATAGTAGATTATTCTCACCATAAACCTCATAGGTTTCTATTCTTTGGGAGCCTCTACTATTTACTACACATACACATTATGGGATGATGTTACTCTGACTAACAAATCCTTAGCTTTAGAAGTCTATCAGTGCTAGTATATTCATCTGCCCAAGGTCTGCACAATCAGACTCCTGTTGTAAAGCAAAGTTTGCAGGAGGATACAGAGGTCTTATCACAGCACTCGAGAATCTCATCCATGCTCGCCAGAAGCACCATACAGGGAAATATCCAATTTTACTTCAAAAAAGAGAAAAGGGTTACTATAGTATCTAGTCATTTGTCTTCACAAAATGCTTAATTGTAGATGCAGGGAAATATTGTTTTGAAAATGATAGTCCTGAACCTTCACTAAATGCCTCCAGTTACCAAACCAAACAGAAAACAGCGCTTACAGGAGCAGCGAGTTCTGCTTCAGCGGACTCAGCAGATTCCCAGTTTTACACTTCTCCTCTTGCTATTTCTTACAGCAGTAAAGTTGTCAAAACTACAGATCCTAGCCTACAAAACCCGCTCCGAAACACAATTACCCAGCAAGTTAATTACTGCTACTGCTGCTTAGAGGGAGGATTTTTAAAACTGGATGCAGGTAACAAAAAAAAAACAGAGTTCATGAGGACACTTCCCGAGTCCGTGGCGATCCCTTAATGCCAGCAGACTGGCTCACCCAGCTGGCAGGCAGGCAGTGCTCCTCCCCGCAGACGGCGAGTGCACTCAGGACCCCCGACCCCAGGCCACCGAAGCTGGGCACGTCAGCGCGGTGATGCATCCCACCGCGGGGAGCGCGGCCGGGTGGCACGCGGAGCTCCCACTCCCGGCAGCCCCGTGAAGCAAAGCAGCCCTGACACCACTGCCGGGGAAAGCGGCTCACCTGCCCTTCCACCTGGGGGGACGGAGCTGTCACGGCGGCTGACAAGAAGTAAGTGGAGATGAAAACAGGAGAAATATCTGGGACGAAAAAATGTCAGACCTTACAAACTCGGGGGCAGTCTTAAGGAGAATAACATTTAGAAGTAATCCTAAAGAATTAGCCATGTCAGTGTTAAGGAAGAGTGATCGCTCCGTTAAGGTACCGAATTACCTGCAGAACTTCCTGACAGGCCTCTCGCAGCGACAGGCACTGGCATCTGCCCACAACGAGCCTGGTGTGCTGCTTCTGTGCAGCAAAGGAACAAAGATTGCACTTTTTGTTTCAAAATGCTAGCACTTAGAGCATTAAGACATCTCGGTGGCACGCGGGCACAAGCACCAGCAGTGCACAGGCACAACCCCTGCACACCGCAGCACACCGCAGCCGTGGTTGGGCCGAACTTGGGGGCTCGTCTGCTGGCCCCAGGCCTGATCACTGTGACCACTGCCACGTCCACCACCCAGAGGGTTCACCCCACTTTGCTTGCCAAATGTCCTGGCTCTTCTCTGCCTTCCAACTTCATGCTGAGGATCACTGGGCTGAAACTAGGGCACTGCTGGTGATCTGAATGGTGGGCCCTGCGTATTTCAGCAGCCGTCCCAGTCCTCCCACCACAACCCGAGCCCATCCCAGGCTCAAGGTGACTTTCCCTCCCCGGAGTCGGGACATTTCCAGAGGGGCTCACGGCAGCACTCGCTCTGCCCCCAGCACGGCTTCTCCTCAGTGGCCTTTTGAGCTCTGCTGCAGAGCTTGTCGCTTCTCTTTAGTTCTTCCTGAAGAAGCTTGAGGGTTTCTTGTTGTAAGGTATGTACCTTAACCATTTAATAAGGATGGGCAATCAACATAGGCCTAACGTTTTTCCTTGCCATACACTACAGCATGCATCTGCGATATCTCACCTTTGGGCCAAATACAAGCATGTTACCAAATCCAAATCAAGAACTGGGTATCTGTTTTGGTAAGTAAACACAGGCACCTTCTCAGCATTCAAGGATCACAGGTCTCAACTGTTTTTACACGTTTTGTTGGAGGATGGGAACATACAGATGAACTTTTTGCCATTTATTTTACAGCTGGATTACAGCTGCATTTTATTGTCTGTAATTCTGACTGGGTTATCAAAGTATGCCATGTAATTCACACGTGACATTAAAATGATAGAATAATTAAAATTTCAGATTGATGTCTCTGTAAAAAACTAAGTTGGCTAAGAAAAATTAGCTAAGTAATATTATTTATTATTTATTAACATGAACAAGCCCATATGCCTTTAATAAGATATGCAGCAAGCATTAAACACTATCTGAGCCAGTGCAGTAGAATGGATTCGTTCTATTAAAGCCATTACTTCCATCACCAGATCTGAAGCACTGCGATTTAGAGCATTAACCCAGCATACACATCAACAGCCACTGCCTACAGGAAAACAACTGCAATAACCACAACTGCTGCGAGGCAGAGGAACCAGGCTTCAGTCCCACCGAGGAAATTTACATTAGAAAGCTGTGTGTATCCACACAAAAGTTGTTCAGGTATCATTTCTATCAAATAGAAACATATATCTATATTAAACTCTATCTGCATCCCGACAACCACTTAATTGTTAAAGAGGAGTAAAATGGTGCGTAACCACAACACCTGCCTGTCACTGTGAAAGTTCTCCTGCCACAGAGAAGGTCCTCTCAAATTTACCAACGAGACTGGCTTTCATGCAGAATACTGTGTACAGATGCAGGTAAAAACTAAAAATAATCTAAGTATGAGGCCTACTCAACAAACGAATTGTGTACATTTATCCAAAATTTGCTGTAGCATCAGTCATTCAGTAGTTTGGCACACTCTCCATCTTGCAGAAAACATTGCATTGGAAAGTCAGGCAATCACAAGTCCTCAATTTCCAGATATATAATCACCTTGCTGAATTAAGTGCCGCTGTCTTGCTAGTACTGTAATAAGCCTAATATATTTATATTGCATCTACATTAAGTCCTAGTTATGCAGAAATCCCTTGCCTTCAGATTTTTACAAATCTGTATGCCAGACGTGCCTCTTTTGAAAGAGAACACAAATCACCTGTTTTGTCAAAATGAGCTCTTCTGGTTATAGTAGCATCACATTAAAATGCAATAATCCCATTATTTACCCAGACACATACTTTGAAATCAAAAACCAAAGCTTAAGTTTCTTTGCAGACGTAGCCTTCTGCCTCCCACCCACCAACCCACACCCCAGTGATGTGGCAGAGGCTACTATTTACTGCAAAAATTGGGGAGGGGGGAAGACAGGAGGAAATCAGAAAAACAGAGAAAGAGCACACCATATATAAAATGTCAAATATGTCAAAACATTCATGAATACCAACATCTCCCTCCGCACCATAGCCAGCTATAAAGGTTACTTAGGGCTAACGTTTCAGCAAGTGCAGATTATGCAGCAGTGGGTTTACTAATACATAAAAAATCACCTACAGGTGCGTCGGATGTGCTTTTATGTATGCAGCCAGAACAGGGATTTCTACCACTATAGAAAAGTCAGAAGGCTAAAATCACATAAAACGCGCATTTTCTAGCTTTGACTACCCTAGACATAAATTCCTGCTGGCTGTTCTCTATGCATGTGACATATGCAATGAGGATAATTAGGTAAAGGGCTAAGAAAGCAAGTGTTGCTGATTGCATTCCAAAACTAATAAAGCTCTGCGAGGGTGTCATGCCTACAGTAATTCATCTTTCCAATACTACGTTCAGAAAAGGCAGTTTCAGAATATGTCGCGACACTTTCTTGTCCCTAAGTCACCAATTGTGAATTCCATCAGAATAACTGCAGACGAGTACAGTTTTATGGAACGTGAAGCATAACACATGCGAGGCATACATTGTACTATCCAGGCCCTCAGATAAATGAAGCTTAAATTAAATGTCAGAAGATGAATACAGTGTACTGTATTAGCAAACACCTGACCTGAATTCACCCCCAGTTTGTTTGTCAAGTTTGTAAACTCTAACATGTTTTGGAAAATTATACTTTAGCCCAGTCCTCTCACCTTTCCAGATTAGACACAGAAAGGTGTCCAGCACTGGAGAAGGGAAGAACAATGAGACGCTCCGCAACGTGACTGAGCGGGCTTCACTGGAAACAGAAATAGGTCTTTTGGATAAATAAAGCGAGCAGGCTCCACTCATATGCATTGGTGCACTGAAGGAGTAGCTCCTAGAAGTCAGTGCAATTGTACGAGCAGCAAAGTTATGTTCAAACCAACGCAGCGGCCTGACAACAAACTAGAAGAAAGGAAATGCTGAGGGAACAAAGCAAGACGGTTTTGTCTGCCTTCCCACGCAAGCCATGCAGAAAAGGCAGTAACAAATTTAATGATCAGCACGGAGCGAAAATAATTAATACAGTTACTAATCTGGAACACTCCGCATCTAAAAGTGAAATCTTTTACTAACAAATCCTACCGACACTGCCATTTCAGAATTCCTCCTTCAGCTCCATACCCTGTGCTGAACTTCGCTCCCCTCGCCAAGCTGTTCCCCCGCTGTCCCCAAATCCTTCCCGGGAGGGCAGCGCAGCCCCCGCCGCCCTTCCCGGCCCGGTGGCGCCCAGCCCCGAGCAGCCCCGAGCAGCCCCTGCCCGTGGCCGTGCCCCCATCGCGGAGCCCGTACCTCCCGGCCGCTGCCCGGCGCAGCATCGGGACCGCTGCTGCCCCTGCCCCGGTGCGTGGGGCTAAGCGGCTTAGGAAAGTTCCTGCAGAACCCCCTGGGAAAGTATTTAGCGAAAGCCTGAAGAGCAATTTCGAACAGGTGGAGCCTTCGCTGAGGTGTTAAAGCCTCCGCGGCCCCGGCCCCTGCAGCCGGCCTCCGCCCCGACGGGACCCCCGCACCGGCAGCAGCCTGCCACGGGACTGGGATTCCTGCCCGTGGTTACCACGAACCCATTGCCCCTCGCCTGACAGAGCCGTAACATCCCTTCCCCGACAAACCCCACGGGTCCGTTTCATCGGTCACGCCAGCACCAAACAACGCCGGCGGTCCCGGCGCAGCACGGCTCGGCCCGGCACAGCACGGCACAGATCGGGTCGCGGCAGGGCAGGGCACACCCGGGGCTGCCCGGGGCCGGGCCGGGCTGGGGAAAGCATCCCCGCACGGCGGGGGGCTGCGGGGCTCCGGGAGCGGGCTGCCAGCGGCGGGGAGGCAGCGGGGCCACGCTGGGGCAGGCCGGGGGCACGGTGCCCACCTTGGTGGCCCCGGGCACGGCGGGGGGAGCCGCGAGCAGCCCCGCGGCTGACTCCGGGAGCCCCCAGCTCCCCGCCGATCCCGGGGCCGCTCCCCCGGCTGGGGCCGGCACCTGCGGGCGCTCTCCCCGGGCCGCCCCTGCCCGCTCCCGGAGCCCCGACGGCGCGGCCGCCTCTGCCCCAGGGCCGCCCGTCCCCGCCGGGCAGAGGCTCGGGGGCTGCTCGGGGCCGGGAGCCGCCGCCCCCCGACGGGCAGAGCGGGGCGGCCGCGGGGCCCCCGCCAGCGGCCGTGGCTCGACGGGGGCCCGGACCTGCCCCCTCCCGCTGCTCCTGCGGGGCCGGCACCGCGGCGGGCGGCTGCGGGGCGCATCTCGGAGGAGAGGTTTAGAAAAGGCTGCGGGGTGCGGCCCCGCGGGCACCTCTCGTTTCCCTGACGCAAGAGGCAGAAGTTTCCAAAATTCCCAGGCGGGCCCCCGGGGGTTTCATTTCCGCCTCCCCCCGGGGCCCGCCGCCCCCGGCCCCGCCGCCCCCCCCCGCTCCGCGCCCCTCCGCAGCCCGCAGCGCCCCGGGGCCGACACCGCGGGGGCCGGGACGCGGCCGCCGCCCGCCCCCGGCGGTCCCCGAACCGCTCGGAAAGTTTCTAAGCACGAGCTGACCGCAGAGGATCCCTGCAAAGCCGGCTGCGAGAGGAGCTGCCCTCCGCCCCGAGCAGCTTCCCCACAGCCCGAGGCCGCCCCCCCGGCCCCGCGGAGCCGCCCGAGCAGAGGCGGGCGGGGAGCCCGAGGGGCCCCGTGCAGCACGGGCAGCCCTCGGCTCCTGCAGCGCAGGGACCTGCCGCGATAAAAATCCGCGAAAGGACCGACCTTTGAGTCTCAGGCGGTCCTCTCCGTCCTCCCGCAGCCGGCGAGCTCTGCCGCACGCGTTACTGAAATGAAACCGCCCCATCCATTCTCCTTTGCAGTTTAATACTACATTGTCAGAGTCTACTCTCCTTTATTTGCAATGGATGCTGGTGTTGGCGCTTCTCACTTAGACAGAAAGAAGACGAAATTCTATTCGTTTACATGTTTTATTGTTGTAAACATTAAAATTGTCTTTCTCAAAGAAAGAGTTATCAGGAAAAAAAAAATCAGCGTTTCTAACTGTCATACACCATAGAAAAAAAGGCAGTGACTTGTATAATGTGCCATACTGGGAATATACAAAGAAAAATACTACAGAATATGGCAATATTAAAAATATTACTCGAACATAAAATAATATATTAACCGACAATTTTAGACATAAAAAAAAAATAAATTCAAAGTGCTCAGTAATTTCCAGGGAGTTATGTATATTATAAGCACTCTGGAAACAGTCAAAAGCTGCTGCATGCAAGATTTGTTTAGCTTTAGACAACAAAATAATCAAGATATAAACTTCTTTTTTAATCAACATCAACAGTACATACAACACTTACAAACAAGGAATGTCGGACGGTGTTTACAAACACTATGTGTCCCTTTGTCGAGGATTTCGGGTTTTGTAATACTTGTGCCCACCTATTTTACAATTGAGAAAATGTTTGAAGCTTAGATAACTACCAGTCTTTATAAAAGCTAACAGACTACATAGTGTCTGAAATACTATTTATAGAATATAGACATTACTGAAATAGCAAGTGCCTATAACATTGTCACCCTAGAATCATCGTGCCTTCCTTGTACGGAGTCATTTACTTTTCTTTCTCTTTATTCTCCTTTTATTTTATTTTTTTATTTTATTTTTTTGCAAATGCTTTTAGATTTTCTCTGTAATTCTTTAGAATTGTTTCCCGTATTTATTCATAAATAGGCACAGAATAATTTTTAAAAAGCCAAACTGCATCTGATAAATTTACAAGCCTTTGCCTTCTTTAATGACATGCCACCCACAGAACATTTAGGTTTTCTATATATTACAGCTTTCTTTTACAGCAGAAAACTTTAGTCTTTAGGAGGGTGAGACTTGTGGGTCACCTTAATACTTTGTCACCGTTACGAGTCTTAGCTGCGCACCTGGCGTTGCCAGATAGGGTCATCTTTTTAATCAGAAGTCCTTAATAATAAATTCATTTATAAGCTGATAATAAAAAGTTTATACCATGGTATTTGTGTAGTCCATGATCTGCATCCATGATGCCCCAGAGCCAAAATGCCCCTTCACGTTCTGCCTGCAGGAAGTTAGCAACACTTTTTGGGATGGGAATCTGGCACCCAAAGGTGCTGCCTTGTGCCCAGATGAATTCCCCTTCAGACAGGTGAAGTTTCTTTTAAGTTCAGTGTAAGTGCATGGGAAGAGTCTTAAAAAGGTAAAGTGTCCAGAAAAAGTTTGTCGATTATTGCTGGTGGTGGCACCAAATCTTCCAGTTTCAGGTAGAAAATGCGCTGCAGCCCCTGCGTGCAAAGCGTGCGAAGTTCAGGGAGCTTCCCCAAGAGTTTGGACAAATAATTGGGGCGATTCAACCCCCCGTTATTAAAAGTCACATGGTCTTTGAGACAATTTACAATCTTGTTTTGAAGTTCTTCCACCCTCTTGGGTTCTTTAAGCCCATGCCTCTCTGCAAAAGACAAGGATGCAGGACATTACAGGTCTGACACTGCGGGGAAGGCAGGAGGGGAGAGGAGCTGCCTGGTGGCGCTGAGCGAAAAAGAGAGGGCACTGACCTGTCACCATAGCCAGGGCAGCGATGCAAGAGAACGCGGATATGTCGATGTTCATGTTTTGCAAGTTGGAGGAAAATTCAACAATGGAATCAATCCATTCCCCAAAGCCCCGGACGCACTGCAACCGGTGCAGGACCACCCCGTTGCAGAAGATAAGCTTGCCCTCCACGGGATTTGACCTGGAAGGAATATGACAACCCCAAAATGAACAGATGAATGAGTAAAAGAAACAAATAGATAGAAAAAGAAAGGAAAGAAAAGCATAAAGGCAAAGAGAAGAGAAAAAAGAGAAAGCAAAAGGAAGGGGGGAAAGGGAGAGATAAGAGAGGAAGCATGAGAGAGAAAGGTAAAAAATAAAGAAAAAAGAAATGGACACGTTCAAAAAAAAAGGAAAAGAAAGAAAAGGGAAGATGGGGGAGAAAAGCTAAACAACTAATTACTTGAGGAGCAATAAATGAAGGATTTAGGAGGCACCTAATTACCGAGGAGTTAATAAAACGCAGATCAGTGGACCTTGAAAGGATCTGATTTCATAATCGCCCAGAAGTTCCCCCCTCGGATTTTGGCCGCTTACCTGTAAGCCAGCCGCAGCACGAACAGCTCCAGGAAGGCGGATTCAAAGAGCAGGTCTTGGTCTGTTTTGGGAAGGTCGGTGAAGCCGGGAATTTTTTCTGCCCATCCTCGGATGATCTCCATGGAGCCGGTCAAGAGATCATAGAACTGCTGGATGTGCTGAGTGTCATCTCCGCTCATCTGGTAGTCAGGGTTAGCCTGGAACTGGAAATTCATTTTAAAAAGCACTTAATGAGGTTCTCCAAAGTATATAACCCGTGAAATTGCTAACCCCATTTCTAGTAGGGGAGCCAGGTTTTTATAACAATTAAACCTCTCTCTGACCAGTAAGGAAATTAGATGTTCCAGGGCAATTAATTCAATTAGGAACGGTGCTACGAGGTCGCTGCTTTAAATATGCAAATCGCCGTTTCCGTGCAGGCTGCAGCCAGGGCCGCCCCGCGCGGGGAGACGGCCGCGTCTCTGCGCAAAGCGAGCGGCAAGCCAGGGGCGGCGGCGGGGGCCGCGGGGAGCGGCGGCGGGGCCGGCCCGGCACGGCTCGGCCCGGCTCGGCCCGGCTCGGCTCGGATGGACCCGGCACGGCTCGGCCCGGCCCGGCTCCCGCCCGGCGCCCCGCGCACCCCGGCGGGCAGAGGCGCTGCCGGGCGGGGGCCGCTCCCCGGGCGGGCGCAGCGAGAGGTGGCTCCGCGAGCTCGGTCCAGCTTACCCTGGAATAGTCCAGGCTGGTCATAGCCGGGTTGGAGTCGACATGGGCTCTCACCAGCGCACTGATCAGACTCACCGGGGGAGAGGGGGGAGAGGGCTCCTGGGGGCTCTTCGGTTTGGATGGCAAGCGACCCCTCCGGCCTTTTAGGCTGTCTGTGCGAACCACTGCAAGAGAAGCGGTGCTCAGCCCCCCGCCGGGCTCGGCACGGCCCGGCCCGGCCCGGCACGGCAAGAGGGTCGCCGAGACTCACCCTCCTTGACCATGCCGACGGCGAGGCACTTCTGGAAGCGGCAGTACTGGCAGCGGTTCCGGCGGCGCTTGTCCACCGGGCAGTTCTTGTTGGCCAGGCACACGTACTTGGCGTTCTTCTGCACCGTGCGCTGCGGGACGGACCGGGGGGACGGGGGGACGGGGGGGACGGGACGGGACGGGGACGGCGGCGTCAGCCTCGGGGGTCGCAGGTGCCGCCGCCCCGCCGGGCTGCCCGGCCCCGCTCCCGGCCCCACCGCTGCTTTTTTCCCTATTCCTTTATTTCCTTCTCCTTTTTTTTTTTCCTTCTCCTTTTTTTTTTTTTTTTTTTTTTTTTTTTTCCAGGGCATTTAACGGGAGAAAATTGCTAGCGTTAACATCTGAGCTAACCCCGCAGCTCCTAGCAGTGTTTTATATGCCAAGAGAAGGGAAGGAGACGCTCAGTAAATACAAATCCGTGGGCATTCATATTATTTACATTCCTTGGAGACCTCCTCTATTTAAAATGATAAGATTATTCAATCAGGATGGCGAAATAAAGAGATCACTTAATTTGACCACAGGGAATTCTGTTCCACTCGGTTAGCTCACACACAGCTCCCTGTCCTGGCCAATCTCGCTCCGGCGGGCAGCAAAGCAACCCGCACCCTCAGCTCCCCGCGCCCCCAGGCTCCCCGCGCCCCCGGTCCCCCGCACCCCCGGCCCCTGCCACCCCCCGCCCTTAGCCCCCTGGTCCCCTGGCGCAGCTCACCTTGAAGAAGCCCTTGCAGCCCTCGCAGGTGCGCACGCCGTAGTGCTGGCAGGCGGCGTTGTCCCCGCAGACGGCGCAGAGCCCCTCGTTGGACGGGGAGCCCCGCGAGGGCGGCGAGGGCACCTGGCTGTCCAGCAGCTGGGGAGCATGGCCCAGCTGCAGCCCGGGGAAGGCCATGGAGGGCTGCTTGCGGATGGGGTTGGGCACGGCGAAGGCCTGCCCGTCCACGCCGTGGTGCGCCCCGGCCGGCTCGGGGTTCATGGGCACGTGCAGGGGCCCGTCGAAGCGCATCTGGCAGCTGGAGACGGGCGTGCCGGGGGGAGACTGCTTGAAGGAGAAGAGCGAGAGGCGGGAGACGGGCGTCTTCCGCTGCTCGATCATGTGCGTGGTGGCCACGTAGTTGGGGTGGAAGTTGTGCAGGGAGCCGGGGTCGTCCCACATGGGGCCGTGCTGCACCTGGAAGCCGGGCGTGGAGGGGGTCGGGGGCGACGAGGGCTTGTAGTACACGGAGCCCGAGTGGGACATCATCTCCTCGGACTGGGGGGGCAGGTGGCCGTGCTGCTGGTAGCTGTGCATCTGAATGTCTTCCACCTTAATGGAGGACTGCTGTCCGGACAGGGGCATTTGGTACAAGCAAGGTGGCTTCACGTCGTAGCTTGTGTTGTAGTTGTCCATAAAGGTACTGAAGCTGGGGAGAGAAGTGGTGGCAGTGATTTCAGTGTTGGTGAGGTCCATGCTAAACTTGACAAACTCTGGAGTTAAGAAATCGGAGCTGTATTCTCCTGAAGAGTGGTAACTGTAGCTCTGGGAGGCTGGGCTGGCTCCTTGCGGCGAAGACCCATACTGAGCCTGAACACAGGGCATGGCTGGAAACGAAACAGGGCAACACAGGCTCAGCCCGGACCACTGCGCGCCTCGTGCCCGCGCCGCGGGCCGCCCGCCGCCCCCGCCCCGCGGAGCGCGCAGCCCGCCCGGCCGGGGGGAGCCGCGGGTGTCGGCGGCCCCGCTGCGCGCCCCCGGCCCGCCCCGACGGCGCGGACCCCGGATCCCCCCCCTCCCCGGTCCCCCCGGTCCCGCTCGGCCGCGGGGCTCCCGCGGAGCGCGGCGGGCAGTGCCGGGCAGGGCGCTCACCAACCTTCAGCCGAGGGAGAGGCGTTTCCGAGGGAACTAAAGGCGGACAGCGTCGGAGTCCGGCGGGGAGCGAAGTTTCCGCGATTTTAGCAAACGGAGGCGGACTCCAGCCTGCCCGGTGCGCTCGCTGCAACACACACACGGGGCGCGCGGGTCAGGGCTGCGGGGGGCGGGCGGCGCTCGGCACCGGGCTCCGACGGCACGGCCCCGGCAGGAGCCCCCAGCCCCGCACAGCGCCGGGGACGGGCTCGGGCAGCGGCGGCCGCAGCCGGGGCTTCCTCGGGGCCCCGCCGAGACTTTCCCAGCGGGAGGAAAACTTTCCGGAGGCGGGCCGCCCGGCCGCTCTGCCGCTCCTGCCCTCCCGTTCCCCGGCGGAGAGCAGCCGCTGCGGTACCGGGAGGGGCAGCCCCGCGGGGCGGGCGCGGAGCGGGGCCCGCGGCACCTTCCCGTGCCACCGCGGCGCCCCGGCGAGGCTCGCAGCCGCCGCCCGGGGAGGGCACGGCTGACAGCAAGCGCGGATTAATTCAAACCAGACGGGAGCCGCAGCCAGGCAGCCCGGGCTCTCCGCGTCACGCCGCCGGGACAGACTGGGGGACGCGCTCCCGGGGGCGGCCCGGCCCGGCCCCAGCGGGATCGGGGCTCTGCCGGGACACCGCGGAGCCCCCCCGGACCGGCCCCGGCCGGGAGGGCGCCGGCCCCCGCGGCACGGTGCTCCCACGGGCGCTCCGCGGGCGGGACACGCGTGCGGGGCGCGGAGCCGCCGCCACCCCCGCGCCTCCCCCGGCCGCCCCCGACGGCGGCGGCTCCGCTCCGCGCCCCGTGCGCGGAATCCCCGCGGGCAGTGCCCGGGCGCGCGGGGCCCGTGCCGGCGGCGGGCGCGGGGCCGTGCGCGGGGCTGAGCGCCGCGGGACTCACCGGAGAGCGGAGACCTGCGCGGGCATCCAAGTGCCGGGCGGCGGTGGGCGCGGGGCGGGCGGCGCGGCGGGACACGGCACGGCTCGGCACGGCTCGGCACGGCCGGGCACGGCGGGACTCGGCGCGGGGCAGCGGCGGCAGCGTCGCGCCGTGCGAGCGAGGCGGTCGGAGTGGCCCTTCCCCGCAATGTGCCTTTGTTTATGTGCGCTCCGCATCGCGAGCCAACATGCACCTAAAGTCCCCGAGCGTCAGCGCGCGTCAGCGCCGCCCGCCCAATCAGCCCGCCGCGGGGCCGGCCTCCCCGCTCCGTTGGCCAGCGCTCGCTTTGGTAAATTTCCGACGTGACATCACCGCCCGCCGCCGCTTAAGGTGGGCACGGCCGCTCGCGGCGCCCCGCGGGCCGCCCCCCGACGGCACGGGCTGCCCGCCCGCCGGGCGGCGCTCCCCGGGGCCGGGGGGGGGGAGAGGGCGGCGCCCCCCGACGGTGCCACCCGCGGCGCTCCGGGCACCGCCCGCCCGCTCCGCCGCCTCCCCCCGACGGCCGCCGGCGGGGCCGGGCGCTGCGCGGGGCGCGCAGGGGGGGGCGCGGCCGTCGGGAGGCTCCGGGAGCGCGGCGCGGGGGGCGCCCGTCGGGGGCGGGAGGCGGGCGGGGCCCCCGGTGCGCCCCGTCGGGCCCGCGGCACCTTAAGCGGGGGCGGGGCCGGGGGCGGGGCTGTGGGCGGGGCTCATTTGCATGCGCGCGGCGGCGTCACCCGCCCGCGGCCGGGGGAAAAAATGAGCGCGGGGCGGGGCGGGGCGGGGCGGCGCGTGACGCAGGGGGACGCCGCCATTGACGCAACCGCGCGGCGCGCCAAAAATAGCCCCGGAGGGGGGGGGGGGCGGGGGTGTCCCGGGCCGCCCCGTCGGGGCTCCCCGGGCCGCGCCTGGCGGCCGCTCGCTACCGTCCTACCCCCGACCTCCCTCCTCATCCTCATCCTCCGCACCCTCCTCCTCCTCCCGCCGGGTCCCCGCTGCCCCAGGCCCGCAGCTCCCCCCCGGTGCTCCAGGGCGGCCCCCCCGGGGCAGGCAGGGGGCTGCTCCCCCGTAATAGCGCCCTCGTCGCCGCAGGCACCCAGAGCCGTGTGTCCGTTCAGCAGCGCTTTATTGAGTGCCCTCGGTACAGGCCCCGCGCGCTACGCGTGCCCCGCGCTCCCCCACGTCCCCGCACCGCGGTGCCAGCAGGGGCTCGGTGCCCACCGCGCACCCACTCCCCCCACGGAACCGGCACCCCCGGAGGGGTCAGTGGGGGCCGCCAAGGGCAGCAGTGCTCGGCGACTGGGCAGCGATGCGGGCAGGTGGGGCCCGTTCAGTCCAAAAACAGCACCATGCTTGCCCCCAGCCCAGCACAGCCCGATCGTGCAGGTGGGTGCGATGGCACACCACGATGGCACACCGCGATGGCACACCGCGATGGCACGGGGCTGCTCATCAGGAGGTGATGGGAGCAGCGAGGGTGCAGAAGCACGTGGCCACGCCAGGGCACCTCGGGGTCATCGCCGCCCTTCCTCAGGCTGCATCCCCTGCTGCAGTTCTGCCTGGAAAAAAGAAAAAGCTCGAGTGAGTCCAGCTCCCTCTCCACAGCTCGGGGAGGAGGCGAGTGGCTGTTACACCAGGTCCCGCTGCGGGGACTGGCAGGGGTTTTACAAAGAGCAGAAACCCGCTCCTTGTTCAGGAGACCCGAGTGTGCAAGAGCCCGGCTCTGAACTCTTTTTCCGAGGGCTGGGAGAGGTGCTGCCTGCACACACGGCCTGCCAGCACCACCCGGTACACAGCTCAGGTTAGGACCCGGTGCACCTGAAGCAGCACAGCCCGGACACACAGCACCAACGTTTCAGACACAAAATTCTTCCTTACATAAAGCTCTATGAAGCACTCACACATGAATGGCTTATGCAAAACTACAGTCATTCCCTCTCAGGTTAAATCATCGTGCTCACGCTGGGGATGCTTCTCCTTTTGAGCTCAACCTACACAACCTCCGTGATGCCCCAGACCGACCGCTTCGCTCAGCGCGCATCCAGGAGGATCATTTGCTTGTGGTGGTGCTCCTGCCCTGGTAAGTGTCTGCCAAGGTGTGCCGGGAGGGAGCTGGGGTGGCACAGCTGAGCCAAGAAGCCACAGGCTGCAGGAGCCCCCAGCCTGCTGCTGCCTGCGGGGCCTGCGGGGGCCGGGTGCGGGCAGACAGGGTGCTCCCCCTGCCCGGCTGGGGGCCGGTGTCGGTGCCACCCCACGGTTAGTCCTGGCTGTAATTTCACCACGGTGAAGGAACCTCACTGCACAGACCCTTGCAGGGACAAGAAATACATCTAATTACCATATCCTTAGAATAGATGTAATATAAATTTCATTACTCACTTAAAAGTTCTAAAGTTAACAGCATAAACTTGAAGTTGAGTAATTAAGTAATCCTTATATAGACACTTATTAAAGTATTTATACATATTATCTTAAATCTACATCTATCATTTTGCCAATTAAAATTAGGACTTTAATTGCAATTAAGTAATTTAATTGCCAATTGAACAGCAAAATTGCTAAGTGACTAATTTTAATGCCTATTTTAATTACCAATCATGACTGGGGAGGGAGCTAATCAAGCGGTATCAGAGTAATGATGTGAAAAAAAACGGAGAACAAACATTCAAGACTACATGCTTTTAAAAAAGAACTCTAAATTAAATAAATGCAAACACAATTTTATACATGCGGCGAAATGCTGTATTTCGGTGTCTAAATACACGAGCACAAAGGACACATTTAATTAAAAGGAGCCGTCACTCTTCCCCTAAAGTACTGAAGCCAAAGCGCCCCGCGCTCCCTGGGGCTCCCTGAAACGCAGCCCCCTGCCCGAGTCCTGCGCAGGGCACAGGTCACCAGGCTGAGCTGTCCTGGCAAAGCGATACTTGGGGAAAAATAAAATAAAGCAAGGCACAGAAGCAGCCCCAAAACACCTCTGATGGCTCCTGCAAGGAGAGGCGGTGGTGTTGCAGGCCAGGGGCACGTCTGCACCTCCAGGCCCCCAATGGTCCCCCCAGGGCTGCAAGAGCCTGGTACAGCAGGGTCGTGCCACACCGCCCGCTGTCCCTTCCTGTCCTGCTGTCCAGCTCCCTCTGCCCCACAGGGAGTGCAGGCACACACGTGCACACACATGCACACGCAGGCACACGCGTGCAGAGATGTGCTGTCACCATTCCTGCTGCCCCCAGCAGTGGTTCCACAACAGGTGGATTGCGATCACTTCTGACATGCCAGGGAAGGGCCGTAACCGAGCGTGCTGCAAAAAATAAAACCCCACGTTCCTGAAGGGCTTCGCCTAACTAACCGCTAACGGGGTTTTTCAGCTTGCAGCTCATCAGAACTCCCGCAGAAGGGCCGCACCGCAGCGCACCCCAGAGCCTGCATTTTGGGACACTCCTGACAGAGGCCTGGCTCAGCCACTGGCATTTCCAGCAGAGCACAACATTCCTGTCTCTGCGGTGTGTGAGCACAGACAAGAGGCAAACTGACGAGGTCTAAGGGGAAGTTACGGTGCTTGTTTAAGATGAGGAAGGGCACGAAGCGACTTGTGGTTGCTGCACTCGTGCCTCTATCAGCAGAAGGAGCGCACTGGGTCAGTCCCAGTGACGAAGCTCTGGTTGCCCCGGCCGTGACAGCAGCAGAAGTAGTGGCCAGGCCCTGCTGGCAGCGCTGCAGCCAGAGCCAGCAGCCCGCACGGCAGCACACGGTCAGTGCTGCAGTGAGCACCAGCAGTGACCGCAAAGCACCATAAATCCCATGAGGTGCCTACCCCAAAAGATGCATGAATGCACAAAGCGTGAGCTCTGTTATGTGTCTGGCAGTCCCGGGTTTCACATCATCGTGGGGATGGGTAATGCAGGAGGTGACCGCTCGTTTGGTACGTGGGCAGCTCCACCTGCAGCTCCTCTGCTCCTGCAGCTTCGCTCCTTCCCTCTGGAGGCTGTGGGGCAGCACTGGGGGCCTGTGGGCGTGGGGGCTGATCCTGTCCTCAGCAGCAAAAAGACCTGGTTCTGGCAGTGAGCGTGCCTCCCCTGCTCATCAAACCACCTGCACCCCGTCCCAGCCTGTGTTTTGGGAGAGGCACCGTGCTCCCCCTCAGCAGGGCAGGAGCTCAAGGCCCCCACAAGGTACCTGACATGGGCAGTGTGACGTGGGGCAGTGACTGCTGTGCATCGTGCCAGAACACAGCTAGGGCCAACACCACTGCCCTGTGATGGGGCAGGTTTGTGGCAGGGCCCCCACAGCCGCCCCACACCTTGCTGCCTTTGGGTGCACGAACCCTACAGGCACTGGGATGTGCCCTACATGCACGGGGACAGTGGGATGGGCCCCGAGCGTTCCCTGGGGAGCTTCCACGGCACAGGGCGAGGGGTCACAGGGCGAGCCCTGACGCCGGGGCGAATGCTCCAGGCTGTGTCCCACGGGCACCCCCCGATTTCCCTGCAGGTGCTGAAGGAGCGACTCCTCCTGCCTGCCCTCGGAGCACACCTGACACCGAGATGGGCAGTGCCGGGCGCTACGAGGGTACCACGGGGCTACCACCGGGTACCACCGGGTACCACCGGGTACCACCGGGTACCACGGGGCCCCCCTGGCGCTCCCCCGGCGGCGCGGTGCCCCCGGCAGGGGCTGGTCCCGGCTCGGTGCCGCCGCGCACCGGCTGCCGGCCGGGCTGCGCTCGGGACACGGGGCCGGTGCTGGGCGCTGCGGGGGCTCCCGGCGCGTCCCCGTCCCGCCCGTGCCCGGCCCCGCCGCTGCACCGGGACGCGCCCGGTGCCGGCCCCGTTCCCCCCCCGCGTCCCCGTCCCGCCGCTACCTGCCTGTGCCGCCGGGTCGGTGCGGGCCGGCTCCGGCTCCGGCTCCGGCTCCGGGTCCGGGTCCGTGTCCGGGTCCGTGCCCCGTGCCGGTTCCGTGCCCGGTGCCGCCGCCCCCGCCGCGCGTCAGCGGCCGCCGGGCGCCGCGCTCCGTGACGTCACGGCACGGCCCCGCGGGGGCGGTGACGTCACGCGGGGGCTGCCCGCGCCCCGCCCCGCCCGACGCCGCCGGCGGCCCCGGGACCGGCGGGGACCCCCCCGGGGCGCGCCGCGGGGACCCGGCCCCGCGTCCCGCACACGCGTGGGACGTGCCTGGGGGGGCGCGGGGACCGCAGAGCCTGGCTCCCGTAGCCCCGAACCGGGCGCAGGTCGCTGGAGCCCCCCCGGCAGCTCCCCGTGCCGCCGGCTCCCCCCCCCCCGACGTGGGGGGCTTGGCCCCGGGCTGCGAGCCCCGGCTTGGCCCCTGAGAAATGACTCCACGAGCGGGCTGCCAGCCTCCGGGCCCCCGGGGAGGGAGGCACCTGGAGCATCTCACACGAGCAGAGGTCCCCCGGGACCCGTCCCCAGCGAGATGCTCCCTCGGGTGGGGTGGCTCCATGCAGCCCCGTTGTGGCAAGAGGGCTTCTCTCCATGGCCAACATCACCGACGGCAGCACCCCGCGGTGGGGCTTTGGTTGTGCTGTGTGCCATGATGTGAACATCAGTGTGAGCACCCTGCGCCTGCCTGCTCCCAGCTCGGCCCCTCGCTGCAGCTCGCCCTGCGGCCACAAACCAGCCCCGTGTGGGATGTAACACCTCGCGGGGGCCTGGTACCATGCACGGTGCCATGCACACACAGGGCTGCGCGCCTCGAAGCCAGGGAAAAGCTGGAAAGAACTTCTGGTAGATGTGAACCTGCAAAACTCTTCGCCTGTGTGACTGTGGCTGTTATTAGAGGTAAATGGCAGGGAGAATAAGCCCATTAATGCAGACTGTTAATTGAAAACAGGACTTGTGGAGAGAATGTAGTTTGTAATTATGAACATAGTTATTAAAATATCATTTTGCTTTTTAAAACGCCTGACTCTAATACAGAGTACGAAGCAGTTGCATTTAAAGAAGTTAATTATTTCCAGAGCTTCAGAAAAGGAAGTCTAAGCTGAAAATGATTTACCAATTGTTAAGTCTGTTTTCTAATTATCAGTTTCACAAAGCTGCTGTGGAATACCAGTTTAAACTGATTTTTACTTCCACGAGGAAACGTATTACTTGTGTGCATGTTCTGGTCCCTCCCTGGTGGTTTGCTCTGGGTGTTTCTGTGGCACTGGGTCACACCTACAGGCCTTGCTTCACAGCAGCTCCTGGATAACACCGTAAGCAATAAGCACTGATTTGAGAAAGAATTATATTAAATAAAAATATTTGAACTGTAGTTTAACCTGCACGCAGAACGGAGGAAACACTGTTTGTTTTATCAGCTTTAACTAAATGGGATCCAGTTCTTCAAAAAAAAACCCAAAGATTAAAAATGAAGTAAAAATTGAATCCCATTAATATTCCTACTGAATAAAAATGTATTATTTTGTGGATGGCAGAGCTTTAATAATAAAAGGTATTATAAAAAACCTGGATTGAATATTTACCAGATGTTCAATACAAAAGCCAACAAAATCAGCCCGTATCGATGCGATAAGCAGGAAGAAATATAATAGTTTCCAGATCGCAACATTCCGGTACAAGAAACCATTGGAAAAACAGGTCAATTCTTACATTAGTCAAATTCCTATTAAAATAGCCCATACTTTTCAGCAGGAAAATCTGCAGAAGTAGCCCTATCGACATATTGACACGAGACACAAACACATTGCTTTCTGGCTCACGGCAACCCAGCGCCCCGCAGAGCTCGCCGAGCGCGGAGCTGCTCAGACCTGGTGAAGTTGGGGTGGGCGAGCTCTGCATGACATTTTGTGGGATCGAAGCCTTCGTGACAATATCCCCCACTGCCACAGTCACTCAAGGTATTACCTGACTAAGGCTACACTGTGGTAGGACAAGATCCAGGGAAGGGAACAAACCCTCTCTTGCAGAGGTAGGCTCTGGATAAGGCAGGGTTTAGGCAGGCTTTGGCACCCTTCTCTGGCTGTGTCACACACGGGGCAGAATCTGCGCTCTCTCACTGATGTAAAATCTGCACTGCTCTAAGTTGAATTAGCCTGGATCAGTAGCAGAGCAAGGCAGGGGACAATTTTCTGTTCCCAAGTCTCCAGGCTGTAAGGCTCAGATGTTACTTTGGAGTCGATGACTTCAACATAAAGGGACGAGTACCAGCCCTGCTGTTCCACAAGAACCTAAAATTGCTTTATGAAGGCTTTTGAAGAAATAGTTCTAGTCCTCCCCACTTACTTAACATCACATAGTGGCTTTCTAAGAATCTATTCTCTGTGTTGTAAGAAGATCCTATTTAACGCAGGCTGTTACTGTCTTGTGTGTCTAATTATTGTTCAGCCTTCTGCCAAGATGCTTTGACGCTGCAAGCTCCCAGCAAACACGACTAGCGTGTGAGAAAATGCGTAGACCAGTGAAAACCTCTTTGATAAACCTGAACAATAAAGTATCTGCTAAAGTAGTAAATCTGCATGTCTGTTACACTGTCAAATATACAGGTTAACATCTGGAAAGCGAGTTTGGGGAATTTATTCAGGGGAAAACAGAGCAGGAATTAACTGCATATGCTGGTATATCAAAAAATGCAAACAAAACAAAACTCTTGACTCTGTCACACAACATCCTTCCTGGGATGGTCAATGCCACTGGGACAGAAGCAGCCAGGAGAGAAGAAGGGTGGATTTTGGGGAGAAGAGTATGCAGGGATGCAGAGTAGTGGAAAGGAAAAAGGCAGGAGGGAATTACTGTTTTTAAAAGCCTTGTCGATATTTAGCAAGGTGGAAGGTGCAGATCTACCCACTTTCATTATCAATACCCCCATCAGCGACCAGAGCTTACTTTGATGAAGGAATCAGAGGAAAGCTGGAAAATACCTTCAGATCAAGGCGTGAGTCAAGTGTTGTTATTAATAGCACGCTTAATTCCAAGTGGCATCTAAATCAGGTAAGTCTGGGAAGGTAAAATGAAGGGGGAAAATTGCCGTAAGAGCCTCTGATTAATGAGTAAAATACAATTATCTATTCTCAATGAACAGGCAAAGTACTAAACATTATGACCAACATTTTTAGAGAGCTCCCTGGACACGGCTGTAGCCCAGCACAGCTGCACAGTGGCTGGGGAGTTGCAGTGTGACAGCCGGCCCCGAGCATGGCCCCACTGCACGCACAGCAGGCACCTCTGGGCTCTGCAACAGCCACGGTGCCCTGCGCAATGCAGAGGAAGCCCAGCAGCCTCACCTGGGGGTTTGTTCTGGTAACCAAAACCCTCGGGTTAAAGCATCCGGCGCTGCCAAAGCTCCAGTCTTTGCAGATATCCTCTACGTGCCTCAATACTTTCTAAATCCCTTTATTTAGCTAATGCCTGAATTCCAAGGATGTAGGGTGAGATGGTATGGGTCAGGATCTTGCTCTTTTCAAATACTGCATGTTATTACTGCTTTATCTAAGTTAAGCTCTGAAGTGAAAACCATTCCTTACTCACTGAATTCGAGGCCTGAATTAGCATTGTTTCTGTTGCTCCTTCCTCGTTCTGACTAATCTTAGCATCGTACCCAACGGAAAGTTTAACTTCACGGCCCACTGGAGGAGTTACTGCAACAGATACTGGTTTGTCTTCCACGAGATTAACATGAGCCTTAGTGTGTGATATCCCTCTTAGGAATTTGTTCACTTCAGTAACAGCAATAAACTCCTGTCCTAGGGGTTTCTCAGTTACTCACACTCCTTGCATCCATTGCCAATGAGGCTTTCACTTTGCTCACTTTTTTGTTAACAAAAAAATCATGTTGTCCTCTGGTGTATGATGCTTTTCCAGCTATTTTTAGGTTCGTTTGCTGTACTACGGCTGCCTGGCAGCAGAAGCGTGGCAGGGTGTGATAGATGAGTTGTAGCTGCTGCTCTAAGACAGTACTGGTGTCAAGCTATTTGCACTAGTGCACAGGAATAAAGCGGTTATTCTGATCTTTTTTATATACTTAAACATTACTGAAACAAGATAAATGTAAAGCTTCCAGCTCAAGGGTAACCTAAAACCAGAAATAAAATCCAACTGTATCTTTTGCAAGGGCTACTAGCAGAAATTAGAAGAAATTAGCAAACTGTGGTCATTTAACTGAGGGCACAAAGGAAGATGCTTGCCAGGAAAGGTGTCTGAATTACCAAGGACAAGCAATGGTTTGGATTCTTCAACCATGCTTGAAGCAACTTGCCTCCAGCTAGCAGGAGAGCATAGACAAAACGGATGTCGGACAGAATTAATCAGTTTAACTTCTTTTGTCCACGCAGAAATCAAACCTTTTAGAGATATTCAGAGTCAGCATTATACATAGAGTAAATTGTTGGCTGTGGTAATCAGCAATGATGAACAAGTGTTATTAAGTGCATAAAAAGCACTTATTAATATGAGGCAGCATCTCCAGGTCAGTATGGTTGTATACACTTTGATAAGCTACACACCTCATCCTGTACTGTAATTTATTTATTTCCAAAATATTTGCTTTTTTTTTTTTTTTTTTTTTTTCTCCTGAAAAAACGTGCATGTTTTATATTCCAGACGTAACCTGAAGAACAGGAATAACAGAGAAGCAGCAGACTCTCCTTGCGGAAGACAACGTAGCTCTGGAAACTGAAATGCTCTGTAGTAACTTGAAGTAAGAGTTATGTTTGATTTAAGATGATGAGCTTGAGCCCTGCCTTCTTGTTGTGTAATTTCAGACAACCATAAAGGATCTTAGCTAATATTTGTAATGGCACTGTAGTTCAGATTGGGTTTATGCGCATGTCATCTGATACTTAGCACCAGAAGGTGATGGGTTTCAATAGAGACACATTTGTATTTCCAAAACTTTTCCGGGAACAACAAAGAGGATTTGTTCTGAGAGAGCTCAGAATGTCTCTTCCTTAAAAATGCGATACTTAGCAAGCAAGTGGAAATAAATATATATTTTTTTTTCTTACGTATGTTTCTGCATGCTGGGGACTGAGTGAGAACTGCAGCCGTGGACTAAGGCTCACAGTGTTTAAGTCAATGCTTTAACAAATAACAATACCAGTGTACTTTTGCAGGATTGGGGTACAATATCTTACAGAGCATTGTAACCAGCCATTCTATTTACAAATATAAAATTTCCTGTCTGTCCTTGTGAGAATGCCATGCTGGTTTCCAAATCAGCTTCTGTCTTGGCCTCACAGATAGGACTGTAAATTAAAGCCTATACAGAAAGCAGCAGCATTTAGCTGTCTGGGTGCTTCAGCTTTATAGTCTGTGTAAACCTGTATAATTGTGCTACGCTCTGTCTGTCTTCCTGAGCTTTACAACAACATTCCTATTTGCATCAAATCCTGGAACGTTAATTTTCATCTCTTATTACGCTGAAGAACAGTTGAGGTTCCTTTTATTAAGTCATCCAGACTTCCACCTGCTTCCTGAGGGCTAAATTTGGCTGAGAAAACCATTGTAACATTGTGTAATTAATTTGCCAGTCAAATAATTTCTTCAGGGCTATAATTTACTTATCCGTCTGCAACCCTAATGAATCTCCCAGTTCAGAGCTTTAATCCTGTTTTCTGCCTTTTTATCTCCTTTTTGACTCGAACTTTCATAATTCTCACTATTGAATGGGAATAACAAAAAGACAGCTAAATATTTAGATTCTGTAGTACGCATTGCATGCCTGGGAACTAATGAAACACTTCCCTGCTTTACTCCTCCAGTTCTGGCGGTCCACCACATCAAATAAGGGAGTTAACTCAATAAAAAGTGGAGATGTGAAAATACAGGAGAAAAAGTGATTTGCATTCGGAGGACTTAGGACTGTAACTTCATTCCAACTCGGTGTAGCGCATGTGCAGAACTTCCTCATTGTTATTCTGAGCACTGTGTTCCCTGACTAATGGGACCAGGGAAAAACTATTTGCTAAGTGCAAAAGTTGGCAAATTTTTGAGTAGTTTAATTTTGCAAATCACAACTCTGTCCTGTTTTTGTTGTTGTTTTGTTTGTTTGGTTTTCTAACACATTTATTGTTTAAAAAACAGTTTGGTTATGTTTCATAAGTAAGTAGTCAGTGTGTTGTTCATAAGCTCTGTAATTTGTCACTTTGGTTATGTTTTCTCTGATCTCTGACAGGAACATTTTTTGAAGGAGGACAGGAATGCTAAATAAGTTATAAATAATGCCAGAGATCTGTGAATAGTCTGCACTGACTCACCTGGGTACTCACAAACGCATGGACAATACAATCGTGTGATAGAAGAAAAATAACTTTAGCTGCATATTTATAAATGTCTGGTGCCATTAAAACAGGCTCTGGCAATAAGTCAAGACTTCTAAGAGACAGTACGCAGCCCTTCAGCACCAAAAAATTGAGAAAGATGGCCCACACCGAGACTAGAGATCTTGTTCAGGCCAGGCAGCTTTGTGACTGTGTAAAACCATGGACGTGGATGGGTGAATGGGATCAATGACATGAACTATCTTTGCATATTTGTTTTATGCTGCTGTGTTTTAGTTCTGTATTGTATTGAATTAGTGTGTTTATTTTAAGAAGGAATTTTGACTGCAAACATTTAATTCTGGGAACGAGTGCAATCATAGGAAACCCTATCAGAAAAAAATGCCTCTCCCCTCACAGCTTTATTGGAATCGTTCTTCTGAAGTCTGTACGTTGGTAACTTTGAAACTGAGCTCTTTTCAGGCTGGATCCATGGAATCCATCAGCCTGGAGAAAAATTGCTGTGGAAAATAGGGAGTGAACTTAAACGTGTGTTCAATGAGAATTGATGAAAAATGCAAAAACATGATCAGATTCAATGAAAACCATATCCTCAGGGACAATGAAGGCCTCCGTTAAACGCAAGTACAGTTGGTGAGGTACCAGGAATGAGTTAATCCCACTAAGAAACGCAAGAGGAGGGACGGCCAGATAACAGAGTGACATTGTTTTTCCCTGATGTCAGCATAGAAACCCAAACACAAAGAGGTGAATGTAGTCCTATGAGAGAGCTGTTGAGAAAGCTGAATGTTGAGTTTGTGCCGAGGCATACAGCAGAATTAAAAACTACTCCGTGCAAGATGACAAAGTGTTTCCTGGAACCAGAGGCTGCCTCCAGACATCTGGACAAGACCAGGGCTGTGCGGACAGTCAGGATCATGAAATGCGTGTGCAGTATCACTGGGAACTTTATTGCTCCTACGGCAGCAACAGCTCTCGATTTCTGCTTTCTGAAGTTTTAAGAACATGCAGTGTTGGTAGGCTTGAGTTCACCACTGAGGAGATTTATGGCTATAAATGGGTCATTTTGATTTACTGTATAGTTCAGTGTAAGGCAAATTATTTCCTCCTGTAGGATCCACGTGTTGAGTCTTGCCTGAATACCTCGGTTTATTCCTTATTTGTTAGGTGGTGGTCTATAGGATATTTAGATCTAGCAGCGATACAGACTTTGCTTCACTATAATACAAGCTGCACATAAACTCTTGCACAGGCAACACAGGAATATTAATTAAATGCTTGCTAATATGCTTTGGATCTGTACCTGCTCTTCTCAGCAACTTGGATGTGCTCTGCTGTGACCTGCCTCCCAAGGAGGAAGTTTCACAGGTGGGTTGTTTGTCCATCAGAGCAGCCATCCATAAAGACACAGTAATACCTGCATTTGTACCACATTTGTTTTCTGCTATTCTAAGATCTACAGAAGGCTAAATTAAAGGAGGAAAAAAAAAAGTTTTTAACAGCTTTGTGCTTTTATTTCAGGGAGTGTTGTCAACCTGCTCTGCACCTTTAACTCAGTCCTGTGATGAGCCACTGTAACTCTGTGCCCTGTGCTAAAAGACAAGGCAGAATGTGAGCTGTTGAGGTTACAGATTTCAGACTGTGGCACCGGAGGAGCAGTGCTCAGCGGGCAGTGCTGAAACTTCCACGGCTGCCTGTGGCAGCTTGTTGTAGTGCTAGAAATTAAACACACTCTGGTATTACGTGCCGCAGTGTGGATGCATACTGAGGGCAGAATAGTGCTTGCTATGGGGACAGACAGCGCTCAGATCCTGAAAACAAATCTGGAAGGCGTGTGGGACCAGGCAGTTCCCAGTAGAGCTAATGGAAGTTGCTGGTTTTACTGGGAATGCACAGCCAGAAGAGCCTGAGTGTTTTTTTTGTTTGTTTGTTTGTTTGTTTCCTTTTAGTATCAGGGCTCTGTTTTCACCATTTAGGCAGGAACAAGCCCAGGAGAGGTGCGTTTTATGTTAGGCTGTTATCTGGTCACTCAAGCTGACTCAGAGGCCGCAGACTTGTTAGGGAAACCCAAGGTAACAGGAGGCGGTGCTGACACGATGTGTGCGGTAACACACGGGACCGCTGCGTGTTGGCAGCCCCCTCGGCTACCGGGCCTCGACCCACGGGGCCCTGGCGGCTGTGGCGATGCCGCCAGCGGGGGCGCTCGGGCCCCGTCAGGGCCGGGCCGGGGCTCCGGGTCCGCGGCCTGGGGCCCGGCACCGGGCCTGGGGCTGGCGGCGCCTCAGGGCCCGGCCCGGCCCCGTCAGCGCGCGGCGGGCCCGCCCCGCCCCTCTCATAGCGCGCGGCGCAGGCCCCGAGCAGCCGGGGATGTAGCTCAGTGGTAGAGCGCGCGCTTCGCATGTGTGAGGTCCCGGGTTCAATCCCCGGCATCTCCAGCGGCTTCTTTTTGCAGAACGCGTTCCAACACGGCTCAGACCGGGCTCCGCCGCTCCGCTTTTTGCCCGCCGGTAACGGAAAGCGCGGCGAGGCTGAGGGCCTGCTGGGGCGTTAAAAGCGAGCGGCTTGCGGCGACACGGAATTGGAAAAAAAAAAATAAAAAGGACGTTGCATTGGCCGGGAATCGAACCCGGGCCTCCCGCGTGGCAGGCGAGAATTCTACCACTGAACCACCAATGCGCGCTGCGAGCAGCCCCCGCGCTCCGTCCTACCGCACCCTGCACCGCGCGTACAGCCCTGCTGCTGCTGCTGCTGCTGCTGCCCCTAACCTCACCCCTACCGTGAGCAGTTCCACCCCTTATCCCCACGATAAAACACTCCCAGAAAGTTAGCCATACTTGTATACATTTTTCCTCTAACAGATTAAAGAAAAACTATAAATCTGCATAATAAACCCAGCATGCTTTACATGTAAAAGCCTGCAGAAGCAGCAAAAGGGTTAGGTTTGTTCCTCTACGTTCCTTACGTTGCCAGAGGAGGCCACCAGTTACAGTAGGAGATGGTTTGCACTGTGGTGTAATGATGTCGTGTTCCACTGTGAACTATGTACAGTGTTGGCATTTAGTTTGCCTTGGACAAGTTCCCAAGAACAGCCACGCACAAGACAAAGAACTCAAGGAAAAGCAACATTAAGCATTTTGCACTGGGCAAACATGAAGGTGTGTGCATGAGAAGAGCTGTGCTAAAACACATGCTCCCGAGCAGATGAACTCCTACCACCAATCATTTCATGAAAAGTTGCATGCAGGAATTTTCTTCTTTATTAAGAACAGTTTGACATTGCAGATAATATTCTGATTTCCTGTGTGATCATATATCAATACCAAAACAGAGACTTCCCTATGCAGAGCAGTGTTTATCAATCCTGGAGTTACTACCTAACTGCTCCAATTGCATGCACACTCCGTGGAGAGGATGGACTTTTTCTGCACAAATAAAGCAGAACCTGAACAAAACTTGTACTCTCAGTGAATCTGGAAACAAAAGTGAGACCAGTTTGCCTGTCAGCCTGTCAGATACCAGGGGCCAGTATTTCAGCCACCCCTGACCCAGTGGACCAATGCAGGCCCGTAACAAGGCCACCACAGCTCCCTTTTCCTCTCAGCTTCAACTTATTTTCCTTTGTCAGAAAGCGACACAGTAAATTCTTCAAGTAATAATTATTATTTAGGCCTTTGCTTACAATTCCACCAGTCAGCCCTAAAAAACTGTTCTCCCAGAACCAGAAAAAAAAAAAACAAAAGTTAGGCAGATGTGAAACATACTCATACTGAGAAGACTCTAATTTACTATTTCAATATATCTGACAGCCATGCCGAGGTAAATAGCAATAGCTGATGAAATGGTTTCCCCCCTACTTTTATTCTCTTACCTCCTTCCACTTCTGCTGAGGCAACAGGGGGTGGTCAGGCAGGGGGATGGATCTCCTTGGCCCACCAAGGCGGTGAACAGAAGAGGCTGAGTTTCTGTGGAATTACTGCTTGTTAGAGAATCATCACACAGACAGTCACCACAGTAACAAACTTAGCACGATTATCAACAACACGCCATTCCCAGAGTCAAAATGAAAGCAGTTCTTGCTCTCATAGTAATTTGGAGAACTGTTTCCCATGTCTGTTAGACAATGTTTTGCATCTGTGGACATTGGCTGAAGAGAGCTCAGTAAATCAGGAGGAATTTGGCTTTCTGGAGCTTGAATGTTGCTCCAGAACATGCTCTGCAAACCCTTTTTCAAGCAGCATGACACAGGCCCACACTTAACTTCCCTTTAAAAATGGCTGTATAGTGGAGACTGCTGAATGGAGAGGATCAAGACCTATAATATTAGAAAATGACAGTCCAGAGTCACAGAAGTGGTGAATATTTCATGAGATTGGTTCAGCTGATTAATTATCTACATCCTATTCCAATGAGACAAGGAATCCTTCGGAGTTTATTGTCTTAATCAGCACAAAGGCTTGTAGAATGTTCCCAGCAAAATCAGTGCAGAAGGGTATGTTTTCAGTAAGGCTACCACAACATTACAGGAATATCAAGTGAAAGTACTATCCTACCACAAATGTAAGTACAAACAGTTCATAAAAACATGTGTTCAGTAGCTTTCATCCATAAAACATGCATAATTTTAGAAGTTCAGTGGATGGCTTGAATGGCATCAAGAATCCAGCTTTGTACAACATCAAGGGAGCTACTTTCAGCTGAGATTATTTTGAATATACTTTCATACATTTCTAACCAATACCTGATGAACAGATGAGGAGGATTATCTTTTCAGAGACTCGGGCCATCATTCCCTTCATTTTAGCTCAAAATCTTTCAGGTGGTTAAGGAGATGCTATAAACCTTCATCAGAAACAAGGAAGGCAAAACTTGTTATAGGAAGAAAGAAAAGGATTTTCTGAGGCCTTGTTGTCCCCCCCAAAAGAGACAAATACACTTCCTTCCATTCCAGGTCTCCTTTAACGGGGCTCTGATCTTGCTGCTTCTTGACACAGCATCTTCATACGGGGCTCTGCTGCTGCAAGGTAGAGCAGATGGGTTCCAGGCACTGCTGCTGACCCTGCTGTGCACCTCTAAGGAGGATGCTGTAGCTCAGGGGCACTTATAGCCTCCAACAGCTCACGTTCAGGGGGTACAGCTGCATTAGGTATAAGGTAAGGATTGACGGACAGGCAGTGGTAAAACAGCTCAAATCAAGCTTAATACTGTGGCTGCAAATTACCCTGGGCATGGTAAGTGGATGTCGTTCATCCCCTCTTCTCCGTCTGGTATGGCCATACATTCCCATGTCACACAACACAGTTATGGATCTGCAGCCACCCACATTTGAATTGCAGTTGCATCAATCCCTGTATTGGTATGCAAAAAATAAAAATAAAAATAAAAATAAATAAATAAAAATAAAAAGGAGTTCTTGTTAGAAATAATTCTTAGGGAATAATTCAGACTGACCTCAAACATAAAATACCTCTTTGTAAGAAGAAATGGCCTGGTCACCCCTTTCTTAACTGACCAGTACCTAATTCCTAATAGCACCAGGAAAATCCAGACAACACTTATTACTGCCCCAAAATAATGGTAAATAACTGCAGGCCTTTCAAAATGGTTTCTAAAAGCCTCCTTAAATAAAGGCTTCCAGCATGTCCTCTTGTCTCTCTTTCCAAAGTGCAGAAAATTTATACCATCCCTTGGCAGCTCCTCCGCTGAGCACAATACGTGCATATCAACTTGATTTTAACAGGTCAGGGAGTAAGTTGGGCACTTAAAATATATCTACTTACCTGAAAAGACAAATGAATCTGTATTGTAGAGCCTTCAGCAAAGACTGTTCAAACAAAACAAACAAAAGAATTGTGGTGATCTTTTAGGCAAGACTTATAATGCAGAACAACTTGTCAGGGCAGGTTACAGCTCTAAGGACTAGCAGTTTTGACAGTGTCCCTTTGAGCGCAGGGAGAGCACAGGGACTGGTAGGACAGCAAAAGGTCACTTGGTCACACATATCTGCTGCCTCTTTTACGTTTCTCTCAAGACCCACTAGGCTTGTCCCAATTAATTATTAAAATCTGCAGGGAAAATATTTCTGTAGATAAAAAGGTATGATATTAAATTATGGGGAAGCTGGAGGAGAGCGAGTGTAGTCCAAAGCAGTGCTAAAAAACATCTGAGCCATGATATTAAACCCACAAACTTCACACACGAACAGAAGTCATTTACATCTAGCAATGTTTATGTGTTTCAAATGGAAGAGAAATGGAAACTTCCAGATTTTCCCAACTCCCTTTGTTTTCAACTGAATTGTTCTTTATTACAGGAGGTCACAGAACCCAAGCTGGTAAGACAGATGTGGATATTTCAAACAACTTTTTCCAACACTACTATTGGTGTTTTTTTGTTCTTGTTTGTTTGTTTGTTTGTTTGTTTTCTAGTGATCTGCGTAGGTCACTTGCAATTGTATGGACACCCTGAAAATATTTGTCCCAGATAATATGTAAATGCTGACAAACAAAAGCTATCAGCCAAGCAGTGCTAGAGAAATAGACATTAGAAAAAGAACAAGAGAGTCCAATCTTGTATTTCTTCATTAATTACTGGAATGTTAGGTTAAAGCTTTGAAAGTGATCATATATGTCTTTGGACAGGTTTTCTAAGGGTTTTTTTCCTAAACAATTCAATAGTGAAAATGTCTGGATAAAAAAGCAAATGGGTGTATTCACATCAGCGGTGCTGGTCTGTCATTGTCTCCGAGAAAAAAATAATAAAGCACAAATTCCAAAAAGCTTTTTCCATTCCATATTCTGAATATAATCCCTCCCTCTGGCATATGTAAAGAGAAGATACATTTTAAAGGCTTTTTTTTCACATTTTCCACCACAATAAAAATCCTTATAAACAAAAGAAAATATACACTTAAATAGCCCAAAGAGTCTTGCTTTCTACAGGTATCGCCCGTTTTTACTCTCTCTCCCAATGAAATCAGTATTCTCTATTGGACCTAGCTCAGGTTTGAGCCCCAGAAGCATACTGGCACTCTGCCTGCACTCCTGCACGTTGCTTCGTACCACGTCCTGGCTCTCCTGTAGTTAAGATGCCTGCGCTACCATTGCAGGGAGAGGCCAATTAATTACTGTGTTTGTTCTGCAACAAATAATGTGACCTGTGACCTTATTCTTTTAAAACTGCAATTTTTGCATTTGCTTCTGTGACTCAGCCCTGATTTGTTATCTTTATATAACAGCAAACAATAAGACATAATTATGATGATAACACATTACTTCCGTTTTAGTAGAAAAATGAGCTTCTTTCTCTTTTCAGACATGCACACAAACACGGGCACACACACAGAAACGCGGTGGGCCTTTTATCTGCTGAGTATAGGGGGGGGGGAATATTTAAACACAAGCAACACAGCCCTGCTGCAGCTGGTAAACCGAGCATGTGGTATGAAGCAATGCAGTTGTATTTCCGAATGACACCCAATAGCAGCAGCCAGAGCTGGGAACACGTAAAATGTTCAATCACAGCCGTGACTAAGTACTTTTATTTTCCAGGGGTGGGACCTACCATGCATCCTGCTGTAAAAAAATTGCAGCTGAGAGATTCCATTTCTGTTTCTGTTTCTGTCACTTCTTTCAACTTCTCTATGATTATTACCCCTCGCTCCTCACAAAGACATTTTCCTAAAGACAGATTAGGAGAAAACATATTTGTGAATGTATGAACAGATTTTCCTCTTATGATACATAACTTTGGCATGCAGTCAGGAAATGATGATAATCTCTTTCTCTATCTTCCCTTGCTAATGAAGAGAAACTGCCTCTGGGGTTAAGGACAAGAGGTGAACTCTCCCTGAACACAATTTACACCTGCTGGGCACATGATTGCAGGCATCCAAAATTCTTGTCTTGGCAGGTGTCCCAGGGACCAAGCCACACGCACGCAGACCAGGGAGGTAATGTTTTGATCCAGACATTAAATAAAAACCAAGAGGGATGAATTCTGTGATACATCAAGGCATTTCAGGTTTTGTTTAGCCTTGTAAAAATCTTGCACTACTCAAACTTATGAAGACCTGTTTTTACCAACCAGTAACCAAGACAAAATCACAGCTGTTGGTGTAAAGCCTAATCAAGGAAGGAAAGAATTGTCCTTCCCTCATTTGTTGGTAGCCGGGCCTGGAGTGTCTGAAGAACCCATCCTTAAAGAGATGTGATCCTCATAAAAGTTTACACTGCTTCTTGGTATTTCCCTCTTATGTGACAAGCAGCACAGGATTTTCTACCCCCCTTCTGATTTTGTTGTTTTGGAAGAGTTCATGAAATGCAGAATTTCTGGGATGTGTTATGTGCTGACCTGGAAACTGGGTGTAGGCACATTTTACACCCATACACTGTCTTGTTTCGAATTGATCAAAATTTACCATAAATTGATGCTGACAAGGCAGCTACATCCAGGCAGACAACATTTAGGAGTGAAAATCCTTGTTTCCTAGCCCAGTTATTCTTTTTCCTTTCGAGGAAAGGAAAGGAAAGGAAATATGAAAGAAAGAAAAAAAAAAAAAAAAAAAGAGAGAAAAAAAAAAAGAAAAAAAAAAAGGAAAAAAGAAAAAGAAAAGAAAAAGAATTAATCCATAACCTTCTGTGGCTTTTTCTGTCACTTTCTGTTCCTTCTGTTCAATTGAGGTGTTCCCATGAAATGGACTCTAAACCTGGGTATCTATGGAGCACACTAATTCCCTCTGTCACTGGAGATCTTGTTTCCTTTTAAAAGCACTACCAAGTCTCCTAATTTGTCTGGTGCAAAAACTACTTCCAGCCTGAATATCACTTACTTTGCAAAACTTCTGAAAGCCAACCCTTGCAGTTGTTTACTGACTTTAAATGCCACCTAGAGAATTGATAGCCATACATTTATTATTGCAGCGTCCAATTTAGCTCACGCAGTTATATCTGACCCCCGAGGGAGGGATTAGGTTCCTGCGGCCTCCTCGGATGGGACCTGTCGCTGACATTCAGCTGGCCAACAGGTGACTGGAGCGTGCCCCAAGGAGGCCGTGTGGGAGGGAGCTGTGCCCCGCCGCTCAGCGCGGCAGCAGGTTGTTTTTCTGTGCCTGATAGAAAACACGTCTCATGCTGCCTGTAAAGCATGTTGACTAAGCAGTGAGCACGGAAGAACGGCAATAAAAGCGCTTGCTGGGAGGCAGCCAAGAAGCACGGTTAGAGACAGCCGGTGCCCGTGTGCCTGGAAAGCAGGGACAGGCAGGCAGCGCCGTGCCCGGGGCACGCAGGGACCCTGCGTCTGTGGCACCGGCTGTGTCGGGCAGCTGAGGCAGGCTGTGCCTGGACAAAGACAGACCCACGGCGGGGCGTTTGGGGACACAGGCACGGGATCAGCCAGTGCTTTGGTCTAGCATGGAAAAGGAGATCCCCAACTCTTGTGGAACCACAGCTGCAGGGCACTACAATGTGCAGCTGCTGGGAAAAGCCCAGCTGAAAATTCAGCAATGAGTCTTGGAGGGCGAGGAAGATCCTGGTGTATTACTATCAATCATGTGTCTGGCTTTCTTGCTGCCAAAGCAACAGCCAGGAGTCCCTGGGTGAGTCCCAAAAACACACAGCCGTGTTTGCTGGCAGTGTCCCTAGGAGCCTGGCGCATGGGGACCACAAGGAGCAGAGAGCCATTACCAACCACAGCCTGTGACCAGTGCTCTTCCCAGGCCTGCCCCTGCCCATTGCCAAACAAAAGGCAGAGAACACCACAAAGATACTCAGAATGTCTCCAGGTGTCGCCCCCTGCTATGTCACACAACCCACTTCCAGGCCTCACAGGGCAAGTGCCTCATTTAATTGCTGGAAGTTCAAGATCGGAGATTTGCTATTTTGGAGAGCCAAGGAATTGGGAAGCTTGCAGCTCAGGAAAGCCTCAACAGGGACACACAAGCCTGCACACCGTGTCCTGCAAACCCAGAGTGTGATCCCCTGCCCCAGCGCCTGTGGGGGTGTTTCCTCGCATCTCCCTGGGGTGGGCTTCGTTACCTGTGCCCTGATGCAGCACGCCTGAAGGTGGGCAGTCTGCCTTATCTGCTAAGGCTGGGGTTAACTGCTACATGGTGCTGCTGCCAGGCCCAGTAACAACCAGTACGGCACTGGGGTCTGTAAGGACTGCAGTTCCAGCAGGCGGGCAGCTGGAGCAGCTCAGCGAGGCAGCCACAGATGCAGCTCCTGCACCAGCTTCAGGGCACAGGAGGGCTGCTGGAGAGACCTGAAAGTGACCTGAAAGTAACGAAATGTGTGTCTGGCTCTGCACACCCCACATGCAGCACCTATTTTATGAACTCTGATGTTCAGTGCTGTTCTGGGCAAGAACTCCACGAATTCCTCTGTAACCCCTCTGGATCCCGGCTGTGGTGCCCCTGCCACAGACTGGGGACCGCTCCCAGCTCCTAGCTGGGAACCCACCCGGGGCCAAGGAGAGCCCCCAGCAGCTCCCCGGGCTGAGGGGCCGGGCAGGGCCGTGCCGGGCAGGGCGGCTCCGAGCGGCGCCATCCGGGCAGCCGCGGCCCGGCCCCGGGCGCGCCCAATATAGCCCGGGGCGGGGAGGCCGCCCCGCTCCGCTCCGCGCCGCTCTCTTAGCGCCCGCCTCCGGGAGCAGCCGCACCGGCGGCGGCCGAGCGGTAAGGGCCGGGGCCTAGCGACAGCCCTGCACCGGGCACCGGCACCGGGCACGGCCGGGAAGGGACCGCGGGGAGGCGGCTTCGCGGCGGGGCTGGGCGGCGGCCGGGGGGCTCCGCGGGGCTCCGCGGGGCTCCGCGGGGCCGGTGGCGGTGCGGGCACCGTGCGGCGCTGCCCGCCCTCTGCGCGGAGCCCTGGGGTGGAAGGGAGGGTTAGGGGATGAGCACGGCTTCCGAGCGGGCGGTGCTTCTCGGGGGGGGCTGCCCGGAGCCCCTCGGCAGCCCCCCGGCTGGGGCTCAGCACCCTGACACTGCTCCGTGGTGTGCGCAGCCCGGGTGGGGGCCTGTCTGCGGGACCTCTCCCGGGGTTTCTGTCTCTGGGTGATCTGCTGGAGCAGCCTGCTGTTGTGAAAGAAGCACATGAGGGCTGTGCCTGTGGATGCTGGGTGCAACATGGGCATGGCTGTGGTAACGTCGAGCTTTGGAGGAGGAAGGCAGGGTTACCTCCTTGCATCAGGTGCCTTCGTGTGAGCATTTCTGGGTGAAAGTGCTCTGGTGAAGCAAGTAACTCTCGAGCTTCTTCTGAGTGCTTATCTCTTCTAATCAGTCACCTCAGTAAACGTTTGTAAGGCCATTACTGCGGGGAAAAGGTACAAGAGTGCATGTGGCGTCCCGGCCTTTAAAGCCGTCCAGCCTTGGTACCTGCTGAACTTACCGTGCTTTCAGTAGCCTGGCAGGGAGGATGCTCCAAAAGCGAGCTCCTCTCCGCCTGCTGCCGGGAGGTGGGAGCCCTTTTCTCCACCCTGGACTCGCTGTGTCCTTGTGCTGTGCCCAGCGCCAAGCTGCACTTAGTAATGTTTCCTCACTGCATTTAGTAATATTTCCTCACTGCTGTACGAGGCCCTCGCTTCAGAGAGCTGCCGCTGCGCTGAGCCCTCTCAAGGGGCAAAGGTATTGAATTCATGGGAGGAGCGGCCGCAGGAGCACATCTCCAGGCCTGCCACTTGCAGCCAACTGGTAGATAAAAAAGGCAGGGCAGCTGCAGAGTCTGGGGCTGCCGTGCTTTGGAGACTTGGAGCGGTCTGCGTGTGGATCTGTTACCGCTGTGGACTCTTGCGTTTCTCATCTGCTGGTTCTCAGGTTGTGGCTGTGCTTCTCTGCATGTTTTATTTTCATTCTGTGTACCTGTAGTGTGCCTCTGTGCTGAGCCCTCTGCGAACCGTTACTGCCGTTCTGTATTTCCAGCCAGGGAGCTCCCTGCGTGCGAAGCTTGCTCAAGTGTAATTACACTGCCATTAGCCTGAAGACTCTGAGGTCCTTTTGTAAGATAATCTCCTAACCATGGATAAGGAACAAGCTTGGTGAGGTAGCTGTCAGGAGCACAGTATATTTTTAACTGAAGTTAATCAGGCCTTTCTTTTCGCTCATTGGGTTATAGGTACAGTTCCTCAGAAATGTTTAGGGATGGGGAGCAGTGACTGATAAGCAGCTAGTAATGACTCAGTCTGATATTTCAAGATCAGTAAGTGTTGCTGGTTAAGTATAATCCAGTTTAAGCTCTTCTATAGTAACCATAAAGAGAACGGATGTCCACATTGTTTTGTGTAATTGTACTCATACACAGAAGTAGAGTAAAAACAACTTCATGAACTAGGCCCTTACTACATAACGTAGTAATTTCTCTGGAGATCCATTACTGCCTGGTAATCTGTCCCTATTAGAAGTTCAGAAAGCTGGATAGGTTCAAAGGCCATCAGCGCAAACCAGTTTTCCAAATGAAAGCTCATACAGGTTCCCTTCTGCTCCCTAGTTCGCCTTCACGATTCTCTACAAACTTTAGCAAATATTTAAAATAAATGTGCTTTTTTTCCCCGCAATGCCCAGTTTGCAACTGTTACTTTCTGCTTTCACAGGTAAATATCTCTGTTTCTGAAACAAGGGCTCTCATTTGCGATTAGCCCTGTTAAGCAGCAGCTTGCTTCTGTCAGGTGCCTTGTTGTGGTGCGTGTTTACGTGCTGGCAAACAGGATTTAAGAGTTATTTTACCTTTAAGTTCGTGGGCCTATGCTGTGCTTTATTTAAAACAGGGCTCTGACAGCGCAGTACACCTCAGTTGAGTCCTCCTGTATGCTGCCTGGCTTGCCATCTGCAGTTTGTGCCTGTCCTGCTGGGGATTAGCTGCGTCACCGCGGGTGTGCCGCCCCGGCTGGTGGGAGCAGGGCTGCGTGGATCTGCCCCCAGAAGGTGGGTAACTGTGCCCGTGACCTGCCTGCCTGCGGGCTTGTGACCTTCCCTGGGTGCTCTCAGAAGTTGGAGAGCACCGAGCAGTCGGGAGATGACTGAGACTGGGGATGGAGGTGAACATGAAATAAAAATTAGAATAGAGGCTGAAAAAAAAATCTTAAGCAGATCAGACAAAAGTGGGAAGATCTCCCTTTAAATAAGGAATGCCTCATGTATCTCAGCTGCTTCACGGGTGTTCATGGGCCTGGACCGGAGCTGCTTGCTGACAAGCCATGTGCACACGTGTATCGTGGAGGCTGGTCTCAGCAGCAGCCCTCTGCTGTGGGGCTGCGCTGCAGCCGTGCCGCAGCTCTTGCTAATGTAGGTGTACTGGTACTCTTGCTTCCGAAAAGCACTGCTTTAGAGAACGTTTTTGTATTACATAACGAACACACACTTTGCAATCAAAACTCTTTTACAGTATCATAGCATTGATTTGTTTTATTGGTTTTGGCAGTACAGAAGGAGAAGCATTTTGTGTCCCTAAGTAGCTGTGTTTGAGCTAGGTTCCCCAGTGACTGTAACTCTGTCTTGGGGGTTTCCAAATGCCAGATGAGCCAACCCCGAGTTATAAATTTAAATGCCGATGGATGCTGAGTTGCTGTTTCTCTGCTGGCTGGGTACTGACTCTTGGATTGTGACTCTTCTGCTTGGCAAAGTGTTTCTCAAACCAAGTGCTAGTTCTGACTTCAAAATGATACTGAGTGCGTGCCCCTCCTGCTTGGGCTGGGTTTGCATGTGCTATCGGGTTTCTCAGTCTTCAGCCCAGTGTACAAAACTAGGCTACTTCCTTGACACGCCTAAGTAATTACCTAATTTGTAGTTATTTTTGAGCAGGTACCTGTCTGTGTATGCAGGTCTGTGCCCGATCTTGTAATAAGCAAACCACAGTTTACTAAACCTTGCTTCCTCCAGTGTCTGACTTGGGGGAGAGGGAGGGAAGGAAGGAACTGTAGGTATGGGTAGGTATTGGGATTGAGCTGAATTGGTGGGCTGTCTAACCAAACCTCTATCAAATATGCAGTGATTGAGGAATAAATATGCAAAAAGCAGGGTGAACGCCCCTCCAGTAACTGGCTGCAGTGAGAGCAGTTCTGATGGCAGCAGCTGGCTGGCAGTCTGTGCGAGTTAGCATTGTCTGTGCGTGGTGGATCTTATGGCTGGAATAAATCCTCACTCGTGGGGAGCTAGAATGACTATTTTGAACTATTGAAGCTGGAAGGCTACATTGGCAAACAAATGTACGAGAATCGTTGTGTAAATGTAGCCAGTAACCAGGCTGGAGACTAGGCTTCTCGCTCCCTGTGTGGCTGGGGTTTGAAGTGATGTTTCAGTGGGACTGGAAGGAATTTAAATACTTCCTTGGTAAAACTTGTAAAATATATTGTGGTGTTTGTGATGAGGAAGCCCAAAATACAGATGGCCTCAGTGTTTCTTAATGTTCCTGTTAATTGTGAGGTACAGTACTTGGAATTGTCATCTTCAAGCATGTATTACCTCCTTGTCAGAAACCTGCCGCCTTTTCTGGCAAGATTATCGCTATCGGAAATCCCAAGAAGTATTTATCAATGAGACGCCCTCCACACAGGAGAAAAGGTGGTTAGGTCTAAAAGTATAAATACAGGAGAGAGAAGTCAACGTTTATTCCTTGTAGGATAGTGCTTAAAGCAGTTGGGGTGTCATCTAATGCCTGGTGGGAAGATCGTGGTCACTTAAGTACAAAAGGCACTTCAAGAAGTTTGAAGCAGTGGGGACCAAAGGGAGGATGAGGGCAGTATGACTATTTTTGCCTTGTTTTTCCTTTATTTTTATGCATGACATGCCAAGCAGCTACTTCTGGGCATGGTAGCCGTGCTGGATGCCTTACTTGCGCGTGGGAAGGCCTTTCCCCATATGCTGAACTGCTGCTTTGCTTCCACTAATTAGTGGAAGCTGGCCTCTGGGAGTTTTGGGCTTCTAAGTTTTGGGTGTGGGAATTCACAAATTTGTGTGGTCTGTGGCTTAAAGGGGCTGGTAGCCCTGCGAGCTGTCCTGGTACATCACGGGTTATGTTTCTGTGCTTGGTTGGTGAGGCAGTTCTGGGGTAATTACTTTAATTAAAGTGCCATAACTTGTGTTTAAGAACTTGAAGTCTACATGAGAGGCTTTGGGAGAAGATCTGGAGGATGGGAATCTGGAGCACTCATCTTCAGTACTGTCTCCGTGACAGCTGCATTATGTATCCACTGGAAGCTTATCTTGGTGTGTGGCTCTGTTTATAGCTGTGGCTTGCAGGAATTAGGTCCAGAAGTCACGAGGGCGTGTGTCAGAGCCCATGCAGCCAGTGAGGTAGATAACAAGCTCTGGTTGCCTCTCGGAGCGTGCTGCTTTGTTCTGCTTGTGTCACTGCTGGGGAGGTAACAGAGCACAGGGCGGCCCAGGAGGTGGGACCCGGGTAACCTGGGGAGAGGTACGCCTGCTGGCCCGGAGTGCTGCAGGGCAGGCTTCTTCACTGCTGGCTGATTGAAGCTTTAATTACTTGCTTCTAAGATGCTTACTTCAGTTAGCGTGGTCTGACTTGCTGTGTAATGTCCTAACCACTTTGGTCTCTTAAAAGCAAACAAGAGCAGCTACATGAGAGCTGGTGGATGATGTTATCATGGGAGTGTTAATGCGACATGGTCACATCCTTTCTTTGTGCTCTTTGGCCATTCCTCCATTGATGCATGCTGCAGACTGTCAGCATCTCACTCTGAGCAGTACTGCTTTAAACTTGTAAACTACCCGTAGTAAGAGTGCTAATTATGGCTTGACTGGCTTGTTGCAGCTCTGCACTCCATCACAGTGGCTACCTTTTAAGTCCTCCTGCAAGGAGGATCAAAAGCAGCATCAGAGGGAGCTGAGGGTAGCGTCTCGCTGTTTGGAGAAGCAGAGGCAGCGCGAGATTCCCAGCTCAGCCCGGAGCTCTCATCTGAAATTCACCTGAGAAGCTTTTGGGAAAAATGAAAAACATGAGACAATGCTACTGTGCAAATGGCAAGTTATGCAAACTGTAGTGGTGATGATTATAAGTTTTCTATTTTTGAGTCTTCATTGAGTGAGTCACTTTATTAGATGTGTTCATTTAAAACGGAATGCGAAGCATCCAGATTCCATGGTAATGGCCTCGTAAAGCACTCAGATATACAACATAACAGATTGGATTTCTTCTCTTAATTTAACAGGTTTTGCGTCTCATACACCATGTCTGATGGCAGCATACAGGGCGTCACACTTATTGCAAAGCTTTACAGTTTGTATCCATCTGTCCCTGCATTTTTGCTAAAGTAGTCGTCTTTCTTTGATCTCCAACTTGCGGCGCTGCGTCTGAATCCTGCCTCGCTGCCTTCGCGCCCTCCTCCTCCATTCCTCTCATTCTTCCACCAGCTTTCCCCGTGCCCTCCTTAGGTCTAGCCCAACACCTTGATAATTAGAAGGTACCTGAGCACAGAAATACCGGCTGCCTTGAGAGGGGGTGGGGGACCTGGTAGGTGTGTGTGCATGCTGCTGGCAGGCTGCATAGCGTTACACAACCCAAAATAAGATCCCAGCCAACAGGCAGGCTGTCTGGTAACTGCCTGGGCTGGGCATTGCGGGAAACGAAGACGAGTTCCTCCTAGGACTTCTGTCAGCCTGCTGAGAGCTGCAGGGAGGCAGATACTTGTCATATGGGGCGCCCTGTACAGAAGCTTCTGGTGGAGACGGGTGTTGAAATAATTTTTTAAAAAACAGGATGTAAGTTGCACTCTGTATGGTTTTGGTTTCTTTTTTCAAACGCGGGGCTGAAAGCAGAGCAGGAGAGCTCTGCTCTGGGGGGCATGTTAATGGGGGTGGAGTGCAGCCCTGGGCCGTGGTGTGGGAGCCTGGGGGGCTGTGGGTGTGGGGGTTCAGCCCAGGGGCTCGCTGGCAGCAACTCTGGGGCGGGTGCTTCTGGCAGCAGTGACTGCAGTTTGGGAAAAACCACGCGTCTTGATCGTGGTGAGTGTGCCCTCTATTACTCGTTGAGAAATTCAGTGCAGGAGGGAGCAGTTCTTACTGTGAAGATAGCTTGTGTTGACTCCTTGGAAACTGAAAGTATGAGTCTGTCCTGATGAACCTTCTGTGTGCTTCCCCCTTCACGTGGACCAGCTCTTTCTCTTCCCTTAAACCTCAGCCGGTAGCACCGAGCTGCCATCAGGAGCCTTGCTGTAGCTACGAGTCTGAGCTGATGTCTCCGTGCATCTGCCGGCGCTCAGCTGGCTCCCCGAGCAGGGTTCCCGTGGGTGGCTTGCTTCTGGGCAGATCACGCCGTGTGCTGCACCCGCTCCTCGTGGCGTGCCCCTGGCCGTCCCTGTGACGGCAGAGGGCTCCTTGCTCCTGCCGGAGCCTGCTCCCCAGCCCGTCAAGGACTTCAGCCAGCCCTCGAGCTGAGGGCATGGGTCTAAAGGTGCTGCTTATCAAAACCTGTATCGAAACAAAGGATAAGGCTTGCCTGACCTGGTGATCACAGCGTCAGATGGCTTACAGCATTAAAACCCTGCATGCTGTTTGATTACTCAATGCTTGTGTTATAGAAAGGTGACGTATTTCTGACCGCACTGCTTCTTGTGCTGTGCTGTTACAATATATATTGCTATAAAATCTGAAGTTTTGATCACAAGTTACTGGTATCAGCTTGAAAGAGTTTTATTACCCATTGCAATAGGTGAGCCTTAAGTTTAGACTCCTGTCTGTGTCCTTAGCACTCGTACAATCTTGCCATAGCTATGTGCCCTGCATTCTTTCCCATTTCCCCTTCTGCTCTCTGGTTTATCCTGTTCTGTGCTCGCAGCAGTCCTTAGCATCAATCCTGGGACATACCTTGAAGAACTCCCAGGTAGGTGCTTTGGGAGCCTGTAATTTCCCTTTGGTGGCGCTGAGGCAGGTTGGTGCCTCGGCAGAGCCCCAGCTGCCAGGAGCAGAGCCGGCTGCGTGCTGCCATGGGGCCCTGCTCACAAGAGGGGCAGGAGACAGCAAAACTACCACGAAGACAAAAAATCATCCATGGCTGTTTGTCCTGGGCTCTGCTTGCCGCAAGGTGAAGCAGCCTCACCCAGATACGTCTGCTCGGACATGGGCTAACGGGTTCCTGGGATGAAACTGAGACATTTTGGGTGCTGAGGTGCTGTCTGCAGGTTTGGATGCCTGTCCAGCTTCATGTTGGAGTGGCTTACGTTAAGCTGTGCTTCCCTTTCTGTCCCTGAAGAAGCTGTTTGTACCAACAAGGTGCTCGTGGCCATTTGATTCTGTCCTCTGCGGAGCTGTGTGGGGCCTGCCCGAGGGCCGGGCCGGCCACCCAGCGGGTGAGGGCTGGCCCCGTGCTGACAGAGGCCCTAATTGCAGCCATGGTGAGGGCACCGAGCTGCTGGGCTCCTCCTGGTGTCACCAAGTAACAAAAGCATGGCAGAACTGTCCTAGTGGCACATCACACGTTGTTTTGGTGTGGTCAGTGGGATGGTGTTGGGTCCGGGTGCGGGAGCAGTGAGGCAGTCCTGAGGCACATGTGCCGGTGTGGGCTGCCTCCTGGCACCGCCTCAGCGGCTGGGAGGTGGCTGTGTGAGCGAGGAGGCTCGCTGCAGCCCTCCAAATCCTGGCGTGTGTGCTGGCAGCACGCTGCTCGGCTGTGGGAGGTGGTGGGCAGCTGGATCCCACCGCACCACATCGCTGTGTGGGCAGCCATGCTGCCCTGTAGGGACGGAAAGCTCAGACAGCAGAGGTGGCTGCAGCCCGCTGCCTGGGCAGGTCCTCCTTTTACCTCAGCTTTTGAGCAGCTGCCTTGCTGCTGTGACTCGCAGCCTGGTGTAGGGGTACACTCAAACCTTTGTCTCTTGCTTTTCCGCGCCATCCTTATCTACACCCCTTGTATGGCTCCATGCAAGGCGGCCAGCTCTGTGGCCAGGCAGGCAGCGAATTTCAGCTCCCCAGGTCTGACTTCTTGTGGCCAAGCATCCTTGTCCTTGGGCAGCAGTGGGGCTCTGCAGGCCTCTGCATGTGCTGTGCAACTTGTACTGGGCTCTGTAGGGTGAAAAACTTCATCAGTACAAATCTGGAGGTGGAAAAGGTTAGTATGCCAAAAGAATGGTGTCCGTTATACCACAAAGATGCTGCATTTCTCATCCAAAATTTCTAGAAACCAGTTTTGAATTGAACTTCCATTCCCTTCTGATCGGCTCCTAAAGGACAGTCAGTCTTCTGAAGCTCCTTATGCATATGGAGGAGAACTTAGTGCATGCAATGGCAGTGGGGTTTGCTGGGTTCCTAGCAGAGGTTTTTGTTTAGGAAATGGTTAAATAAAAGCTATTAGCGTGTCAGTGTAGTATTGCGTTAGAGCTGATGACAGATGCTTTTTGAGTGGAAGCTTGCGTTGTGGGTGGCTTCTCGTGGTCGTTGTGGGGGATTGTTTTAACTCTTATCTGGGAGAGCTGGTGTTTAATCAATGGGTGAGCATGCAGTGGTTCACCTCGGGTAGAGGGAGCCTTGGAGGAGGCTTGAACAGGGCGGTGAGTGGGAGGCAGGAGTTGGTCTCCTGGGCTTCCTTCCCTTGCTCTGGGCTCTGTTACTCCTAAGGCTGGTGCCGGCCCCGTTGCTGGAGGCTGCCTGGCCGTTCGGTGCTCGGCGGGGAGCCTGCGGGCTGCTCTTGCCACCTCGTATCAGCTGCTGAGCCAGCGCTCGCAATTAGTTTGTTCATTGTTAGCTGAACTGGGAAAGTAGGGATTTGTGCTTCAGCGATCACTCGTTGCTGCTGAACTTGATTACAAAAAGCAGCGTATGGACCTGCTTCCATTTGTTTTCTTGAAAGCCAGCATCTTTTCAGACATGTAAGCTGGCTCGTTGGAGGATGCTAATTTGTTCTTTTAAAACAATCTTGGATCATAGAGCATATTGTGTTCCCAGAGCAGGCATTTGTAAGCTGGGGTCTCGTAGTCCTACTTGAAGTGATTCTCTGCCGCTGCGTAAGGTGTGTGAAGCTGCTTCGTGCTCGCCACCAGTTTGCATTCTGAAAGCAGAGTTATTATTCTAGCGGCTTGAAGAAACCGTCTGGTGGAAACGTATAGTACACAGAGTGCTTGGATGCTGTGTATGTGTGCAGCATCGCCATAGACAGTATGCGAGCTGATGTTGATTTGATTGTCTTGTGTGTTGTTTTTCATATTCTGCAGGAGGCTGAAAGTGTGGTGATGGCACACCTCAACTCCTGTGAGGTGCGTGCTGTGCTGTGGCTTCAGGGGTACCATAGGTACTTCCAGAGATGTAGGGCAGATGCTGTATCAGTGACAGACTGAAGGTGGTAGGGGTCTGTTTTATGTCAGTTCTGGCACTCTATTAATTCTAGGTAGCACAGGGGAGGTGTGGGGTGGCCTGCTAGCGTTGCAGCTGCCATAGGTCACCCCTTGCTGGAGCACTGTGCTGGGGTAGCGGGCTGCTCCCTGCCTCTGGTCACTGCTCGCCCCATCCCTGCAGGGCTGCTGTGGCTTCTGAGGCTGTGGTGAGTTTGCTTTGAGATGTTGCAGGGGGATTGTGTTGCCTTTCCCTTTGACTCATCCAGGTCCTGGAAAGATTAAACTTGTACTTCTTAAAACTCAAGCATGAACTGAATGGACTGTGTGATACTCTACCTAGAGACTGAGAAAGGCGTCTTTGTAGTGGGAACCTCTAAGAACATACATGCTGCTCTTTCAAAAACCTTCTGGGAAGGTACAAGTCTTTGCTTTCTGTACAATAACCAGTGCATGCAAGCACATGACATCTATACCTAACATATTTGCCTACAATAATTGCTTGTGCATTTGTTTTCCCCCATGGATGTGCTGCAAGCAGAGTGCACAGATAACAAAGTTAAGATTGACACCATCTAAAAATGAAGTTTTCTTATTTGGCTTGTGTTTTTAAACACGTTTGCTTTAAACTTTTTTTAAGAAACAGTAATGATTATGCAGACCGAAAGAAGAAATAGGGCCCAGAGCCACCCCTGCTGCCCTGCAAACCTGCTGTGTGCAGGGCTGTGTGCATCGCCTGCCTGCGCTCAAAGTCTTCATGGTGCTGTATGTCTTGTGTAGAGACTGCTGTGTGAATCTGGGGCACAGACAAAGGTGTCCTCGTAACCTAAGGACTTGGAGCCCTGACTGAAGCTGCTCAAATCTGTTGCATGTTGTTTCTATGGGATGCGAGCTGCCTTGCTGCTGGGAAGATGGGTTAGGCTGTGCCTACTTAAGATTCAGGTCAGTTCCATGCAAATTTTTCATTCAGCATCCAAACACTGGCCCTTTCAAGAATTTGCCTGACCTACATAGGCCCAGCTTTAATACCTCTGTAGCTAGATGATAAAGTTCTGCGCTTGTTTTAAGCCACTTAGTCTTGTCCACAGTCTCCGCTGCTTCTTGCTGAGGGACCTGTTTCCTGACTAGCGTTCTGCACCGCTCTGGGTAGGACAAGCTTTGGTGTACTGCGAATGGCAGAATCGTAATTCCTGCTGGGAATCCAGGGTAGAGTGCTGCTGGGCAAACCTGGTTGTAGAAATAGTTTTGATGGGATGGAGGGTAGCTGAGGATGATCTTGTCAAGCAGATCAGCTGCTCTGTTGCGGTGAGGACTTGGTGGCCATCTGGCTTGATGACAGGGTGCTCTCGTTCTGCCTCTGCCATGGTATTGTAAGTACTCAGTTATGTGGCAAGTGCTTACAGCACAAAATATGTACGTACGTACACATCCACCTGTATGTCTAAATACTCTTTTGTCAGTCAGCTTCAGTAGCAAATACCAGAGTGTTCTGGCTTGCTGCTCTCTACATTTTGTTTAGAAATCATTAGTATTGCAGTGAAAATCGTTAATTAATCTATTGCTGCTCTAAATTTCAACTTGTCAAAACATTGTCATTAGCTTCTACAAATGGTCTATTCTGTGTAGCCTAGATTCTAACATGGCAAAACTGCCTATTAATTTTTATCTTCTTTTCTTACAGTAAAAAATGGCATTTCAGAAGGCAGTGAAAGGAACTGTTCTCATTGGAGGAGGTGCCATAGCAACAGTTTTTGGCCTCTCTCAATTTTCTCAGTATAGAAACAAACACGTAAGTATTAATTATGACTTCTGATAAAATATGAAATTTAAAATCTGTTTGAGCGTATGTTAGGCTTATACGAATAGTTTCCTTTGGAAAGGAATGCCAAGAGCTTCTCAGCTTGATCTGCTGGGTGCTATCTGGAGGATGGCATTAAATGATGTTTCACTATTGTAGGTCTTTCTTGTAAATCACTTTTCATGTTTAAAAAATGTTTTTTGGACACTACTAGGGGTTTCACTTAGTTGCGGGAGTGAAAAGTATTGATTGAAGTTTAAGTAGTAAATAGCTTGGAAGGTGTTTTCAAACGTGGCAGCTTGAAGTGTCACCACCAGGATTACCTCTGAAAAATCTCAGCTTTAGGACGGTGATTGTGGCAGCTCTCGGCCAGTTCAGAAGACTGAAAACTGTGTCAGGATGGGCTCTGTGCCAAAGAAGTCAGTTGCAAGGCTCCCGTTTCTTGTGGTGATTGGTGTCTGGGTGGGCACAACCTAGATGCTGGTATGTTCATGACACAGGTCAGCGCTGTATTTCAGGTAATTAAGGCGTGCTGATGAGATAAAAATTCCAGAGCAGTAAAGGCTGATGTTGAAAACATACTGTTAAAGTAAAATAGTGGTAGCTGAAAGATGCAGTAGATTTCAATCCAGTTTGTGGATTGATTCTTTCTGTAGTAGAAAATAGATTCACTGTCATAACTACTTCTTCCAGCCAAATTGGAGCAGCTATGCTTTTTTCCCCTACTTCTCTATGCAGAAGCCAAGGAAAAAAAATCAGTAAAAAAAATCAGTAAAAGCAAAGTTGTGGATTGTTTTAAGCAGAGCTGGTGTTGATCAGCTACTATTTTTAACCAAATCAATCTCTTATTCTTAACGCAGTTGTGCTGTGCTTTAGAGTTATGAAATAACTTTTTTCCAGGGTCAGTAGATGCATATAAAGAGACACGTCTTATCTGCTGTTAAGTGTAAGCTTTGAGGCCTCACCCTAGGCTGACAATATTTGCAATCTGTGTTCCCTGGGGTTTGAAGGAGGTGCAGTCAGAGCTCTGGCCTGTCCACCTGGGTTTGGAAGAAGCCTGAGCCCTGAGGGGGGGTACCTTCTCCCTTTCAGACCATACCAGTTACAGCAGCTAAGTGAGCAGGTGCACATTCTGCATGGAGCTTTCTGCTTCTCACCATAGAAATGGATCTGGTCAGCTCTTTATCAATGGCAGGCTGTTACCCTGAGCTGCCCAGCTGCCACGCGCTTACTGTAGGTTCCCATTCAAAATGGGAAAACCAACAACCAGGAATACAAGTGATCTCAATGGTCTAATTTGGGGTAAAGCAGTGAGTGAGGGTAGGCAGTCTGCACTTAGCTCGATGAAGGTGTGCATTTCTGGTCCGAATAGATAATAATCTGAAACTTCTGGCTGTTTCTGTGTGGAGGAGGAATAGCAGCTGAGATAATGGTAAAGCAAATGAGATGAGTCATTCCTGGGGAACCTAGCTGGAAAGTGGATAAGCCAGGATCCTTATAGCTTCAGATACTGTTGCAGAAAATAAATCCTAGCTTTATAAGTGAGCTTCCCATTGGACTGCCTGTCTTGCGCCTAGCTGCTAATGCCGTTTCTGACTCTCTCTGGAGTCTTTATCGCAGGATTTTACACTCTGGCTTCATTACTGTCAGAAACTGCGGCTTCAAATCTTAGGACTGTTAAATAAGCAAAGTTGGAAGGCAAGACTGATCTGGATAGCTAATTTGTCATATATGCAGTGTTACAGGATTCAGAGAGTTTCCGGTTTTGTTGTTATTGGATGATTATTACAAATTTTTACAGGCAGTTTAAAAAGCAAAGCTTTACAGAAGGTGATCATGGTGTCAGAATGAAATATCCACTTGTTCCTTGATTCCTGAACCTATTGTGTAGTGTCTGTCTACAGAGGATCTGAAAAATTTCCAGCATATGTGTAAGCAAATGGATCTGTCAAGTGAACAGCATGTTGTTTTCATGTTGTACTAACTTGCACATTTCCCACGTGATGTCCCTTAAAGCTGCTGCCTTAAACACCTAATATAGGGCAGCAGGTGGAACATAACTGGAGGGATTGGCACAAAGGAGGACAGTCCATTTGTAGTGTTGACATATCTAAGCTGTGGGCATGTCCCCCAGCCCAAGTGTCCTCTCTTTAATAATGCCTGCCAATCAAATATATGCTAGGGCAAAGATCTTCCCTTCCTGTGCCAGGGAGGGAAATTGCCCCAAGGTGTGCACTAATTGGCTACACATTGTGGGAAGTCTGTTTGTTGTTTCATGAACAGAATCCATCACATAAGATAAAAATAAAATGCAAGAGCAGTGGCATGCTCCATCTTTCCCCATGTCTGTAAGTACTGCCTCACCCGCTGCGTCTGGGTGCCTGTGTAGTGGCTAGCACCCCAGAATTAGGGGCACCCACCGACAGAAAAAAGACCCTGTTTAATAATTCTGAACACACAACATAGCTGACTGATTTCTCTTTGTTTTCCATGTTCACTCAGCTAATATTAGATGTTTGTGAAACTCAGCTGTCCCAGGTAATTCCAAGGGAAAAAGCTAATGGGTTGCAAGCTTCTGGCCCTTGAGAATGGCTGGGAGTTCCCTTGGATCTGTTAGTCAAGCATATTAGTGGGTGGTTTGCCTACTGAAAGGGGTGAGTATTGGCAATTTCAGATGTTCCCTCTAGGTTTAAGGTTCGAAGCTGGACTGTGAGGAAGATGTCACAGTTAGCACAGTTAACCTTGCCTGTATATCAACAACTGTAGGGTGTTTACACCTCGGAAATAAAAACATACCACTGACTCAGATCTGTCCTGGTTCTCAGGTTGTGTATCCCAACTTATTTTTCTATACACACACAGATAAAAATGCTGACATTTGGGAGAATGTGTCTGCAACAGCAACTGAGGCAATATAGATATACATCCTCTGATTATGGATGGCATATGCAGGCATACAAGCGGTTCAGTCAACTCCTCGTATTGTGTGTTGTTTTTTGACAACACACAGCTCCTGCTGAGCAGGAGGAGGATGGGAACGTGTTGACATGACAGAACTGTTGTTGAATTTAACTCCTAAGCTGATAGATGAATATTGCACTTCTGTGTCTTGACTGGTAACCTGATCGCTGGGGTATTTACTGAATTAATCAGCTGGCTTAGTTTAATGCTGTGCTGTAAGGGAATAAGTAGGAATGACACTAATTCAAGCAAAATCTCTTTCAGTAAACACACGGGAGGTGTTCTTTCCTATTGAGTAACTATTAGCCTTAAGGAAGGTGGTTGAGTGTTCTGCGCAGTCTTGGTGGCTTGAGATGTTGAGGGCAAATGCCTAGGTCTGACAGGGAGGCTTTTGGTTTAGATTAAAAAAAATAATAATCCCTTTCCAGAGAAAGGGAAACAGCTGGGGAAATCCCTGCAGATGGTAGTGCAGAGGTCTGAAGAAACTAGTCCCTCCTGAATGATTTTCACATAAGGCAAAAATGTGTGTAGACTTTTAAATTTCTTTCAGTGCTACCACTGTAAATGAAATTTATCTTAAACAATGCAGACAGCTCTCCAACGTGTGTACAGTGCATTCCCTAATGATCAGGAGCTCCTGAAAAGAATCACATCACCTGAGGTGAAGTTGGACTCCTACGTGAGACTTGAAACACGCAGGCTGTGTACATAATTGTGTTGGCCTCCAGTTTCAGATAGCTGAAAGGTAGGATTGGCAAGGGTGATGCGTTCTTGTAGATGCTGACAACATTGCCATGTTCATGCTTTGTGTGCCTTTATTGAGCCCAGCGGGCTAGTCCTGGGTGTGATGTGGGTATTATTTAGTTTAGCGTGCTTGGTTTCCTTCAGGGGTTAATGGTCCTTCTTTCTGTAGTCACCAAGGAAAAGCACTGCTTTGCTCTGGAGTTGTGAGTGCTGTCCCCCTAGCGAAGCCCACCCAGCAATCCTTCTCTCCTCCTGGTGTGCAGGTGCATTGTTGGGTGGTCAGGACTTGCTTGTCACGGGGAATCCAGTGCAGGGAGTGATAATATGATAATGCATCAGGGCTTGCTTTTGGGTTTTTAATTACTTCCATTTTCTCTTTAATGAATATGGATGATGAATTTGGCTCTGTGAACCTACCTGGTGATTTGCATTAGCCAAATTAACAAGAATGCTTGCTTACGGATTACTAGATCACTTTATAACTTCTTGATTGAATTCAAACTGCCAAACTACATTTCTTCTCGCTAAGAGTGTAATCAAAACCATTCAAGGAACTCTTGCCTGAGAAATTGTAGATATAAACAGCAATTGCTTATTTCAGTAAACATACTTGTTCACTGCCAAACTAATCACGTTATTGCAGATGGAATCCCTGTATGCAGCTTTTCTTCAGTCTCACATTTAATTGACAGCAAGATGAATCATATCTCTATCAATTCCTAGTGTGCTAATCACTTTGCTTATATTTCAGTTTCTGGTGTGCTGATTTCTATGCTCTTGCTGTACAGTGGCTATTTGCTTGGGACTCTGGTCTGTCTTCTACTATGTTGGGTGTAGATAATGTGTTTAGTTTAACTATTTTTGTTGTTGTTTTTTTTTTTTTTTAATGACGACAGCACTTCTTGGACTCTGATTTTTTTTTTTTTTCATGTATTCTCCTATTTTCCTGAAGTTAAGGTAAATACTTTGAAAATAGTCACCTATTTTGCTGGAGAAGGCACATCTGGACATCTAGTGCAAAACTTCATCTTGAGCTGGGGATTTTCAATTTTCTTCTAAAGCTTATAAAGTGGAACATATGTAGCTGAACTTGATCAGCCAAAATGCATGCAGAAATAAGCCACGGGTGCATCTGTCTTAAACTTTCTTCTCAGCACTATTATCTGTTAGTCGCAGGGTGATATTTAGGGAAAGTAGGAAGCTGGTATCAGTGGCCTGTGTATGTTCCCTGCAGTTACACAGCCCTAAAACGTGTGCTTAATGCAACAGCTTGCTGAGGAGAGCCATGGGTGCAGTGCTGGCTGTTACCCTGCCGATGCAGGCAGGAAGGCTGCAGTGGTGCAGGTACCAGCTGTACACGGGGAAAAACATCTCCTGTGTCCCTTTTGCTGCTTCGGGATGGGAAGCCCAAGGAGGAGGGAGGAAGAGAGGTGCTGGGGTGCTTCTGTGTAGCCCCAAGGCTTTGTACCCCGTTGGGTGGTCTCTGCCAGCTGCCATGGGTGTAGATGTGCAGGAGTGAGGAGGGGATACCATGGGGAGGCTGATCAGGATCCACCTCCTTCTTCTGCTTGCTTGTTTTAAATCTCACCCTTTTATTATAGTAAGGAAACATATCTTCCCTGAAATAAAGTTAAGCACTCTTTGTCTAGCCCAGTATTCCTCACTGAGCTGTAACACGTAGGGTGGAAGTAGTTGTGGCTGCCCTGATTTGCATGAGCTGTTTGCATTGTAGTCAATGTAACACATGGTTACAGGATGAATGTGATCATTAATTTTCTCTTGAATATGCACTTCCTTTAGACATGACTGCTACGTATAGTCTTTATTTTCCTGTTGTACAGTAGCACTAAGTTTTTAGGGACGCTGAGAAATACTCTTCAATAACTGAACCTGAGTTTAGGCTTCATGTGCATGGCTGAACTGGCTGTTACCTTAGAGTGGATGTGTTGCAAGAATCACCTACCTTTAACTCAGCAGGTCTGCTCGCAGAGCTCTGTGACAACCAGCGAACTGCCTGCTAACGAGGAGCTGCACCACTTGGCCAGATAGCTTCTGGAAAGCCGCTCAGCTGCAGATAGGAACAGATGGCTGCAAGCGGCTGAGTTACCTTTTGTCAGTCAAGCTGTTTCACCATGGCAGGTGGATATTCCCTTCCCATTGCACATGCCAGGGGAAGTGCTCGGAGCTATTAAAGCCTGAAGGTGGCTTGTACGAGCAGGTAGCTCTCCAGAACTACAGGGGAGCTCAGCAGATCAGCTGAGCCGTGATCGAAACACCAAGGCAGGGCAAGCTGCATGTGGTGGTGTTGGTATGGTGGGACAGCACTTAGGAGCAATTTCTGTAGGAACTGTAATTCACAGATAACAGTGCAATAAGCAATAAAATTATTTTATAACTGAGAGAGTCATCCAATTCAGCTTAAGTTTTTACTTCCAAACATTTCTTGAATAAATAAGGGAGCTTCCTTCTTTACCAGTGACAAATTAATGCTGGTTGTAAGTAGCGAATGGAAAGAGATTATTTGAATAGTAGATTGTTTTAGATAATAGTAAGAAAGTAGTATTTTGTCACACAAATTTACTGTCTTTTGGAAAAGATGGATCCTTTGTGTATTCAGTAAATAAATAGTGAAGAGAGGAAGTCACAGCCTGGCTATGTGCAGAATGAGGGACAATGGTGAATGAGGAAAAGTTGTAAGGAGAAGACCTGGAGCTGAAATCAAAGAGAAAGCACACATGACTTAGGATCTTGCATCCTATTTAACTGTTTGAATAACTGATGCCTGCCTGTAGCCTGTTGTATATACAATTTCTATGCTGTTACATGAGGCATTGCTGAGGGTTCATATTTTATGAAATATGTACTCAGTAATAAGGTTTGACTTTCAGTGACTGCAAAGGCTTCCAGAATTCATTTTAAATCTATATTAACTGAAGAGAGCCTTTGGAAACGAGTTAAAACCTGAACATTTAAACCACAGCCCATGCTGGTGAACTAAGCAAGCATGTCAGCCGTTCTCACCAGGGTCACTGGACCAGGAGCAGGGGTGGCCTGCGGGAAATCAGCAGTGTGCAGGAGAGATTCCCAACCCACTTCAGAAGAATCTGAACTGCTCTGCAAACTGCCATGCTGCCCTTTGTTGCTGTAAAGAAAAGTTTTACTTTAGCATGCTGAAGGATATAGTTTTGCTTTGTTTAGAAGATTTTTAAAAAAGAATATGGAAATAGCTTCTTCAGTGTTTTAGTATACTATATTTGGCAGAAAACTACGTGCTCTTATGAACTTGGTCAAACTTGAGCTTAGATTAATGCCATTGTACAAATAATCAACTTTAAAATGTACGTTAATTTTTAAGTCCATTGCTTGATGGATTTTATTGGCAAAAAGTTGAGAACCTGTGTATTCCTGTGCATCCTGTAATGTTTCACATAAGTCTGTTCCTAGTTATAAGTAGTAGCACTTGAATACAGCGTGATATTTACTTCATCTTATCTACTTCAGTGTGTGATAACCCTTATTGTTGTTAATACTATTAGTTCCATAATGTTTTAATACAGCATTGTCATCATATGTAGGTTAGGTGACTTGGAATATTTGAGTTTTCCTTTACGTTTATAAACAGTGCTGTGACTTGTTGTTGCATGTACACGTATATTTTTGTACACACAATAAATACAGATCCTTATGTTTTGTTTTTGATCATTGTAGGGTACCTTTGTGAATGTCCAAGCTGCAGAAGCAGTGACTGTTCCAATAAAGCACGATTTTCCCACAAGAGAAGAGCAGATTTTGGCACTACAAACCACACGTGAATTTGATGTCCTTGTTATAGGTGGAGGAGCAACAGGATGTGGCTGTGCTTTAGATGCAGTCACCAGGGGTAAGACTTGACAATAAATTGTGTTTTGTTCTTGGATTACTTGGTTTATGATAAATTAATCAGATTGGCTTTCTCAAAATCACTTGAAGGTTGAGGACGTGTCCTCTGAATGCCTGGTTATAAAACTTCCTTCTGATCTTAGAAGTTGAAATGAACTCAAAGAAAAAAGTCATTATTTTTGTTTCAGCGGTCTTTGCTGTCTAGATGCTTATGTGCAGTTCATGTTAACATGAGCCTTTTTGCTGGCCACTCCTGGAGGGACTTCTCATCTTCTGTTGCTTCTTACTTAGGTTTATCTGTAGTCACACTTGTGTCTGCAGCAAAGAGAAGACAACACTTGCACAGCACTTCTAGCAAGCACATTGAAAGGAGCAAGCATGAATTCTGGATGAGGCATAGTGGCTTTCAAGCTCGTTTCTTGTAACGTGAGATAGCTACAGCTTCTGTTGCTTTATAGCTGGCTGTTATATTGCGGATTTAGAGAAGTCTGTTTGGATTTTCAATTAAAGATGCATCATTCAGTCTGCAGGTGCACAGAGTAGATCTGTGCTCTGATTTTTTTCTCTTGTGGGAGATTAGCTGTGTAACTGGTTTAAGAAGCTACTTAAAGTGGAGGAATTGAATCTTAACCTTATGTGTAGCCTTAACTTAGGAAAAGCTTGAAGTAAAATGAGTTGAAGATGATGCTTTTCACCTGACTTCTGCAAGAGGCTGAGAATGTGTAGTAGCATTCATCTGTTCTCTGATAGATGGTTTGATAGATGGATGGTGTGGCAGCTCCTGCAGCCTGTCAGTCCTGTGCAGAGTTCTGGTTATGGGGTGAAAATGTAGGACACCAACACCTGCTCTGTCATCCACCTTGCACGGTAACCGTAGCCAGCAGCTCCTAGTCAAACTTGACTGCTCTCAGAGATGATTGGTGATTTTACAAGTTCAGTGAAAACAGAGCTGTAGATATGGAGGTGAGAATGCACAGGTTCTGTTTCCGAAAGAGGCCGTAGCATCAACTCCTGTTCTGTTAAAATGCTATGTTGTACTTTTTATTCAAAAAGCTGTGTAAAGACTTGTGAGAAAAGCTTATCTTAGCGCATTGTCTATCCATTTTTTTAGTGGAATTGGCCAATGAAAGGAAATCAATCATTACTTCAGTGTCTGTGTGTTTTGACCTTGTTTCAGTTCTTGGAACTGAAGTGGGGAAAGAATACAGTGCAAAAAGTAGTATATAGTTGTAAAATTCTTCAGGTTCTTAACATGTAGTCACGTCAGAAGTAAGAGGCAACACCCGACTCCAGGAGTGTCATGTGGAGTCTGAATTAGAAAACACTTGTCCGGAAGGTGTGATTGCTTTGAGATGGATTAAGCAGTAAGGTATGCATCATGGGGAGATGAATACAAAATCAGTTTATTACCCTTTCATGTATTATTAAAGGTAACTTGATATCTTAATTTCTGCCTTTGCTACATTGTGGTGGAAAATGCAGTTGTAAATGTAAACAGAAAATATTATAGGTAACCTATATTTATACTTTGAGTAGATATTCTGGTCATATCAGTAGACTTCTGAAGTGTGAAATATTCCTAGGCATTTGGTTAATGAATTGTGTATTGTTGCTGTTCATTCATGGAACTTGCTCTTTTATTCTGATTGCTTCACTTAACAACAAATCTTGCTTTTCATGTGTTTGATACATCTTCACCAAATTATTTCTGATTATATCCATTAATCTTTGTCACATTTGACAAAAATAAATTACTCTGATCTTTGGAAGTTACCAGTAATAATTTAAGGATGTAAGTTTTGGGAGATCAACAGATGTTAAAATCTACTTTCAACAACTGAAAATAGGAATCACTCCTCAAAGAGGGTGAAGGAGGGACCCGAGGGACAGCTTCTAGTGCAGGTAGTGCTCTCCTCCCTGGGCATCACTGTCATGTTGCTGTTGGTTTCAGAAACAGAGTCGCTGAATCTCTTTTTGCCTTGTAAGATTCCTCCAGTGCCGGAGGGGGTCTGCTATGCTAATTTCTGCAACAGATTGTCCTTCTACATATGTTTATATACGTTTTGTAAGTGAAAGATTGCCAAGTTCTTGTCCTGTGGTGCTGTTCTTAGTTGCATTTACTTAACTCTGGATCCTGGGAGTCAGTGATAGCTGTCCTGTAGGCTGTTGCCTGTATCTTATTGTTAAAAAACACCTGTTAATCACACATCTTTCATCTTTCTTTTAACTTTCATCAAATAACCTGATGCCAGTCTCCTTCATAACGAGGATATCAGCACTTTCTTCATGTGCAGGATGTACTGCAGACAGCATAGGGGTGTGTGTGGTCATAGTGACTGCTGTATGAGGCAGCGTGCCTTCACCCACAGAAAGCTTTTTTTTCCAGTCCTTCAGTGTAACTGGGGACACAAACATGCAAACTCTTTTCTGAGTGTTTGTCAGAACAAGCCTTATAATGCTCAGTGTTCATGGTAAAGCACCGTGTGTTCTGGACTCGTATGCGTGTTTCTGAGCCATGTGGTTACCCCTGTTTTGTGCTCATGAAACTGTCAGCACCTGGCAGTGTCATGCATTTTGAGTACGTGTCTGAAATGCTTTGTAGTGTCTAGTAACTAACATTTTGTGTATGTGCCCTTTGCCTATATAATGTGTAAAAGGAGGATGTCTGTTGTATGGGCACTGCTGTGGTAAGTACACAGCAAGCTGCAGATAAACTTAGTTCTTCACTTTCCTGCAGTTCCTAGCTCAGTTAATACATATCTTCCATGTTAAGGAAAACCTCCCTCTTTTTTTTTGTCTGTTAAACAAATAAGGTTGCATTGGAGCCCTGCCACTGCTGGTGAAGTTCACCATGCTTTTCCTTTCAAGTCTTCCTCCAATCCTTAATCTCTTATTTCAGTAGAACAGCATTAAGGCTTGGATGGTTGGTTTGGGGTGTCACAGCTTTCTTGAGCAAACTCCTTGGGGAGCAAAACAATGGCTGTGCCAGGATTCACAGTGGTATTGCGGGGATGTCTCCAAAGTGTTGATCCAGTGGGCTCTTCCTTGAGTGTGAGCACATCAGTGCCAGCAGATCCCATCACAGGGCACCTCTTAAGCAAACCTGAAGAAAGAAGACAAAGATGCTGGTTGTCTGCCTGGCTGGGATGCTGTTGAAATTATTAGTGTGATAGATTTAGAGCGCTCTGCTGCAAAGAGTTAAGAGTATTCATGAAAATATTCTGTTCCTGCCATGAATACAAACTATAATTTGCTTGAGGGAGCATGGCCCCTATAATGTACTGTAATGCCTTTCTATTGTGAAATATCCAGGTTTTAATGTGCTTCTGTTTAAGTTCTGTTTTGACTTTTCCCTTAGGAAGAAGGCTAAAATTTTTCATTACAATATAGACAGTGCACTACACTTTGAATACAAATTTATCCATGTACAGAGTAATTTTTCTTGTGATTGTCTCTACCCTAGAGAAGTGTCTTTAATGAATTACATACAAATTGTGTAATTTAAGAAGTTAATTTGGTTTTCTGGTAACACAGGACTAAAAACAGCCCTTCTAGAAAGAGATGATTTCTCATCAGGGACCAGCAGCAGGAGTACTAAATTGATCCATGGTGGAGTGAGATATCTTCAGAAGGCCATCATGAAGTTGGATTTTGAGCAGGTAATTGTTTATGCTGGTTGTTAAGCAAAAATTGCTAGTAGACACTTCCCTTATCCCAATTACATCCAACTTCTCCTCTTTATTTTTTAATACTTGACTGAGTACAGTGGCTGTGCAGTACAAAACAGGAAAATGTATTCTCCAGTTGAACTTTCCAGAATAGGGAAACTGGTGCAGCCGTCTCTGCATAAATTAACTTGCAGGCAATCAAATAGCTGTACCTTTTAGTCTGTGTGTATAGATTGGGGAGGGAGGGCAGAAACAGGGTTGGCTTGAGAATAAAAAGAGCTTACCTGTCCAGACAAGAATTTGGGGTAGTAGGGGAGAGGGGAATTGTCTTGATTGATTTTTAGAATGGATAAAGAAAATACTGTAAATAAGCAATTATATGTTAATTTATATGTATTTTTGTGTTGTCTTAGTCTGGTGGAAGCATGATGTTCTTGTTTTGAGAAACGAATTTGTTGTCTTACTGAAACCTCTCTAACTTAAAATATGTTTTAATGGTCATAATATGGTCATTATAATGGTCATTAGATAGAAAAGGTGACTAATTGGGGTAAAAAAAAAAAAAGCATACAGTTATCTAGCTATAGAAATCAGTATTCCTTTTTCTCCCAAAGAGCAACTTTATATTGATTGATACTCATTGATTTGGAGAGGAACACTTCTGCATTTGCAACTCAGAGTTAGTACAGGATTAAATCGTGGGAATCGGCATAGAAGCAATACCTTGGGATGTTTCCTAAACCTCCTTAATGGCTTCCTGCTCATAGTTAGCAGTAACATAGCTTATTGGCCTTTGTGCTCAACTGAAAAATTGTTCAGCTGATGTGCCAAGATACCAGAATGAATGTGCTCAACTTGCTCGGAAGATATTTTTAATATTTGAAATTTTCACCAAATGGTAGTGTTTCTGAAAGAACTGTAAAAATTATGTTAGATATTTGCATTGGTAAGCAATTTTTCATTAAATGTTGCATGTTAAGACAAAACTGGGTAACTTAAAATTCACCTATACACTCTTCTTACAGTACAGGATGGTGAAAGAAGCACTTCAGGAGCGTGCAAATCTGCTTGAAATTGCTCCTCACCTATCAGCTCCTTTGCCTATAATGCTACCTGTTTACAAGTAAGTTCTGCTATTGTACTTCTCCTTTACCATTTCTTTTGACAAGCAAGGTATTCCCCTAGAGAAATTTCCCTAGAGAAGTTTCCGCATGTCTCCTTCCAAGCATGTCTTTAAACCTGTCACAAACTTTGTCCTCCAGGAGGTGAGGTGTTGCCGTATTGCAGTAGAGGAAATTCTCTTATGGCACCAATCTGCTATCACAGCTGCCCAGTAGCACTGCTTGGACGTGAGCTCTGTGGTGCATTTTTACTGTTACAATAGGTGTGAAGGAGAGGAGTTCACAGCTGGAGTGAACTCGTAATTCCCAGGATATTACTTACTGTTCTTTCCAGTACATCCTTGCCTTCAATGCATGCTATAGCACTGTTTTCTTCACAAGGTACTGTGTAGTCCTAACAATTACCAGTGTCAGTGCAGTAAGCCAGCATGCTGGCCTTCTGCTGTATGTGACTACTTCTTGTTAAGAGAACAATTTTGTCTTATGAGAGACACTAAGTGATTTGTGTTAGGTGTTTTTTTTTTATCTGTAAGGACAGTTATTCAGTAGAACAGGCTACTTATAAAAGTGAGTTTTTGATTAATCTTAATTTTTGATTAACCTTAATGTATGGCCTTATTCCTGTCTTAGGGGGCTTGTAATAGTAGGAGCTCATGTAGGTCTGCAGTGGACTGTATTTAGTTGATCTTGTCTGTGGGGAGGTGTTACTGAGATGTGCATTTCAGGAACTTTCATCTTTTGCCAAAAGTTTGGTTCTTCCTTCAAGACAGCTTTATTTTTTCATTTTACACTGAAGTAGAAAAACAATTTATGATCTTAATTCTAGAATGAATACAGCCTTGAATGTACTTGACTTCCTGTAGTGAGCAGATTAGTTGAAAATAGAAGTGAACAATACGTCATAACTTTTTGCGTATTTACACTGTATCTTGATGTTGTGAAGTTGTGTGATAATACAAAAGCAAAACTAGTGTAATATAGTGTACTGTGTTACTCAGTGTGCTCTATATTAGAACAAGTGCATGCATGCATTTCTTATTCCACTTCATTGGAACTTTTTCCCCTGCAGGTGGTGGCAATTGCCATACTACTGGGTTGGAATAAAACTGTATGACCTCGTGGCAGGAAGTCAGTGTCTGAAAAGCAGTTATGTCCTTAGCAAGTCAAGGGCCTTGGAGCTCTTCCCAATGCTACGCAAAGATAAGCTTGTTGGAGCTATTGTCTACTATGACGGTACGTTCCCTTCCAGTGCTTTCATTATTACCTTGTGCTGTATTGGGGATGGGGGGACAACACACGCATGCAGCTGCATGTCAGGTACGTGGATTCTGCAAAGGGAAAAACAACAGCTCAAAGGATTCATTTTGCATCTGAATTTTTGTCTGTCAAATGGGTGCCTACATTGCTCACTACCATAACTTATGGAATGTACAAGAGAATATATCTGTTTTCTTGGCTGGTGGGTGCAGTGATATGTGAAAGCCTCCTAGTGTTCTGGTGATTCCCTACAACTATCCAGCTGTGTGTGACTTTGCTGCATTGGAGAGGCAAGGTTTTTTCTGCTGCAAATCTTCTACGCATGTGGTACTTAACTTCTTAGACAAAACAGGCTGAAGAATCAAATATCCTCATGACTATACTGTAAAAACTATTCTTAGTCAGTTAATAGTTATATATCATTAGGTTTCAGAATCCTGTGTTTACTTTGGGCTTTGCCTTGTTTTAAATAGTTATGACCCTAGTATAAAGCATACTATGTAGAACACTACTTGCAGGTGTTTGGGGTTGAGCTCTTCTCAGAACACTTACTCTGAGTAATTGTCTGTCAGGCAAGTGTGGTCATTCCAATAATGCCAAATGGTTTACTGTTGTGTACTTCTGGTTTGAAAATAATTTAAAACCAGATTTAGATGATCTGGCTCCTAGTTGTGGTTCTTACACAGGGTTGGATGAGGTCTGGATGAATTATTTTTTTTTTTGTACTGGCAATATATCTCTCTGGTTTGCAAAGAGACCTTTCATTGTAGTTCTAATCAAATAGAGACTTGAACAGAAACTGTTTGAGTCCTATAGCAACCCCTTCAAGTGAAAAGATCATAAAATCAGGAGAGGAAAAATGCTTCCAGCTTGAGTTAAGACTATCTGATATAATAGATTAAGGTATGTTTATGTATAGTATTTATACAAAATCAGTGTCTTGAGAGAGAACATAAATGCTTTCTGCAAGTCTTACGATGTTCACTGAGAACAGAATAGTGATTTAATAGAACTTACTATTGTGGTTGTCTTGAAACAGCAGTTTTCATGTTCAGAAGTGTTCACACTTACTCTCATCCTCACATTTTGAAGGATTGTGATTCATGTTTGTAATGCAAGAACAGATAAGCCTTTTTGTCTTGTTCTGTGAGACAAGTCTCTGGTGGTAAGTCTGTAGGAAAGTTTTGTAGCAACAGGTGCTTTGGTGGATCTTCTTTAAAGAGAGTACCTTAACCCCATCTCTGTCCCTTCAGAATCTACAGGTATACAAGACAGTCTGTAAACAAAATTGGTAAGGGATTAGTTGGCTTCCTTGACAAATAGCTACCTAGAAATTTTGCTTGTCTAGGATATTAGTTTGTCTGTTTATGCATAGCTGCCTTGAGCGTTATCCATATTGCAGTATCTCAGTACATTGTAGTGTTATGCGAGTTTTATCCCTGAACTGTCAGAACATCGGTATTCTGAAATTGCTGAATTTTGTAGAGGAAGAACAAAATGATGAATAGCGCTGCTCAAATTGGAGTATCAGGGCATACTGTTGTAACTTTCTTGATGCTTTTCATTATATTAACATATCTGGCAGGTGCGGTATTTTTGCATCAGGCTTGTATGCTGTTCTGTAGTGTGTTTTCATTGGCGTTGGATTTCTATTCCCCCTTCTCCAGTTCTCTTCCACTTACTTTCAAAAAAAAAAAAAAAATTTTGGCAAAACTTCCTTGATAATATAAAAATATCAAAAAGTCAGATGTGTTGAGGATAGTAGGGCAAAAAAGACGCAAATTCCTCCAAAGAATAAATAGCTTAAAACACTGACTTCAGTAGTGGAACAGATTTTAGCTTTTACCTTTTTACCTGCATGTGTGGTTTTTGACCTTTTAGAAGCCAGAAGGGTCTTCACACAATTGATTTTAAAGGTAGTGTTTTTCCCTTTTTAGCAATACATTTATACTATTCATCAGTTTATCAATAAGGGCTTTTGTACTAGGAAGAAGTAGGAGGGATTCTTGAAACACACTGGACTTGGGTAGTATTTGTGTGGCTTCTGACAAACATGCATGTTGGTAATGGTAAGCTGTCTCGTACAGAGCCCAGTGGAGTAAAAACAGACCTGGATGCTTGTATAGGTTCTTATTTGGGAGTAGGTGAGACTAAAAGGATGGACTTGCATTCTTTAGTATGAAGTAAAAATAATCTTCTCTATTTTTAAGACAGAGGAAAATAACAAATCTTGTTTTTTAAATAACCTCATCTGGGGTTATGTGGTGCTTCAGCTGTGCCAAACTGAAGAAATGAAAACTTTTGTGTACTGTAAGAAGAGCTGCTGTCACATAGAAGTAATTCAGATTTAGTTTTTCATTATCATAAGCTATTCCTTCCCTTAGACTGTTAAGGGATCCCAGGAGTATGTAAGAACAATGAAGTGGTTCTCTTAACTGTAATTACACTTCTCATAAGAGCATTAGAACTTGGCAATCTATAATCTATTGAAGCTTTTTTTCTGATTAAATAGATGGTTTGGATATATCACAGATATTTACTACTTCAGCATTCTAAGGATATGCATTTACAAGATAACCTTAAAGTTGATCTTCAAGTTTGTTGGATGAATAATTGTTTTAAACAGTGTTGCAATAAATCTAAAAATTCATCACTAAGATACCATGTGGTCTTTTAGTGGAAAACATCTGTGCAGCAATACAATGCAAAAGTCATTCAGACCGAGATGTCTCTGGTTTTCTTGCATTCCCAAGCAATAGGAAACAAACTCACGTTCTGCATATTTAAAACAAAGTATAAAATAGAAGGAGAAGAAAAAAGGGGAAGAAATGGAAATGTGCAAATAGTGAAGGGCATTTTAGCATGAAGCATGCGTATTGTGTAATCACTGTTTATTCGTGCAAGTTCAATAAAGACAGGTATCAGACAGGCTCTTAATTTCCCTTCAGTGGAACAGCTGCAATGCTAGCAAGTCTTTCAGAGTAATGTGGTGAGAGATCTTAAAAGAAGACTTCAAGTTTTGCTGCCAGTGGAAACTACTTGTTTATACTAGCGTAACTGACCTTATTTTGCTTTTGTTATCTGTAGTTGCCCAGAGTCTTATTACTTTATAGATTTTTTTTCTCTAGAATTTAGAGAATTACAGCTTTGCAGTTCAAAAACACAACAAAATGTGTAGCTCCTCAAAACCTCATTGTGTAGAAGAAGCTTCCAAAAGGCTGAGGTATCACACCTCTGAGTTTGTGCTGCAACTGTGAGCCTATCTGTTGTCCAGAATAAAAACTTTGATTATGATGTTGTATACATTTATAACATGCTGCATTCCAGGATGACATTTTGTATACAGACGTGCACCATATTATTTCCTCCATAGGTCAGCCTATGGTCTGCAGCGTAAATGGACTCACATTGGATTATAACATGTTAACTGATTTATCTTGAACAATTAACCTGTGTTCTGTTAACAGTAGGTCTGCTTTAAGTCATGTGTCAGCAAGCACATTAAATTGTAAATTTCTGATTTGAATTTTAACACTATACTTTCATACTTCTAAATCCAAAGAAATGGAGGACAAAGGGAGTAGGATTTGAACTTAAAGTGGAGAAGGGGAAGATGAGGTTGAATTACACTCCTTTTAGTTCTTTTACCAGAAATAGTCATAAACCAGAGCATTAAGTAATGGCAAAAAAAAATATCAGAATGTTTGAATCTTGGAATAGGTCATCTTTCTCTGTCCATTCCTTTCCCTGTCTTTGCCATGTAATGAGTAGATAAACTAGTCTTTCAAGAACAGTGTCTTAGCTCTTGTATAAATGCAGCTTTATCGTATTTTCTTGGTTTTCCCTATTTCTGTCTCTCTCATACTTGTATTTTTCTGTAGTTCTAAATAACATCTACTAGCAGAATCTCACTGTTGGGCATGTTGATTGCTGCCACCACCACCAAAGGGAAGAATTTAAAATGCTCATTATGTAGGTTACTTTTCAACTGGATAAAACCACCTGTCCAGCAATATACATATTGGTTGCAGTGTTCTTTTGCAAGGGAAAGATCAGAAATGCTCTTTGTTTTGTTTCGTAATTGTTGATCAAACTACTGGCATGTCAAATGATCCATTATTCATGGAAATTTTGTGTTCTAAAACATTGCTGTGGTCATCTTAATTACATTTTTTAAATTGTTTTTACAGGCAAAAAAAAAAAGATGGTGCATTATAAATGTTGGAAGTACCAGCAATAGCAAATCAGACTTTACCAGAGGCTATTCTTGCTCTGTCTCAGCATCAGGAAACTAAAGCATATGTTGGATGTTAGCCTGGGTGTACACAATGTGTCCTATTTATTCAAGGTTTTCTTTGAAGCCACAACTTACAAGTTTGTTTCTTAGGGGTACATGTCAGACTTAATTTAGCATTTGTTGGTATTAGGATACTCCTGAATAGCAAAAAGGCAACATTTTGGGGGAAGAATGTGGCTGCTATCTGAGCAGTGATCTGTCAGTTTCATTTATGTAGCTCAAGGAAAATTGGAAAAGCAGCACTATGCAGAACGGGGCTGCGATTTCAAGATCATACGCAGAATTATTTTAAAGCATTTTAAATGGAAGAATTAATCTCCATTTAAATAATACATAGTTCATTATGTTAAAAACTAGGGAATACATTAATATAGAAACAAAACTGCCCAGACTATTTAAAGTGTTCAGATATTCTAAGTGGCACAAGTCTTCTATCTTTAGATGCTTGCAGACTTTTTTGTTTACATATTTTGTCTTTCAAGATGAGCCTTCAGGAATGTAAGGAAAATTTGTGCTCTTGAGTCAGTCATGAATTTAAGATTTCAGGGTTTTGTTGACTCTGCTCTTTGAATTTGCTGTTACTTTCTGAAAACAGGAATTAGCATATACTACTTCTGTCACTGTTTGGCCACATCAAGGTATTTGATTGCTTAATGTCTTGCTTTACAAATTTCCAGTATACTTACTGGAATGTAAGTAGCTGTTCTTTGTATTCATGCATTCTCGGTGCTTATTCTCTCCTGAAATATTTTAATATGAAGGTTATTTAAAGATAGAAAAGAGAAGCTTTGGCAGAGGATTTAGCTCTCCTTGTTTACAGCAAACCCCATGAGAAATCCTTCCTAGGCACACATCCGTGCACGCACACACATACACACACGGACACAAAAATCAATGCAAAAGAGTAGAGCATTCATTAAACTGTCAAAAATGGAATAAATGCTTTTTTTTTTATTTAGGATCTTGTAGCTATTTTCCTAGTATTTGTGTGTCCTGAATTATGAAATGTTATAGCTTTATAATTCATATTTGACAAATTAATATTTTGAGAATGTTATGAGCTGTAATAGGGGTATTACCCTATTACAGATGCAGACAACTGTATGACTTTTTTTTTTTCCTTCCCTGGATACAGAAACTCTCTGACAGTTTGTCACTAAAAAGATTTTTCTATAGGTGAAATACACCACTAACCATATTTCTTGGTATTTCAAAATTGAAACTAGATGAATGAGAGAAGCCTTGCAGGCACACTAACTGTAGGTACAACCTGGAAAAGACTCGGTATTCTCCATATCCAGTTACTTTCAAATACATTTTGTCCCATGTTATATATAATAGAGTTGTATGTGAAATCCTGAAGAAAATCAGCAGCCTGCTATGAGAAAGCCTGTAAAGCTAATACTGGCTGCCTCTAGTGGAATACATGCAAAATGAAATGCAAGTCTTTGGCTGAACCTATAGAAGCAATGGTATTTTTCTTTACTGACGTTAGTATAAATATTAGTGGGGAAGGTAATCTGTCATAAATGGTACTTCTGAATTCTCTGATAAAATCAGCTGGGTCTCTGTTTACTTGCCTTGCATCTCCGTGCAAGGTGACTTGAATCATGTAGTGCTTTATCCATCAGAGCCCGTTCTATCCTTTTCAAAAGGAATAAAATCAATAGCTTAAAATGGCTCGCATCTTTAACCCAGTTTTCCTCTGTCAAAAGGTACAGCTGTACCTACAGGAGCGGTATTTTGCTCACAACAAAAGGCTGAGCATTCCAGAGCACTTTTTTTTTTTCCGGAGGCGTCGTTCCCAAAAGCATGCAGATGATAACTGCATCTCCTGCTGTACCTGTAACAATTTAATTGTGTAAGTCAGCCCAGTCAAGCATCCCCAGCTCATGACTGGGAGACATGAAATTCATTGTCATTATTGTCCCTGTCATTTTGGATCATTATATCCCGCTGCAGAATTTTCCTCACTCCAGTGCTTTCTTACCTCCAGGAACCAGGGATTATGGCTGAGGTTGGGGTGGGGGCAGGACTGTGAACTACATTTACCTCAGGGGAGCCACAGATTAAATTGGCTTTGCTCTCTGACTTGCTGGATTCATCTGTTTGTACGCTGTGGGTTTAAGGTTGGAAGTGATGAATATTCTAGTGAATTCTATGCCTCTGTTTTTTTCTTTTTTTTTTTAATACTCGTATAAGCGAAGGATGATTTCTGCGTCCCTTAAGAAGTGAACGGGGAATAATTCTTCAGATCATCTTACCTAAAAGATTTAGGATTATTCCTGAGCAAAATGACATTATTTGCACATTGTGCCACAAACACCTTAGTATTCCCCAGTGTGCTGGGGCTTTTAGAGGGAAGACTCCGTCGAAGCATGTAACTCTGCTGTAATTTATGTGTGCGTTTTATGTGAACTTAATAGTAGGTCGTTAGTTAACATGTACTCTGTTCCGTACTGTAGCTAGGATTATAGGTATGTTGAGGGAAAGTGGACGGTGTGGTTCCCGTGATGCTGCACCTCGTGTGAGACATTCTGCGTGTGGATGTTTCCGTCCCGCTGAGGAGAAGGAGCCAGCCCAGGCTGCTGGGGGGCACGGGGCCTGCTCTTGCCCTGGCTTGGAGGGTTATGAGGAGGGTTATGAGGCCACGAGCAAGCTGTCTGCACATGGGGCAGTGCACCATTCAGTGCTCCTCATCCTCGTGCTGGTGGCACTTTGTGTAGGCCAAAGGCACCTGGGCCTGTGGGGGCAGTGGGGCAGCCATAGGTGCTCCTTGCCTCATGACTGCCCTGCATATGTCGGCCCAGCCCCATGGCGCACTGCAGGCCCTGTCCCCACAGTTTGGGGTCTTCTCGACTTCCCGTTCACTTGAAAGGGAAGGTTTCTCTTGGGTCGTACAGCAGTGGTTGTCGTCTGTCCTTTGAAAACAGCATGTGCATAACCAGCTAATTAGTCCAGAGTTGGTTCATGCCTAAAATATAGCTACTGTGGTGAGCAAAGTAGAAGTTGCCTCTAGTTTAGGCTTGCCTCCACCCGAAGCTGTTAGCTGGTGCAGCGCAAGGCCCTAGCTGGGTGTCGCACCGTGTGGGCAGGCAGCACGCTGTGCTGGCATCGTGGCGCTCCTGCCCGGCACGGTGGCGTGGCTGCAGCAGACCTGCCCTGACGGTTGTTCGCTGTGACACTTTAGCACAGTTTCCACAAACTGACAGTGACAATGTTTAGTTTCATTTTAACACTGTGCTTTTACTTACACTGACACTGCAATATGATTGCAGTGACAAGTTGAAGGCTGATACAAAAGAAGTGGGAAAGAACATAATCAGAAAGCAGTAGCACAGAACAACAGTTTCAAATTTTCTCTTGCCTAGTGCGCCTGGTACCGTGCCGTGTTTTTTTTTTATGCTGATACCTTTAGTTTCAATTCAAGTTTTAGCTTCTGTACCATACCATGATAGTACAGTTGAATAGGTGAATGTTCTCAGGGTGTTGTCTTGTGATTTTTATTTTTAAAGCTTTTATGGACCTTCTGTTCTTATGTATTCCATTGTTTATAGCTGTACATCAGTTGGAATGTGTTGTAGTTTCATTTTCTAACCTTCATTGTGATCCTGTTTTGTTTTTATCCATATATGCAATTTTCTTGGTTACAGCTTTCTTCGTTCCTTTAAATTTGCCTTATGAAAATCTTGAATTTTATTCTTCTGAGTTTGTCTTGTGAAATAATGCTTATAGCCCACCTTGGGTGGTCTTTGCTGTGCACTCTCAGGCTGGGTGTTAAGGTTTAGTAAAGGTAGCCTTAGTGTAAAGGTAGCCTTCATTAGTGAATGGGCATTCTGTCGTCTTGCCTCTGAGGAGGGGAACCCAGCAGTCAGGTGCTGATAGTTCCTTCTATTTCTCCCTCACTCATAGGATTGAGGAAGGTTTTTTTTTTTTTTTTATTGTTTAAGTTGGTACTAAATGGGGGAAGCAAGAACTTACTTAAGTGACTGTTACTGTAGTATTTAAAAATTTGATACAAATCTGAATTTGAATCTGTTTGAATAAATTTACCTGTGCAAATGCCAAACACAAGGCTTTCCTTTTCATTAATGCTGCTGTGAAGTTAGAGCTCACAAATGTATGCATCTTTGGTTAGATCTTAAATAATTAAAATAATGTCACGCATCTTTTTTTCCTCCAGTGCAAAATACATAGCTAGATGTGTATCATCTTTCTTACTTGGTTAGGACATATTTCAGCAGCATGGATAACTAACTGGAAAGCAGAATAAAAATTGTACATGATTTGTGTAAGAAGTATTAGCAGTCTGGCATGATATTGCTGTGTTAGATGTGGGTGTTGATGGAACTGATTTAACTGAGTCAGAACGCTCTTCCCTCTGAAGCAGTCCAAGAACAAATGCATGCATGCTATGTATGCTAGAAAGTCTGTTAGTTTTTGGTGAACGTTTGACCTGGCTTAAGTTTCTTGTGATTCAGAGTTGAGAAATATTTTGGATCTGAGGGCATTTTTAATTACTTGAGTCATGGGTTAAATTTGATGTTAACATATCAACTTATTCTACGTAGTTTTGGTGAAAAGAATTTACTGTGTTCTTTCTGAAAGAAGTCTGGAACAATCTTTGAGTCATTCCAGCTGATTCACAATGCCTAAACTTGGAAATAACTGGTTTCAGTATCCACAACAGATGTTGAGTTCCTGTTTTAATGCTTGTAATAAAAATGTTCATGTAATTAAGCACTTTCTATTTAAGAATTGGTGGATGCAAGCAGCTCTGATATCTTAGTTATGTACATTGATCTATAATTATAAATCAGCCTTAAGTTTAGTAAGGTTTTGATAAGACTTTTATATATACAAAAAAAAAAGCACTCTTATGCACATAAAACATGTTTGATTTCATGCACTGTTTTCTTTCCTGTATGAATGCAGTTACCTCATGCAATGTTGATGTAGGAGTGTAATGTATAGGAACATAAGTATGCTTTTCAAATGGTTTTTAGAACATCAGTGCGTTGAGGTACAATGGATACTAATGTTTTGATGATCCAGCAATATCCCATCTTGATATAGATGATGTTTTTTGGATATGTTCCAAATCCAGGGGGCTACCCTGGATTTGCAGGTTAAGTATTTTAAGTAAGTGGAGCTCAGTGATAACAGTAGGGGAGTAACATGCAAGCATTTAGCTTGCTATTATCCCAGAAGGTTTTTAAAAGAACAGAACACAAACAACATCTTTATGTGGAGATACAAAGTTGTGGCTATACTGTGGTCTCAGTTCTCTCATGCAAATATTTCTTTTAATGTCTTTTTCCTTTCTAAAGAAGCCTGGTAGGTGCTTCTATGGTAAGATGTGTCCTCTTGAAAAACTTCATCAGGATTGTCATGTAACTTCTTGCATGGCTAATTTCCAACTCTGTATTAAGCTTGACATCCACAGCAATAACTAGATATGCCTAAATAGAGAAGACTAAATTGAGAAAAGGTGAGAAGGCTTTCATGTCCCTTGCAGGGACTAGCCTGTTCCTTAAACCAAGAAGTTTGGTTTCTACTGCAACAGCATTGTTGTAGTATGTCTTTTTGCAAAGCGTGTTTGGGGCAGTTGTTGCAGCGTCTGTGCGTTTACATCAATAAATGTCATGCAGCAGCTCTATTCAATAACAAAATGTTGGTTCTTAGCTTAAAAAAAAGTTAGTATGAATAAAATGTTACTGGTAGGATTAATAGAGGTTCCAGCCTCCCAGTCACTGGCTACTGAGTGTTTATTTTCAACTGAATAGAGTTGCAGAGGAGAGAGCAGGAGCTGATATAAAAGTAATAGGTGTCAGAGTGACACAGTACAGAATATACCAGAACTACCGGAATGCCTTATTAATGTGGTGGTTTTCACACAATACGACTGAATCAGTCATAGACAAATTTCTACAGTCTGTGGGCTTTGTTACCACTACTGGCTGTGGTTCAGCACTGATAAAAATAAAATTGAATGTACACTATGTGCACCCTGTAGGAGGATTCTTTCAGTGCCAACGGAAGCATTGTCTGTTCTTATTTGAAGAAATACAGCATTTGCTACGAAGGAATGAAAATAGAAATTTCCTAAATTACTGAAAAATTATAAACCAAATGGCATCACTGTTGATCTTAAAATTATGTGGAACACATTGACGAAATGTCTTCAGGCACTAAATGTCTTCAACAGTGTGCCTTCTAAGAGTAAGGTGTTTTCCTTTTTTAAGAGGATTCGGTGTCACTTTGATGAAAGCAGTTAGGCCAGAGTTTTGGTAACAGCAATGTGGGCTACCCTCAGCAAAAATTGTGGTAAGTTAACTTTTGTTATACAATGAGCAGATGACAATAGTAAATAACGAGAAAGGCGGTTCTTTCACTTTTTCCTAGTAGAAGTAATTCAGTGGATTTAAGCACACTCTTATTTTTGAGCGATACCTCGGGAGGAGTTATGAAGAAAATTTGGCATGTTCCAGTGGTTGGCTCTTAGATCTTTGTTCCAAAGATGCTGAAGTGTGGCTGCCATTTGCATCACCTTGAGGTGCATCCAGCTGACCACAACTGGCAGGAATACAGCAAAGTGCCTATAAAATGAGCCCTCGAGCAGCAGGACTGGGACAGCACTCACCTGTCTGGGGCAGGGTGTCTGCAAACACCTGTTGGTGGTGCATCTCGTAATTATAAATTCACTGTATCACCCTTAGGTTAGTTACGAGATCTTCGGCAGCTAACTTACTACGAAAAAGAATCCCAAACTAATTGGCCATAGCTGTTCGGTTGTTATAAAACAACTTCTTGTTTTATCACATTTGGAAGAAACACATGGTTTAATAGAAAGGTGGGCAAGGGGAATTAATTGTCTTCTGTTATGCTTTGGAGCACCAGTGACTGATAATGAAGGACAATGGATACAAAGCTGTCCTAAGTAGATAATACAGAACCTCGCACAGGAGCCGTTGGTTACCTTGCTGTTTATCACACAACTATAACAACTATACCTTGAGTTTCCTGGTCACTTTCTGAACATGGTAAAAGCTCTAGTGTCAAGAAAACTTTCTCCAGAACAGGCATGTAAAGCTAAGCTTAGAGGCTTTTATCTTAGTTCTGGAGGACCTGAATCTTTGGCATTTAACTAAAAAATAAAAAGTTTTTTAAAAAACAAAGATTGAGATGCAGAATTTTTGCTTTTCTTTTTGTCCTCTCTCTCTCTCTCTCTCTCTCTCTAGAGTGGTAGGGATCATTGAAGTACCAGAACACATTCCAGCCTGTTTGGAACTGGGAATGATTACTATTTCAAACCTAGCTGTTTTCAGTCATGCTATTTTACTTTAATCAGTGGAAAAATGTTTTGTCAACCGTGACTAGCTGGTTTGCATGGAGGAACAGCAACCACTTCAGATGTCAAGAAAAAGATAACTCTGTCGGAAGTACAGGGTTTTAATGTCACTGCCTGGGGGGAAAATGTGTGTGCATGGGAGTTGAAGGGCCCTTTTTAAAAAAAAAAAAAAAAAAAAAAAAAAAGACCAAAACCCCTCCAAAACAACAACAGAAAAATGCTCCTGAGTAGAAAAACGATTGTACTGTGACCCCATCCTACTAAACTGTTGAGGTATTGTTCTCCACAGATGATATACTTCTGAGCTGGTTAAGTCACTCCTCACTGCTTTCAAATCTAGACCCCCACAGATCTCTGCCACGTGTACCCTGAAGTATCCAGGACTCCACACCATAGGTTACCTCGGTCTGAAGCCAGCTGGTTTTTCTAGGTGTGTAGTTAATCAGAAACTGGTTATTTCTCAGTCCTCTTCCTGCAAATACATTACATTGGCACTCAGAGTTCCTTCTGGACAGCTGAGAATTGAATAATAGCAAGGGGCTCCTTGCATCAGAATAATGATGAGGGGAAAATGGATGAGAAGCATGCAAATGCTACCTTGAAGAGAGTGGTCCAAATTGTGAAATGCACTGAGCATAATATCCTTAGCTCACTCTGACTCTGAGAATTAGGAGTTTGGACAAAATGCTGTGTAACTCCTAGATTTTAGGCTTAACAAGTAATTATTAATTATTAATTGCTTGTTCTTTTTTTGAAATTACACCTATTTTCACATTATTTATTCTGCTGAGTGGCTTCTCCAGATTGCCTTTGGTCTGGACAAACAAGTCGTGGAACTGCAAAGAGGCAAGCTTGCAGAAACTTGAACAGTAAGACTTGCCACAGACTACTAAAACCGCTACAAGCTGTTGCTGTAGCTTGTGCTGCTGTGGGGTGAATCCGCACCCTGCGGAAAACCTGTTTGTAGCAGCTACCAGCTTAGGTACTGATGGCAAGAACAAATTGATGAAGGTTCAGAAAGTAACTGAGGAAGCCTTCTTGGTCCTAAGTCCCTTCTAAAATAAAAGAATAAACTCTGCTGCATGAAACAGGGCCTTCAGGGTTTCATTCGTACATAGATGGCACTCTTCTTCTAGGGTAGTGTTTCTGTTGAGCTGGATTTCTTGCTCTGTGCTGCCACGAGCTGCAGCATCCCATAGGCCAGGCAGCCCCCAAATCAAGCACCAGAGTGAAGAGGGATGTTTCCAGATCACTGCACTTCTGAAAGCCTCTGACCCTGGGCTAGAAGAGTTTTCTGGATGCGCTGTGTTCTGCTGTACTGTAACACAGCTTCTTGCTGTTCTTTGTCTCTCTTTCATCTAGTGCTCTGCTCCCTTTGTGTATGAGACTGTACCTTCTCCACCCTTCATTAAAACGCAAAGTTTTGAGAGACCTCATAAGGTCACTTCATCCCTTCCCTGACACTGCTGCAGCATAAATGTTGATGCATTTGTTTAATGATTTGCCTGCCACTTCTGACAGATGGCTGTTTAGTCTTATACATCTGCTGTGATGGAGCATCTGCAACTTTCCTTGACATCTCGCTAAGCTGTTTTGCTGTTCTTTTCTGCAGTTTATTCTGGGCATTGTTTGCGGCGCTGAATTGGAGTTACTGTTTGTTTCTTCATCGGTGCTTTATCATATTACTGTTTCTGTTCACTTCGCATAACTTTTCTTGTGATTGAAGACTGATGGTGCTGTACCGTCTGCACTGGGTTAGAATGAGAAGTTTGGAGAGGGGAGGTGGCACCTTCGAGGCCATTGATCCCATCTTTATAACTTTGCCCTTTTAGTTACAAGCAGATTATTTGCACGGTGGTTCAAGATGCACAGGCAGAATCAGAAGGACCAAACTTTGCATAAACCATTTGTACTAAACATTTGGAATGCTGGCAACATAAATCAACAACAATATCTATTACAAATTCATCACTTTACCAGTATTATCTTTGATAGAACTGGTCCAAACATGTGGGTAAGTGAACCATGTCTCAGGAAGCTTAGCCCTTCTGTAAATTAATTATTCAGGACACACAGAACCTGGCCCCTTTAATGTATAGTAATTCTTTCTAGCCAGCATCCTGGACTTTAACTTCAGTGGCAATAATAAATAGGAAAAGTCTCAGGTGAAGCCAGTATTTTAAAGTAATTAATCATCTTCCCCTCACGGTCCCTCCGCCTCACTCTTGGTTTTCTTTAACGAGGAAATTTCAGTAATAAATCTTTAATGATATATGTTAAGAATTCTTCATTAGTTCTTGTCTGCTTATTTCTTTTTGATGGTTCTATGTTGTATGTTGGGAAGTTAAAATGCATATGAAACTCTAAGTTACAGAAAACTAACTTAGCACAGTCTGAGAGACTGCTTCTTGGGTTGTGCATGTAGTCTGGTACAACTTCCAGTGGGAATTGTTGATTAGTAGTAGTGGGACTGTCAAACAAATACGTGGGTTTGGCACCAGAATTACAGCATGGTCACACACAGAAGGGTAAAAAAGTGATTTGCCTGCTCCTAAATTGGGGGTGAAAGTACTAATTCTCAGTCTGATAACGTGCAGGGGTGCAGGATGTTAAGCGGTCCCCACTGCTGGCAGTGCCTGTGGGGGAGGAAGGCGAGGGCCGTGCTGGCTGTGCCGCGGTGGGATGCCCCGGTCCGCACGGAGGATGGATCTGTAAATAATTCCTGTGAGGCGTGAGCAGCCATCACGCCTATTCAATGTGACAGGGACAGATGTGACAGATCGGTTCTGACACACTTCCGCGCCACAAGTCCGTGGCTGGAGGTGACTCGTGTCCTTCCCCCGGCCCCGTCCCCGCTGCAGGACAGCACAACGACGCGCGGATGAACCTCGCCATCGCCCTCACTGCTGCCAGGTACGGCGCTGCCACCGCCAATTACGCTGAAGTGCTGCGCTTGCTCAAGACGACGGACCCGGGCACCGGGAAGGAGCGCGTGTGCGGGGCACGCTGCAGGGACGTCCTCACAGGTGTGTGTGTCGTGGTGCTGCTGGCGGAGGTGTGGGACCGAGGGCTGGGTGCCCCGTGCCCGCTGTGCGCCCTTGGTGCTGCGCAGCTGGTGAACACCACGGTGCTCTCCAGCAGGCATCACTGTGCTTTAGCTGCTAGGAAAGGGCACTCTTAAGGGAGTGTGCTCCTCGTTAAGGAAACAGAAGTCATAAAACAAAGAGCAATGGGAAAGGCTGTTGGTAAATATCAATGAACTGACAAAGGAGCCATCTTCCCAGAGTGCAGTGGCATAGCATTAGTGTCAATCATCTTTAACTTCTGTCAGATTTTTCACTCAAATCCCAGTGTTTTGGCAGGGTAGACTGAGCTTTACATCCAAACCCTTCTGTCAAGCAAAGATGATATTGTAAAATGCTGTGTTGTACAGTAATAATACCATTTACTGAGTCTATGGGTTGAGACTGAAATCTCTCGTCTGGGAGGCAGATTTCAGCTCAACTTCTACCCTGTCTCCTACCCTGCCTTTGCAGACAAAACAGAATTTTACTGCAAAAGGTTTTCTTTCAAATCTGGTATTAAATAAAAACTTTGTTAATATTCTAAAAAAAAAAAATATTCCAAAACAATTCCAGCTGTTCAGACAAAGACAATATACTTTACAGTAGGTTAGGTTCATAGGCAGATTAATAATACAGAGTGTCAGTGGGCAGGAAAACAAATGGTGCACATGATTGATGCTGTTTTCTTTCACAGGGCAGGAATTTGATGTCAAAGCCAAATGTGTTATCAATGCTACAGGACCTTTCACAGACTCTGTGCGCAAAATGGATGATCAAGAAGTACCAAACATCTGTCAGCCAAGTGCAGGCGTGCATATTGTGATGCCTGGTTATTACAGGTAACGATATTCAAAACCTAACCCATTTGTAACAATCTCTGCTGGTGTCTGTAATAAACAAGCTTGTGGAGACGCAGTTGTGGTTTTTATGGTAGACTGGAATGCTTTTTTCTCCTTCCTTTTTTTTTTTTTTTTTTCCTTTAAGAGAAGGTTCTGGCACTATGCCTATTAACATACCAATTTTATCTAGTGAAAAAAGACTGAAGTCTTACAGTTTGTAGTTGAAGCTTACCAGGGCAGACGTGCTGTTGAAGCAGAAGGACATCTAGGCAGAGTATATGCCACAGACTTGTGAAAGGAAGCTTTTCTAATAATGGGTGGGTTGAGCGTACTGACTGCTTGTTCACCACCCCCCTCAGAAAACAAGTGTATGAAGCCTTCCAGAGAGGTTGCCACCTTCATGCAAAATTTTCTTTCCTATTTGTTATCAGACACTCTAGGCAATGTAATCAGTAAACAGTACATCTGCTGTTACTCTGCCACTAGTATTAGTCTATATCGACTCTACTCATAGTAAATATGAGTGCAGCCTGTATGCAGCATAGTGTGTAGTGCAAAGTAGCATTAAACTGTACATGGGTGCCGGCCCTCCCATGGCTGTTTTGGTGAAAAGAACCTGTATTCCTCCACTGACCTTGTTACAGAAGAGGTTCCTGTGGTACTCCATGCCACATACATGTACATGTAAGCCTTTTCAGTTGAAGCTCAAATAATACCTTTGGTTCCTGAAGTCATTAGTTTCCTATTGGCAATTTATGCTTATAGACTTCAATCAGTTCTGTTGATAGTGCACTGAAAATGGTGCCTACCATACGATCATTGCCCTCCTCTGTGAATACCAAATTAGATTTCCAGCGTACAAAATATTGTTGTCTAAGTTGTGCCAATAGGACGTAACAATACACTATAAAACTGAGGCATTTTTGGCCTTGTATATAATTATTCTTGTAGTCTCTTGTGTCTTTGCACATGAAAACCAGGAAATGACCTGATAGTTGCTTTAAAGCATTAGCAGTGACAATAAATAGCTTGTAATCGTAGCTTCTTCGTATACTATGACAAGCATATGTACAATTACATGCTTTTAGTGTAGGGCTACAAAGTCAGTTTTTAAACTTTGAATCACTTTGTAGGTTCAAAGTCAAAGATTGCTTGGTATGCATGAGAGCTCTAATTTATGTATTTTGTAATTACCTAATAATTGTAATTAGTAACGTAGAGAATTCTTGTTCTCCTTGTTCCCCTGTGTATGTCAGCATGTGGGCATTACTTTTCTTGTAAAATAGTATCTGCCCACATACTGCCTCCGCAGTACAGCTGATGAAACAAAACTGTACAGAACTTCCTTTAAGTGGGGTAGCTTAATCCAAGGAACTGTATACTAAATAGAAAATACGCATGGTATTTAATCTCATTTGTATCACGTCTATATTCATGCTTGCCTTTGTCATAAACGTGTTATAGAACTTTGTCCTGAACTTGCACAAATTATATAACAGGTAGAGTTTTTTATATCTAAACACAGCTGCTGGCTGGGTTAAACCACGACACACAGTTAAGATTTTGTAAAATCAATGTTAACATTAACACATTAACCTCCTATGGGATTCCTGCTCATTTGTTCTTCATCAATAGTCCCAGTATTCTTCTTCTCATTGTTTTAGTGTACACATCTATTCTAGTAGCTGCAACAACTTTCTTTCACTCACTGTTGTTCAAGTGCTTTATCTGCCAAAATGAAAGAGGATTCTGGCTACCTTTGTTTAGACTAGCACATGTAGGGCAAGAGGTCTATGTATGCAGTGTTCCCTCTCACCCAACAAATTTCAGGTATTTCCAGTCTTCCTTAAATTTTCTGATCTACTTCACGTTCTAGGTTCCAAATACATTTGTCTCCTAAACTTCAGATCTACTTTACTGAAATTCACCTGTTTTCTATTTAGATTTGTGGTGTCTTGCTCAAATATTTCTTCCACTAGAAATCTTTCATGCTTCTGTTCAGCTCTTTAAAATGCCATATTCTAACATCCAGAATCGCGTACTGACTTCAAGCTCAAAAGTTCAACTTTGTCCTTTATTTAAGCAGTTTTAACTAATTTAGTAGTGTCTTACATTTTTATATTTCTGTATAATTTAGTAATCTGTTCTAAAGATTTCCTCATTTGTCATGTACTCTGCATATTGTCCAATAAAGCTGCTGTTCTTTTTGTAAATGAAGCTTATATAAAGTAGTCACGCTCCAAACTCCTTCAGTTGTTTTAAGTCAACTGTTTAACTATTACTATTGCTCTATCATTATTCACAAAGGGCTGAGTATTTTGATGCTTGGTCTGCTGTCAGAAACACTTCAGATCTGCCTGCGTTATACTCCTAGGCAGTGTCTGTTTGCCACTATTGCTCTATATAAAGGTATTGCTTTCAATTTCATCTTAGAGTTTGCAGTCCTAATATTAGTAGTCTTAGTGGTCTTTAAAGAGCACTAGAGAAATTTTACAGTGGGTGATACTGTTATAGCTTGTACCATGTGGTCACATCAATTCCATAATTGTAGGAGTGTAAAAATGTGTAGATTCAGAAGGTTTCAGTAGGTTCCTGGTACACAGCAGCATGATTCTGGACCAGGCAGTTTGTGGAATCTTTTTTTGGTGGCTCATTGGTTATTTAGCTAAGATGGAATACACATAGCAAAAGGAGATTGAGAGGGAACTTACCAGGATAGCCATTAAATCAGTAAGTGAATTGGCATATGGAAGACTGCTTCATCCTCTCTCATCGCTTGCTGTGTTACCCAACTGTAAATGCTTCAGTCCATAGGTGTTATGGTGAAACTTATTTTTAAGTCTTTACTGGTTTCTCTTTCATGGTTCTTACTTAAATCATATTAAAAAAAAAAATCATACTTTTGAAAATGTCTGAAGCTATCTGAATAGTCTGATACTGTATATTAAACCTCTAGTTTCCTGTCTCTAAATCAATAGCTTTTTCATTTTAAAAAGTAATCATTTGTCTGACGTGATTTACCTTTCACAAATCTGTGTTGACTTCCCCTATTAAATTGTACTTTTCCAACTGTATGCCTAAGCTGTCTATAAATATCATCTAAAAAATGTTCTAATATACATGCTATATATGAAATTTTCAGCTTCTCCTAGCCTTTCCAGATATTGAAAACTTACCTTCAGTAATCAGTTTAGATTTCCTAAAAATGAAATATTCAATGATTCAGCTTGTAGCTCTCTTAAATAGGTAATTCATATCCAACTGGGTCTCTGTCTACCTTCAGCTTATTGTGTTAGTAGTTATTTGAGTCCACTGAATTATTCCCCACTGGTGCTCCTTAGCACTTAGATATGCTTCCTAAATCATCCTTCCGCTATCAGGAGTAGGTGCAGAGCCTGAAGATTACTAAAACTGCAGATGTTTTTATGAGGACTTCAGCACCCAGAATCAAAATTAGCATCTTTCCTTTAAACAAAAACAAATAGAAAAAAAGGCAGCTTGAATATTCTCCTATATAGAAACTACTTTTGAAGTGTTCATAGATGCCTTTTGTTTCCTGAAATATAAGCAGTGCTATATAAGTGATGAAGATGTTTTTTTCATACATGAGGATTTTTGTGCTCTATCAGAAAACACTGATCCATAAGTTAAAATCTCCTGCACAAAGAACTACTGTATTTCATTAAACTGAAATGTTCTGTAGCATTGGTGGAAATGAGTGAAAAGTCTCTGAATATTAGCATCCAATTAGCCTTTATGGAGGTGGTAACTTTTGCCTTTTTTCCACTCCAACCATGGCTCCTACTTCAGGAACACTATAGTGAGAGCTAGAGCTGGAAGTATTTGGAATTTACTTCTTGCTCTAAATCCCTTGTGAGTCTGAGCTTTAGTTCCTGGTTGGTAAACTCAATGTAGAATCATAAGTTTACTGTTTTAATGTACTTGTAATGCTTACGACTTCAGTATTTCTGTTCTCATTTTTTTCTGCTTCTTGCTATTAATGTTGCCCTCCTACACCAACCTTTACTGCAAATATAGGTTATAAAAGTCGTTGGATTTTTGCACGTCTTATCTTCTCCCTAAATAGGTGACAAAAATTAATTGATAAATTGGATTACTAATATGTGGTCTTAGACTTTTCTTGTTGCATACTTAGACCCATTGGAACTGAGCCAGAGTTCTGTTCTTCCATTTTAATGCATGCACTGTTTCAGCTTTAGCTTTCCTCTGTGGCGTTACATGTTGTTGTCTTTTTTTTTATTATTTATTTTAAAAGTAGTTATTCATTCCATAATATGAGTTTCAAGTAAATGCTATTTTGAAGTTTCCAGATCCTTGTATTTGAAGTTGGAGTAGCAAGATTTTCAAGAATAATCGGAGATGGGAGGTGCCAGAGGCCTGATTGCTCTAAGGATGTGGCCTGCTAATTGCCTTAGGAAATCAGATTCCAGTGATCACATTAAAGGGCCTTATTTCTCACGTCTTCTGGGATTACCTTTTAAAGTTGGGTCACGGTGGCATACAAGATCTGATTTGACTTTTTAATCTTCTGATCCAAGAGCAAAGATAATGTTCTAATACTTAAAGGTGTACAGGAACAGATCTCTGGTGATGCCTGACTTGTTCATGTCCCTTCTTTATTTCAGCCCGGACAACATGGGGCTGCTTGACCCAGCCACCAGCGATGGTAGAGTGATTTTCTTCCTGCCGTGGGAGAAGATGACTATTGCAGGCACCACGGACAGCCCAACTGATGTTACGTCCCATCCGATACCAACAGAAGAAGATATAAACTTCATTTTGAATGAAGTGCGCAACTACCTTAGTGTTGATGTTGAAGGTAGGGCCTTGAGTTCTGGGTTTTCAATGGGAGGGCTGGACCTGCAGTATTCAGTTTGAATCAGTGCTGTCTGTCTAAAGCTTTGGTTCTTGTACATCTGATTCTGGTGGGACATAAGTGTCATCTTGATCTGTTTCAGAGCTATCAACGAGGCTTTTCCAGATATACTTGCTTTTCTTGGACTATTTAAATGGAAAGCAGTTGATATCTGAACAGTCAGATTTCACATACCTTTCATCTAACTGGCAGTAGCTGTCCAGCTGTGCAGTCAAGTCATTCTGGCCTTTTTGTGTGGCAGATGCAAAGTTCTGTTGACATGGGTCAGTTCAGTCATGCATCAATACAAGTGCATTGAATTAATACGCTTTTTGAATTAATACACTTTTCTTGAAGGAAAAGTTGTTCTGACTTTGTCTTGCACCTTTGTCTTTATCTCCATTTTGTAGGCATCTTTTCTTAATTGCTCTTAATGATATGATAAATACCTAATAGTTTTTCAGTTGGAGGGGGAAGTATAATGGGCAGAAATGGGATTTTTTTTTTTTTAAAATCAGTTGGTGATGGTGGTTCACCTCAGTAGCTGAGCTGAGAGCATTTTTGTTGTAAGATGCTGGCTCATTTGGATGCAGAGTGCTTGTTTAAAGTGAGAGGCTTCTTTACTTTGTAGTGAGACTTTTTATAACAGTTCTGTGAAAGCATTTGTGCTGCTGTGTTTCTGTTGTAATAGCAGCACTAAAAAAAAAAAAAATCTGAACAACACTATTTTCCAGGAATACTGCAATATTTTAGATTTAGGAAATTTGCTATCCAGCAATTGGAAATGTTGGATTACTTGATTCCTGAAATGGGTAATTGGTGGCTCTGTACTTTACAAAATTCACAAAAAACGGTTTTCAGGAAATGTACCTTTAGGTTTCTTAAGCAGAAGTAGGTGTAAGCGTGGTAGGCCAGACAGGTAGCTGGTAACATTAAGACTGAACAAGGCAGAAATTTTGCACAGTATTTTACAGAAGTGCATTATGAAGTGTTTAATTTTTTTTTGAATGAAACCTACCTAGGTGCATGCTGTTTTTCACATATGCAATTAGCAGTGTTTATAGATTGCCTGTTATTGAATTAACAACTGTGCTGGCCATATCAACTCACTGCAGACCTGCCTTTTTGCTGCCAGAGACAGTGCCAGGGTTATCAACTTACACAGGCTTGGATGTGTTCCAACTGTTTAATTATAGTGTCACGCATGCTGCTTTTTCTAGTTTCATTAGTTTATAAATGTAATATGGTATCTTATTTCTGTGATTAACACTTCATTTTGGCAGGTTAAACATGCTGGCAGAGCACCATTGATTTCTGAAATCTATTTTGTGTTCTTTGGGGGATATTTTTACACCCTGTTAATAAAAAAAAATCAGTATTATTATTTTTATTATTATTTAATTATCAGTTATTTGAAAGTTTATTTCAAAAATGTTCTGGAGCTTCAATATAAAGTAAATTGTTGAATTTTTTACATCGTAAATTTAATAATCAAGAAAATTCCATTAAATTATTGGTTACATGCTTTTATATATATATAATAAAATAAAAAAAAGTTGCTTTCAGAGGCTAGATTGTTTTCCTAAAATTGTTAAGGACTCTTTTTAACCACTTGTTGCCCTGAGGTTTTGTTCCTCCAAGTTCTCTGAAAAGTCAGGTTTGGCTTTAGGGATTGTAACTTGTAACTGGCAGGAAGCAGAGGGGTATGACTGAGAAGGGCAGGCTGTAAATGGCCATTTAGTCAGGTTTCTTGTGAGGAGTGAAAGTGCATCTGAAACAATAAGGTTGGGAAGGTAGCACTGGAAGAGGTGGCTGAGTGAGGACAGCGAGGGCTTCTAGATGGTTTGTGGCAAGTTAGCTGGGCCGTTTGGGGTTGCTGCGCAGTAGCAAATGTCAAAGGTCTGGGTGAGGCAGAAGCTTAGGGGATGTGCTATAGCCTACCGGGTGCAAATGTGCAATTGGACTTCTGACAGAGGCTCTAAATAAGAGATCACCTATCAAGAGGAAAATCTGGGAAAATAACTTACCTGCTGTAGAAAAACCTTTAAAGTCCTAAAAGCAAATGTTATGTCCATGTGGAATGAGCGTTATTTTGGTTTTTAAAATGCAACATAAGGACTATTCTGTTAGCAAAAGCAAGGACAAGATGTGGTGATAAGGTGGGGTTGGGTTTGGTATGGTGAGCTGATGAGAGAATTTGACAGCTGAATGTCTTGGCTGATCAGTTCCCAGAATTTCCCTGTTCAGGTGAATTTTTAATCAGTGTGAAAAATGAACTTCTCTCTGACTGATTAGAGTCTGATAATGGTATTGATTGGTGCAGTCCTTAGGAAAGCAATACACATTTGTTCATGACTGATTTTGGCTGATCTTTCCTCTGGACAGTGAGAAGAGGAGACGTGTTGGCAGCGTGGAGTGGCATTCGTCCTCTGGTCACAGACCCCAACTCCAAAGACACTCAGTCGATATCCCGGAATCACGTTGTTACTGTCAGTGACAGTGGCCTTGTCACAATAGCAGGTACCTGAAGATCATTTCAAGTATGGCTTTGGGCTTCCCCACTGTATTTTATGCAAAACTCTGTTCCAACAGGGTAATTCTTTGCATTCCTACAATCAGGTAATGATCAATCTGTGGCAGTGTGACTCTCTTGTTAGAATGAGTCTGGTAAGAATAATGTGGTATGCAAAATGTGTAGTACATCGCAACTTCATGGTTTCCTTTGCTTTCCCTAAATAAAAAAGGAAATGTGTGATTACAGGTGGGAAGTGGACGACCTACCGTGCCATGGCACAGGATACCATTGATGCTGCTATTCAGGCACATGATCTGAATGCGGGTTCCAGTAAAACTATTGGGCTGCAGCTACAAGGGGCTGAGGACTGGAGTCCTACTCTCTACATTAGGTTGGTACAGGACTACGGGCTTGAAAGTGAGGTGAGTCCTTGTTATTGCTTATGCTCTGATACTTCTGTGTTAGAGGGTTTTGTCTTTTCACTAAACACAATACCTGCATAGTGTGTAATATGTGTCAGTGTGTATACTGTGTGTCTTAAATCTCTTAAGACCAATAAGAGCTTTTCATCTGACTAGGGGAAGGATAGCTTTTCAAATAAATCAAAAAATAAATAAAAAGCCACCACACACACATACAAAAACCCACCTACTAATTGCTTGTCTTTTCTCTTAAACTGTCAAAACACAATTTTTTCTTTCCCTTCCTCCTAATCTTCACTTTTTTTCTACTTTAAAATATTATTACACACTAGTGCTTATCTTCCTTAAGCCCAACAAAATCTATACTTTACATACAATTAGATTGTAGCAAAAGAGTTGAAGTATCGCTAGTCATTTATATTGATACCTATGTAGTAGTATTAGTGCTGGTTTTACCCATTGACAGCATTAGCTGTTTCCTCCCACATGATCAAAATCTAATACTCTCTACAGCTTCTTTGTTATTAGTGATGAGAGAACTGACAAGAAAAAAAGGCATATATTTTATGTGCTTACAAAAGCATAATGAATTCTTCAATTCCACAGGTGGCTCAGCATCTAGCTTCTACCTATGGTGACAAGGCTTTTGAGGTAGCCAAAATAGCCCAAGTTACAGGAAAGAGATGGCCTATTGTTGGAAAACGCCTTGTGTCTGAATTTCCTTATATTGAAGCTGAGGTATGTAAGAAAAACTACCTAATACTCGGAGTGATTTCTTTGGAAACAAGCAGGTTCTACTGCAGGTCCATCTCACTCTGAAAAGCACTTTCATAAGTCCTTTCCTTTAAGGTCCAGATTTTTTCATTTTTTTCACTTCCCCTGAGCATGCTTATTTCTATATAGATAGATAGATAAATGATTAAATATATTAAATATATTGCATATTACATTATACATTTATATTCAATACATGCTCACCTGTGTTTTTTCCCCCTTGTCTTACTATTTAGGTCATCTATGGTGTAAAAGAATATGCCCGCACTGCTGTGGATATGATTTCCCGACGGACTCGCTTGGCCTTCCTGAATGTTCAGGCTGCTGAGGAAGCTCTACCAAGAATTGTAGATATAATGGGCAAAGAACTTAACTGGAGTGAACAGAAAAAAAAGGTACAAAGGGCCTTTTTCATCTAAAAGTCTTATTTTTTCTTCAGTAGTTTCCATGTTGACAGTCTAAATTAGTTGAATAGAAAACTTCAATGATGCTTTCTTCCTGAGAGAATGATTCACTTGGTGTATTTCATTCTAAAGTCTTTATAAAAATAGCTGTGAAATGCATTGGTATCGGCCAAGGGGTGGAGAGAAAGTGAAGATCTGTATCCTGTTGTTCTTCTAAAAATGAAGCAGTTTTGGTGTTAATATTTCAACATGAATAGGATAGTGTGTTCAGTGACACTTCTCAACAGGTCCATCGTAGAAGAGGAGAATTTTGCAATTCGTATCACTCCTTTCTGTCTGCTGTGTCTTTTGAAAAGTGGTGATAACTGAGTTTGCTACCATTCTTTGGCCTAAATTATTTTTAAGGCCAGTGTTTGCTTCCTTTGTCCCAGTGGTTCAGTGCTCCAACATACTGTAGGACTGGCTCATCTCATTTTACTTGCCATGCTGATAACGTGGCTGTCTATTTGAGATAGCCTTTGTGTGCCTGCTCTGTAGTTAATGAGCTTAGTTCAGATGTCTTACCTTAAATGAAGGCACCTGATACCCATGCATTGAGTCACACCCTACATCCCTATTTAGAATTCCACAAACCATCAAAATCTTTGTCTCCAATCCTAGATGTAGACATCCTATTGGTTTGGGGCTGAAGGGTAACTTGCGTGTTTATACTGAAGTATGTAAGATCAGAAGATCAACTAAACTATTCCAGACTGTCTTCAAGAGCAAGTCTCTGCTAGATGAAGCAGTTTATATTCATGTGCCTAGGAGTCTGTCCCTGTTACTGCAGCCATTACTCAGTATGCTTACACTTGTTTGTAATCTGTGCTGTGGCTTTTCATGGTGATGTTCTTTGTGGCAGATGCTTGCATTACTATCTTAGAACACTGTTTGGTGTACCCATAGCTGTAGAAAAGAACCATGCTCTACAGTACTTCATGAGATATAATTTGGTTTAAAAACCTTGCATGGAACTCTCAGGTAACAGATTAATATTATTACCATGAAAAACTGTTTGAAACAAAGAACATGCCTGATGTTGAGACTCGTGGTTTTTGAAAGATAAGTGAAATATTGTGATATCAGCTGTGTTAAATGGCATTTTGTTGGCCTCATCTGCAAGTACCGTTCTTAATGAATTAAATAGATACTCCATATGTGACTGAAGGCATTCCATGATCCTAAAAGCATTTACACAGTAATTAGAAGCCTTTTTTAGGCTTGATACTTCTTTGAAAGACTAAAAGGTGACAAAGATGAACTTCTTTTAATACTTTTCAGCTGCCATCTGCTTAATTGTTGGACCTTAGGTAAACTGTTGTTACGTGGAAAGAGCAAATAAAGTACTAAGTTTTAAAAATAACTGTGTAGGGACTTACTATTCCTCAGATATAAAGACAGCTTTTTCTTATTTATCATAGGAAGAACTTGAAGCTGCTAAAAAGTTTCTGTATTACGAAATGGGCTACAAAGTAAAATCAGATCAATTAACAGACAGCTCTGAAATCACTCTAGTGCCTTCAGATATTGAAAGGTAAGTAAAATAAGAGTTCCCTATGTTGCTGGGAGTTAATACCATTGAACATAGTTTTTGTCCACTGATAATCGTTATCTTGCAGGTACAAGAAGCGATTCCATATGTTTGACAAGGACAAGAAAGGTTTTATAACTATACTGGATGTGCAGCGTGTCTTGGAGGTAAAGTTTCCTTGTGTTCTTTTGGTTTCCTTCTTAAGCCTCTTACCTGCGTTGCAGTGTGGTATAAGTCATACTGAGCAATGCAATTGATGCTTCTGTGTTTTGTTTTCTTTTTTTGACTAGAGCATCAGTGTACAAATTGATGAAAAAACACTTCATGATATTCTAAATGAAGTAGATCTGAACAAAAATGGACAGGTTGAGCTCATTGAGTTTCTGCAGGTAGGTATTTCTTTGAAAAAAGTTGTAGATTTAACAAACAAAGGCATAGGTATTTTTCCCCTCTGTTCTGAAGAGCTGGGTTGGAGAGGAGGTAAATGATGCTTGGGTAACATGATAGTATTGATGCTGTTTGCCAGATTGCAAGACAAAAATGACACACAGCCAGCTCCAGGCAACTGTAAAATCCTTGTATTTTATTCCTGTGCAGAAACAATTAGACCCAAAGAACAGGTCCAATTTTCCAAGTATACCACAATACAGGTCTGATTTTGGTTTTCAATACAGAAATGATACTTAAGTATATTGAAAGTAAGACAGTTGTCTATCAGAAGGTACGTTGTGGTTATGCACCCTGACGTTTAACTAAGCCAGTTAAAATGATTAAAGTATTCAAAATAGCTTAGAAAGTACTAAAAACGTTTGCAGTTCAGGTACATCCAGTCCATATTATTCCATTTCAGCTCCTGGGTTGATAAACAATACCTTCATTTGTATGAAAGATATTACATTGACAACCTGTACATCTGCTTTTTGCAGGGATTTAAAATAAGAAAATTAAAGGTGCTACTGAAATGTTTGTTCACCCAGGTCCTCTAGCATATGCAGGATGCCAGTTAGCTTTGTTTTTGTAGAGTTTTTCTTGGTGTGGTATTTCAAGTGACTGCCATGTCTTTCCTACATGGTGGCAATGATGAATGCCGAACATGAGATAAATTAATGCTGGGGATTTTGGTCAATGTCAGCCCTTTCTTCACTGTGTCAAGTTAAACAAACAAGATCAAGGCAAAGGAAATGGTAATTGTCTCTCTTGAGATGAGCTGTAGATAAGACGAGCATTGTTGAATCTAAATGCAGAAAATTTTCACAGGTTGTGTCCAGCATTAGAAAAAAAGGACTGTTTATTTACTTAAAATGTGGCAATTCAGCTGAGTAACTGGAATGTACTTTTAAAAATGGATATATATATATATATATATATATATATATATAAAATATCCCAGAACCGTCTTATTGAGATATAAGAGAAAATCATAGCTGATTGTCTGGCTATTGAGAAGGGTCTCCCTCTTACATCTCTTTGCATAAGAAAACTTACAATTAGAGTGGGGAAAAAACCTACATGACTGAATGTAATGACTGTGTTAAACTATAATTTGGTTAGTTTGGATACACTGTGGTTAAGTCAAAGTAACCAGCAATTAATGTCTGCTGTGGATTTGTCTGTGGTGGCCTTGTTTTTTTTTTGCTTTACTCTGATAACAGTCTCATTAGGGGCTGCCTATCCAAAGTCATAATACCTCTAAAATACAAGTGACAAGTCACTGTTTTGTTGTAGTTTTGAAGTTACTTTTTTTTATTTTTTAATTGTGCAATTATTTGGCTACTGGCTTCTCTTTGAGAAGAAAATGTTCCTAAACATTTCATAATGTAAGCTGCATTTAAAGCTGATGACTGGCGCCGCAGTAAGGGTCACTTGCGCCCATGCGCTCCCTTCCTGCAGGGGCAGGGAGCAGCACGCAGGGAGCTGCTGAGCAGGAGTGAGCTAGGAAGTGCAGTGACAACGTTAGCAGGAGGTTGCCATGGAAGGAACAAAATACGCTAAATGTTTGTTTAATTTTTTAATGGATCTGTTAAGTCAGCTCCCAATACTTTTGTGTTTGCTCTCTGAAAACTTTCAAGTAATTACATTGTACTGCCAGAATGCTTGTGGAAAGCAGTGTGCAAATATTTGTGGACGTTCATATTAGAGTATAGGAACACGTTGTCCCGGGGTGGCGGCGTTGCTTTCCAGGTGGTGAGCAGAGCAATGCCAAGTGGCTTCCTTAGCCCAGCTGCAGGCTGCCAGTGTGCTGGTCATGGGGAACCGCTCTCAGCAGCCACTGGTGTTTGGAGGGGTCTCACAAATAGAAAGCAGGCCAACTTGATCAGTGTCTAACACTAACAGGTCGTTCCAATTTAGTTTTAGCAATGAATTTTCTCCTGCTGGCATCTACTTATTTTTTTGACCATTGTACCACCTGTCTTACCACAATGATTGCTTTTCTGAAGGCTTGCATACCAAAATTTTGTTTTCATGGCAGTGCCAGAGGGCTAAGACATATTTTTGTCCAGTCTCTTCCCTGAAGAGTATGCATTATAGCTGGACAAGCCACCCCAAGGCTGGTCATGGAGTGTCTGCGAAGCAGAGCGGATTAGGCGTAACAGCAATGCCACTCCTAGAGCCTTGTTAGCATCTGCAGGGACCACTTCGGAAGCAGGAAGGGAGGCAGGGGAGAATAATGCTAAGTCTGAGCGATGCTGGACTGCCCTTGCTGCCTGTAGCTGCTCTCTTGCAGCTGGTCTGTGCTTCCCATCCTCCTACCTCTGCCTTTCTTCAGGCTGCACGGGGTAACCAAAAGGCCTCCAAAAGGCATGGAAGTTTTTCCAGCCTGGCTGTGCCTCCCCTTCCTGGGTAATCATTCCTGGTTTGACAGTGTTGATACCACTTTTGCATAGGTCCAGCTGCAGATATAATACTTCCCTATAGAAGGGAAGAAGTCTGAAGGAGTCCAAGCACTCAATGGGAGTAAGAAATTGCATTTTGTAAGTGCCAATTGCTTTCCACAGTAGTCTTTGACAAGCTGACTGCATGTAATTTCAAGTCTAATGCTCACTTTATCCATGGGATAAAAAAGAATTAACTAAAATCTTAGCGCTAGTGTGTGTTCGGTAAGGTAGAGCTGAGTCCAGTTTCAAGGACTTAAAGGCAAATTACTTTTAAAAGTCTATAAAAATTTGGATTTGAAAGAACTGTGGAAGTCAAGTACCCTACCTCTACAAAGAAGAGCATGTGAGTGAAAGGGTATAGTCCAGGGTCAGTAGCGGATCAGGAACTGTGTTCTTCTGTAAGTTTCCATCAGATTTTTTTCTTAAAAAAGGGGGGGAAAAAAAAAAAAAAGGTGAGGGGAGGAGCCTGTGAAATAGATGGGTTATCCTACTGTTTTAAATGCCACTGAAAAAAAAATGGTGTTAATGGATACCTGCACTATTACTTCAAATTAGGTCACAACTGGTGGTTCTGTTGCCACTGAGTCCTGGCCAAAACTTTATTTACATTTTCCAGAAATATCAGCTGATCTTTGAGGGGAGTCTGAAACTATGCAACAGTTCTGCTTTATATGTGGAAGAATCAGTTTTGTATCTACATTAACACTTGCCACTGGTTCTTGGACGAACTAATCAGCTCAGCCATGGTTTGCCCGGGAGCTGTGCTGGTGCCCAAGGGGCAGGACAACCCGTGATGTTTGCACATCTCTTGCGTGGAGGAGGTGGTAGCACGGCTGAGGCTGCACCATCTGCCTCTGCTCTTTGTCTTGCAGATAAGTTAACGGGATGCTCTCCGTGTTGTTTCTTTCAGCTCATGAGTGCCATTCAGAAGGGCCATGTGTCTGGAAGCCGGCTGGCTGTCCTCATGAAGACTGCTGAAGAGAACTTGGGCCAGAGAGTGGTGATCCCGGTGGACCGCAGCGGTGGAGGGCTGTAGCTCGAGCACAGCCTCTGTTCACAGCCACAGCTAACGGGTATGCGTGGCTGCATCTCTGCTGAAAACATTCCAGTGCTTTCGACTGTCCTTGCTTGTTCAAGGTGACTGGTATTTGTCCATTGGTGTAGCATTTACAAAAATACACTGGTGCACTTGTTTTACTAATGATTTTCTGTACGGCTCTTAACACTCCAACATGTGGCCTTTCGGATTGGGTATGCTTTAGTCATAGAAGTTTATTAACAAGAAGTTGGAATGCAGTCCAGAAAGATCTGGGTGCACACAAACACGTGCACGTGCTGCCTTGTTCATTAACTTCTATACCACCTTTACCTTTAAAGAAAAAGTGAATCCTGCCTTTAAGGAAAGCATTGCGTTGAGATTTGCAAATATGCTTTTAGTACTTAAAAGCTGCAGGGCTGTCCACTTCAACAAAGATCAGTAGAGGGAAAGCTGATGTTCTGGCTTTGAGACAATATCACAAAAGGAACAGAACAATTCAGTAAAGAACTGTCAGGATTATTTATACTACCTTCCATTGATGGTAGGTTTTGCTCTTTTTGAGTGTTTTGTTATTTCTGTGGTATCTATACTTAGCAAGACACAAGTATCAGCAGTATGAAGCTGGAAAACTACAACACACCTCAGTTGATCATCCAAACTAATAATTCAGTTAATACTAGAGGATGGCTTTCCTTTCTCCCATCTTAATAAGAATAATCTTCCTTTAATAAATAGCATTGTCTAACAGGTGGCATTTTATGCTGTGAAGCGCTTTGTACTGTTTCCAGTTTGGGACAAACACTGGTCCTATGTAGAACATGGCAGTTTTGATAACGCAAGTTTTTATTTAAAAACTCAAAGTCACACAGTGAAACTTGTTTTGCATTCTGCTAAATTTTCTGCAAAAGTGAAAGGGCTATTTTTCTGCAGATTAATGTAAAGATTAAGAAAAATAAATAAAAAAATTAGGACCGCTCACTTGATCTGTTTTCAACAGCGTTGCAACTGGCTGTTTGCCTTTCTGCTAGGTCGACTAAATTCAAGATCAGATGGAAGATTCTTGCCTGATGTAGAACAAGGAAGGAAAAACACGAGTGGTTTATTGATCAACTTATTCTGTTATGTTTGAGTATAAATACCAGTTCACAACTCAAAAACCTCCGTTCTAAGGGGTCAGAATTTCTGCTTATGTGAAATCTGATACTTGAACTGCTGTCACCACTTTTACTAATGAAAAACATCAGCACAATAACCCAGCAAAGATTATTTCTGTATTTAAAAGGGAAAATGATTGTCTAAATGAAATGGAGAGGCTGAGGAATATTAGTATATAGTATAATAAGCACAGATGTTTGTGGCTGTAGAGGCAGAGTCCTTTTAATAAAATAATTTTTAAAAAGTCAAATGTTTTTGAAACCTTAGAAAAAAAAAAAAAAAGTGAGGGCAAGCCTCATCTGTAATTCTGTAAATTAGTGTATTTCTTTTAGCCCAAACAATTGGTAAAACCTCTCCAGGTTTATTTCTGGAAATATTGGGTAAAATGCCTTTAACTGATTTTTTGCATGTTAACTTAATTTAACTGAAATTTCAGCTGCCTGAAAATGCAGATGTTGTTAAGGGGTTCTGACTCTTGCTTTGAGTCCTGTACAAGTTAGGCACAGTCTATGTGAATGACGAGTTAGCACATTTGACAGCATAAGAAACATTTTTATGAATGAAAGGGTTTGTTTCTGTGGTACTGTAAACTTTCTTGAAATATATTCTAGTTTATTCAAGTGAGTATGCTAATGTTTGGCACAGCTTCACATTACCAAAACCCTTCTCAAATAAGAACACAATAAGATTTTACATACACTGCAGGCTTGGATGGAAATGGATGTACAATACACAGGTTATTTTGGTTCAGTGAGCAGGAGCCAGGTAAGGAGGGAAGTGGTTTAGGATACTGTTGTTAATTTAAAATAAAAATAAAAATTGTAATGAGACCTTTTCTAGGCCACAAAAAGAAAAATATTTAATCTTCAACATCCCTTGTATTGTATAAAGAAAACTCCTCTCCCACTCCTCTGTAAGTGGCACTGTTAAGAATTAATAATACGAGTTTCCCTGTGAAGCCAGGATTTTCTGCTTTGTACCCAAAGTATATTTTGTTCTATTGTTTTAGTAATACTGCACACAGAACGTGACTTTGGGATTTTCTTGGCTATATGTGTGTCCTCCGATATGAATGTGCTTTGCATCTTAGGCACTTTACTGTCATGGATCTCTTTTGTATGGCACAGCAAGATCTTGTATGACTGCCTTGTGTAATGAGAAGATTGTGTGTTGCTTAAAACAACTGAATATATACATGGAAAAAAAAATTCTAGAACCGTTTATTTCATCACTTCACATTTGTTTTTGGGAAAGCTTTTCTTGTTCGTTGGCTTTTCTGTTTTTTTCTTTTTTTTTTTTTTTTTTTTTTCCCATGTGAATGTACTGCTGAAACAGTTGTTGTAGATGTCACTGTCATGCATTGTTCAGATCCCAGGTGGAAAAATAGTGTTGTGACTTCTGAGGAGGGAGCTGGGTTTCTGGAAGGGGGCGTTTTGTTTATGCAATAAGCTGCATGACGGGGGGAGTGCGGGTACATGCGCGTGTGTATAAATACACATACGCACACTGCATGTTTTACATGTGGCACTTAACGTATTTTGTTAAGTTATTGTTCTAGACTGAACTGTTAAATACTGTGTTTGAGGCTGGGTTGTCATTTTTATAACTGTCTTGGTGTTTTACTGCCATTATTTATTACTTTTGATATACAGAATGAGCCGCATGCATTTATAGAGCAATAAGAGGATGTATTTAATGTGCCTTGTTTTTAACTGAGTAAGAACTGAAAGCATGAATCAATAAAACTGAATAAAAATGGTCCGTTCACTGGCAGTTTATGGCAGTTACAGAAACAACTTCTGCTAGCCTTGAAAAAGTTTATTTTTAAAAGCCAGACATTCAAATAGATGCTTCTTAGGAAACATGACATGATTGTGTTCGTGTTTTCCCATTTTAGCTCAGAATTTAGCACTTTGTAGTTTAAAAATGAAAATGAGGAGTTAACACAGCACTTTAGCATTCTCGGGACGTAGAAGCTGTGTGCGTTTGCTGATGACACGCAGGGTAAGGAATTCTGCACGGCCGTCTTGTACTAAAATTACAGCCAGCCAATTGTGTCTGGCTTTTTTTTTTCCTGCAACAAAATCCAAGGCAAGTGTTCCTTCGCACACTGATGAATTTTATCATAACTAAAATCAATAGAAATGAATGGAAGAGATTTCATAATCCATTTTGATCATTTCATGTGTCAAGTTAGTCCAGGGTTGCCATGTGTTGATAAATGTTCCAACAGAAAAAATGCTATATATTTTCATTGTCAGTAAATCAGTAAAGCTGTTATCAGTTTTAACACAAATTTTATAATCTCCATATTATTTTATAGGTTTTAATTTATACTTCTAATAGGGATATTCCACAATTGTAGTAGCTGTGCTGAGCAGAGGGGGTTTTGTATGTGCAGCCAGAATAGCTCCCCTCCATATCCCTCTCCCCCCCCCCGAAATAAACAGGGCTGATACCTCTGGAGGGTAATTACAAAGATTATGAATTTTAGCTCATCTGTGGTGTGTAATATGTCAGAAAATGATGGCTGTAGTCATCTTTCTCTCAAATATTTTGCAGCGCTTGGGTCATGCTCCTGAATTTTGCTACTCAACACCAAACTTGTACTGAAATGGAGCCTCTAGAGCAGCATTTTGGGACTGGGTTCCCTGTCTTTGCATCACTTCTTCATTCAGTGTTTAAAAATCCTGATCTATTGCAACTTATGTTCACTTGTGCACTGCAGCCCGTTTTAGAAATACAATACAGAAAATCATAGCGACATTAATATTAAAGCGTTGATGCTTGAACTGGGTGTTTCCCGTGTCAAATATGAACTGATTGCATCTGTTGAGGAGAGAAAACAGTCTTCTGTAAGGATGACTCTTGGCTGCTAAGTGTTGTTCCTCCTCACTGAAAATGAGGGGCTTTCAGACCTGTGCTCTGCCTCCAGCTTGTTGTCCTTGTCCCCTTGTGCCCCCGCCCCCAGGTCTGCCTGCCTGCATCCTGGCGCAGCACGGACCGCACAAAGCGAGTGCGCGGCTGCTGGGGCTGGGAGATGAGACTTATGGCAGAATCGATACTTTCTTCACTCTGAAGATGCCACTAATGCAGGCGTGTGCTGGATTAATCTTGCTTTTTTTTTTTTTTTTTTTTTTTTTTTTTTTTTTTTTGCAAATGAAGGCAGAGATTAAATTTTGCTCCCCTGAGGAAGCCTGCAGCTTGCTGTTTTTTCACAACAGTCCTCTGCGAGAACTGTCATGTGTGTCAGATTACCCAGCTGAATATGAGCAGAGGGACTTGTTTCTGTAAATAAATAAATAAATAAACATTTTCCCCCAATTTTTTTTTTTTATTGTTTCTGTGCATTTAACTGAACTTGATCCTAGGCAAATGCCAATGCCAGGCTCGGTGCTTTGTCTGCCTCCTGCAGCCCGAGGTGGTGAGCGTAACTCGATTACAGCTTCCCCGACTGCAGCAGGTCAGGCAGTTTTTATTCCATGGCAAATGTGGTTTGTAGCACCGCACCAAGCACGCCCTGCTCTGGCAGGGCATCTCCGAGGAGCACCACACTCTGTGGCAGGCGCCTGCTCAGCCCCAGCGCAAATAGCGGAGATGGGGCAGCGCTGCAGCTGGATCTGTCATTAGTTCTTCTCCATGGGCTTTATTTAACTAAATAAGGCAAACTTGGCTCTGTCTTACCAAGATACCGTAATCTGTTTGTCCAACTGATGTAAATGTAATTAGGCTGATCAGTAAAACTGACACAAACTGAAGGGAGCCGCGGCGGTGTAACCCGATTCGATGGTCCCTCGCACAGCGAGCGCTCCTTCCTCCCAGCCTTGCGCCCTCCCCAGAGCAAACAGAAGCCTTCCCTGCCCTTCCCTGCCTTTCATTTTCTGCGCCCTGAATTGTTGCTCAGTTTACTTTACTGAAGCGCGCAGATTCATTTCTTGTTTTTGCATATCTACAATTAACTGATTTGCAATTCATTTTTATGCAAGCTGAGTTTTCCCTGTCCAAGTCAAGAAGCTGTAAATCTTAGATCTATTG